>NC_080580.1:91856652-92164922 GCF_029962835.1 Magnolia sinica
ACCTTGCCACTTGATCAGAAGGGTCAGATTTTCTTTTGATTTTTTTTTTTTTTTTGACATCTCAGATTTTCAATTGATGGGGACATTTCCATCATCCTACATCACATTAGCTGCCATCTTTTCGAATAAAACATGGAAGATTCTCACTATTTTACTTCATCACTCTGCAAATTAATGTACTACATTATTAGTTCTTAACTAATAAATATTCTTATCCGTTGCCTCTTGGATTTTGTATAATTTCCTAATTGTTGGCTCTTATATATCTCCAAATGTATTTGGTTTTGCTGGAAGGCTCCTCTACAATCAATGCCATTACATGTTCCCAACATTCCAATTGTATTGGATCGATTTGCTTTGGAGCCTTCTTTATGATATTCCTTTTGTTTTGTCTCTGATCTGATGGTGGCATTATTGTTGTTGTTTTCTTTTACTTTTCTTTTTTTATTCTTCTTCCTCTTCTTCTTCTTTTTTTTTTTTTTTCTTGTAGGTTGACGCTGGTGCAGATCTTATTATCACTCAGCTCTTTTATGATACTGATATTTTTCTCAAGTTTGTGAATGACTGTCGCACAATCGGAATAACATGCCCTATTGTTCCGGGTATCATGCCAATTAACAACTACAAGGGGTTCTTGCGCATGACTGGGTTCTGTAAAACTAAGGTATGTTATCTTGTTTACAGTAGTCTTGATGGATTTTATAGATGGTAGGCGAGATTTATTATTAAATAAGCATATCATAAAACTTCTGCCAATCCAAATTTTAAAAGCCAACGCCAACTTGTTGGGAGAAAGGCTAGACGACGACAACGATGATGAAGCATATTGTTTTTTGCCTTTTTTCTTTTTTCTTTTTTCTGAGCATTGTTATTAGAGAAGTGCAAGCATCCCTTTTGGAGATCCTTTAGTCTTTTCTGGATATTCCTTTTATCTAAACAAAATATGGAAGCTTTAACTTGCCATTCTATTCACCATTCAGCAGGCTAGGGTTGGCCCAATTGAGTTAACAGAATTTGTAAATTTACCAGAAATTGAAGCGAGACCTGATTGCTCACTTTGCAGAGTCTTGATGGAATGACTGCAGTTGATCAGGGGCTGAGTCAACTGAACTTTTGTAAGACCCAGGATAAATGAACTGGGTTTTTAAATTCTCTGAACGTGCTACCGAAACTATTCATTACTTATTATCTAATTATGTAGTCTGTTCATGTCTGATGTAAGGGGTGTTTAGGTGGGATCTGGCTTGTTGTTAGAATTAACATACTGTATGTTCCCATTGTTATATTGTAGATTCCAGCTGAAATTATGGTCGCTCTTGAGCCTATTAAAGACAATGAAGAGGCTGTCAAGGCCTACGGAATACACCTTGGAACTGAAATGTGCAAGAAGATTTTAGCTCATGGGATCAAAACACTGCATCTTTACACACTAAACATGGAGAAATCAGCCTTGGCCATATTAAAGGTGATAATTGATTTGTGGTTCAAATCAAAGAGGTGATTATTGATTTTGTTTCTAGTTTCATTTTAAGAAGCACAGAATTTTTCTTGTTGTGCCTTCATCTGGCTGTGGATCTTATCATGAAATTTATGTTTACAGAATCTTGGGTTAATAGATGAGACTAGGGTTTCAAGGTCCTTACCATGGAGACGTCCTGCGAATGTCTTTCGTGTTAAAGAAGATGTTCGACCAATTTTTTGGTATTTTATCTTTTTGGAAATATTAATTTTTTTGTCAATGTACATTGGATTGGCCAGGGATTAGTGTGGTTTTTTTTTTTTTGGGTCTGACTAATATCTTCCTGGGCCAATAATGCAGGGCTAATCGTCCAAAAAGCTACATATCCAGGACTCATGGTTGGGATCAATACCCACGTGGGAGATGGGGTGATTCTGGTAATCCATCGTATGGTGCACTTTCGGACTACCAGGTAATAGGACTCCTCCCACCTAATTCTGTGTATCGGTGTAAACTTTAGTATGAGTGATCAAGTTCTGGTACACAGGCATATAACTTTCTACTGGGAACATTATGTCTGAAGTGTACAGCTCCTGTTATGTATCAGCTGTGGGCATGATCCAGATTGAAGCAGCCTAGTATCTTAGTTTGGCATGTGAATTGGCAGACATTTTCTTACTTGCCTGTCCATTGGTACCAATCTTCTATCCGGTTTTGGCAAAATGAACAATTATCTGCAGTACAGGATGCATAAATTCCAATCGTGTATCATCTAGCTGTTTAACTTTGGCAAGCTCTTGACACTCCATGTTTAGTGATCTGCCTGTTTGTTTGCATGAACAGTTCTCTCTAATTTTCCCCATTATTTTTTTCGAGATAATGATTGCCTGCTAGGGGAAATTTTCTGCTCAGATGACTTGTATTCATATGAATTATATTTTATTCTTTGGAACATATAACCCAAGTCATAATCTGTACGATGGTTCATTCGATCTAATTCATGTAACAAGGAACTTGAGGTGGAATGAACTTGCACAAATAGTTCTTTTTAATTTCTACAATTTTTCTTGAGATAATAGTACTTGGAATACTATTGTCGGGAGAACATGATTGCTTCACTCATATTCATATGAATTACATCTTTTTCTTGGGAGTATATAATCCTAACTCATAATCTTGTGGCAGTTCATGCGACCTCGTTCACGTGACAAGAAACTTCAGGAGGAATGGGCTGTCCCATTGAAATCTGTTGAGGATATTCATGAGGTACCATTTTAAACTCATCTGTGTCTTGTGGAGATAGTTTGTTTTGGCACTACAGAGGCAACTCAAACTTGTTTATATCACTAATTCACTATACATGGAACATCTAATTGTCTCCTGTTCATGTTACATAGATATTTAAGAACTTCTGCCTGGGGAAACTTAAAAGCAGTCCATGGTCAGAGTTAGATGGGCTTCAGCCAGAAACAAAGATCATAAACGAACAATTGGGAAATGTTAACTTGAAAGGGTTTTTGACTATCAATAGCCAACCAGCAGTCAATGGGGAGAAATCCGATTCTCCATCTGTCGGTAAGTGAAACAATTAGGTGTTTAACTGATCGGTGGATGCTATGAGTTTCTAGTGTTCTTTTGGAAAATGCTTTACAGGATTCATGCTTTTTCATCAATGTTCAAAATCTTGGGTGACATGTAAATGTCTTTGTAATTCCGAGTTTGGATTGGATGAGCAAATAAATACTTGCATATTTTCTAAGAAACAAAATCTGAGTTTGGGCTCAACACTCAGATCTCATCCCAAACCAATCTAACCCCCCAAATTTTGAGTTGACTGGTGAGCTTTTGAATATTGAATATTGTGGCTAAAGACAGTTGGGGACTAGTGGTTTCTGATGTGTACTTCATAATTTGCTACCTATTCCACAGACATGGAAAAATTGAATGTTTATGAACTAGTGCATTCGTAGCACATGCAGGTCAAAGCTGGTTTGCAGCTCCCTGACTAATCAGACTAATTTCAGCAGCTCTTTTCTCACCGATTACATGTCTGGAATGCAAAATCTTAATGGGTAAGTTTATCCATATGTGTAAATTCTCTGAGGCAAACAAAGGCTTTAAACGCCGAGTATTGAATCATTAGTCAGCTTGCAAATGTTACATAAGTATAGGTTCAGTTGTACAGGAGCTACAATGGGCTCATCTTGTACAATTCTCTTTTCTTAAATAGCTAGAGTTGGCTCACATAGTTGTATTTACACAGAAAAGTTTAGTCTCTTTCTTTCTTTTTCTTTTTTTTTTGAACATTAATAATTTTATTGATGAAAGGCCAAAGCCTTACAATAGAGAAACAAAACCAGAATAATATTACAAGTTACAACTCAAACCAGCCCTCCAGAAATTGACTAATAAGCTTAGAATCTCTCGCCCACTCCATTACATTTGATGTAGCCCCTACTGAACACTTCCGTTACTTGCCTCTTTCAATTTCTAAAATACTGCTCATTCCTCTCTAACCATATAAACCATAAAACCGCTAATAAAGTTAACTGCCAAACCTTCCTCCCAACTTCCCTTTTCCGTCACCATGCCTCATTTTAAAGAAACAATCAATGGATTCTGGCTCCACCCACGATACTCCAAATAATTTAAAGAAGTTGCCCCACAACTCTCTTGCAAATGAACAATGAATAAAGATATGATTTACCAATTCCTCTTTCTCATCTTGATAACATAATAGGCACATATTCGGCGTAATCATTTGTCTCTTACGAAGATTATCTATTTCAACACCTTATTCCTTCACACTAGCCATGTAAACACTGCTACTTTTGGAGGGGCACCATAGCCCCATACAAACTTTGTCGGACTACCCCCTCTCCGTTATAGCTCCCGCTTATCTCCTTATAGAAATATTTCACTAAAAACTTTCCGGATTTATCTTTGAGGCATTTCATTGAATATGATTCAGAAAGTATGGGGCGCACTTTGGACAACAACTTCAGAAGAGCAATAAATTCTTCTATCTCCTTGTCCTCTAAATTCCTTCTACATGGTGGAGCCCACGCCACTTCTCCTTGGATAGAAAAACATAGAAAAACATATTTTCACCTTCAAATCTGCCTCAGCTGCAATCCCTGCTAAGCATGGGAAAACTTCACTTAGCTTTTGGTCCCCCACCCCATACATCCTCCCAAAACTTAATATTTTTCCCATCTCCCATATGGAAACCTACCCCTTCCCATACCTTCTGTTTTATTGACACCATTGATTTCTAAATATATGATGATCTATGCAACAATGATGACCTTGTCCATCTGTCCCTGTCTCCCACCTCATATTTCCTACCTATCATCTCACTCCATTGATGTTTTTTCCTGCCCCAAACCTACATACCCATTTCCCTAAGAAAGCTAGGTTCATAACCTCCAACTCCCTTAACCTGGCACCCCCTTCTTCCCTAGGCTTGCAAACATCCTCCCATTTCATAAGATGAAACTTTTGCTTCTCCTATGCCCCTTTCCACAAAAAATCTTGCCTTACTTTTTCTAATTTTTTCACAACCATTTTCGCACATTTGAACAAAGACATAGTAAGCCGGGAGATTAGACATTGCCGCCTTGATCATCGTAATTCGTCCACTCAAAGGTAGTTTACGGGTCTTCCATTGTGACAATTTTCTTTCAAATCTTTTGTTCAGTCTCTTTCTTAGTGATACTTTTTTGCATGTATGTGATTTGGAGGTGTCCAGAAAAGAATAAAAAATAACATGTACTGTACACTATCTTGGATTTTGACGTCAAATACTTCTATCTTTTTATGTTCATTTAGCTGTTTTGGAGTTGGTTTGCCTCGTAAACAACACAAGCATATGGTTGGATAGAATCATCATTGGGTTTTTATCAATTCTATGCACATAGCTGAACTCTTTCTCCCTCAGGATGGGGTGGGCCAGGTGGGTATGTTTACCAAAAAGCCTATCTGGAATTCTTCTGCTCCCAAGACAAGTTAAATGCGCTGGTCGAGAAATGCAAGGGTTTACCGTCTCTCACCTATATTGCTGTGAATAAAGAAGGGCTATATGTGTCGAATACCAGCATGAGCGATGTGAATGCAGTGACATGGGGGGTTTTCCCTGCTAAAGAGATCATCCAACCAACTGTTGTGGATCCTGCAAGCTTCGTGGTGTGGAAGGATGAGGCATTTGAGATCTGGACAAGGGGATGGGCGTTCCTATTTCCAGAGGGCGACCCCTCAAGGAAGATTCTGGAACAGGTAATTGTGATGTTTATTGTCTCCCTGATCATACTGTATATAACATGGATGATCAATTAGAGATAAAAGGAAGAAGATATCTGGATCCTTACTCTTGCTCGGGTGGTAGACTCTCAGGAGTTTCAACACCCAGTCAAGTGTTCGAGTATCCATAGGTGGTGAAATTCCACTAGCGTGAGTGTGTGGGGTGTGTGCGTGTGTTTAAAAAAAGAAAAAAAAAAAAGGATGAAGATATCCCTGACCCTGCTTATAACATTTTCTCTCCAAAAAGAAAGTATCCCTTTTTCTTTTTCTTTTTTTTTTTCTTTCTTTCTTTCTTTTTAAAGATATCATACCATCATTTTACCATGCATAACTTCCTATCAGTTCCATATAATATAATAAGGCTCAATAACACCATTAAACCCATAACATTTTCTGTAAGCATGCATAGTGCTGCTGTAAACTTTAAAGTTTCATAAAATCTAGTTTCGGAATTCTTCCTACAATTTTTTTCATCTTTCAATTTTCATTTCTACTCCGTCATTGAATAAAAAAAGAACCGGTATTCTCCTTTTTCCACCACTTTGAAAAGTTGGGTAGTGATTTGAGTAAATAAAATCTCAACTCCGCAGGTGCAAAGCAGCTATTTCTTGGTCAGCCTGGTCGATAATGATTATATCCATGGAGATCCTTTTGCAGCTTTTAAGGGCATCTGAGCAGTCTTTTTCTTCCAAATGGGTGTGTACTAGCATAGAGGATTGAGCACTTCCATTGATTACGTCTGCTTTAGATATCAGAAGCGACATGAAGCGGGAGCCAACAAAAAAAATAGAGAATAAGTTGTTTTCATATCAAAAGTATCTAGGAATCATTGCTGGAGTCCAAGTTGGAGGCTAATAGAAGATTTTTGCAACTCTAGTAACCATTTGTTTAGATGGTATTGTATTGTATTTGTGTACCAGTAAGATTATTCTCCTGCTATTGTTTTGCATTTGGATCTTGATTAATGCCAATCCAAATGCAAATGGCTTTGCAGAAGAGCTGAACTGTAACAGACTATCCAATATATAATTTCATGCATTATGGTTCCTAGTAATTGATTATTCTGGTGATAGGTATGTTTCTTGGCGTGTCTGCCAGTGTTGCATTTTTCCCTTTTCCCGTTTATTCCCTTCCCTTATATGGGAGAAAGAAATGAGTCTTTGTTGCTTTGTTGGGCTTGTAATTTGCAGTGTTCTTTTTCAGCTGTTTTAGCCTGGTTTCTAATAAAATCGTTACTTCCCAATAGAAAAAATAAAAAATGGAGAGTTTGATAATCGTCTCTTCAACTGGTTGTATTCAAAGAAATTAGGGTCAATATCATTCCCAACTCTAAGACTGCAAAATCTTGGAACCCAGCTTCATTAAAAAAGAAAAAAAATAATAAGAAGAAAAAATAACTGCCACAAATAATGAATTTTGTATTTCCTACTTGTTTGTGATTGGTGAGATTGTTCTCTGCCCTGTTTTGGGGGAAAGAGGATGTGTTGTGGTGTAACTCGGAAATCCAATCATAGCAGAGACCTCTCAGAATCATCACATTCTGTTGATCAGTAGCCAAGGATAAGCTGCCAACAGTGGTCCATCTACTTTGCTGCTGAAACTTATGACTGAAGAATGTGGGGATTCCTTAATCCTTGTGTAACGGCTAGGATGATGCTTGAGTTCATTGGGGGCATTTGGGATTCATTTATCTTTATGGGATTTGGCCAGGATGATGCTGGAGTTGTTTAGTGTGCCTCTTTAGAACTGTGAAATAGGGTTGTCAAGTGAAAAGGGGGTAGAATGTCATGGAGGTTGTCCATGTTAGTGGGAGCCTGGTGGATGTGATGGAGGTTGTGTTGCCGTCAATTGGGAAAGAGCGAAATAACTGAACGTTTAACTGATTGTTTAATGACTAGGCTGAGTCATCAGGAAAAGTACTTTCATAGAATGAGAGTAGTTATTTCACAGATGGCTTATACAAATGCCTTTGGGGTCTTGTTGCTCCCTGAATTGTTTTGTTCTCTTCTTCTTCAGTAAGTTTATATATATATATATATATATATATACACTGTGATTTAGAGTGCTTACTTGTTTGGCTACCAAGGAGAGTGGGGGCTTTGATGCCTTTTGTTAGATCAAGTATCTATAACTTGAGACATTCACAATAATGCAGATATCAGATTGTTGTAGGTGCAGAAATACACTGACCTCGTGGATCAATGATATGCGTATCTATAAGCAGCTTTGTAAACTCAAGGGGTTAGGCATGCTATTCTATGCATGCTCAACCAAATAGAAAGGCTCCATATGTTTTTGGTTTATGGCATGAAATCATCCACTATATTGTAAACATTGTAAATTTGGATGTTCATGGTCCATCTTGCATATCTTTAGTGAGCGTAAAGCCATCTCAGTTCACCTTTTGGGTTGATGTCCTCAAACTATTTTATCTGCTGATGGACTCTTAGGTGCATGCTTTCAGTTGTTTGGTTTAATGGCTTAGTTTGATTTCCCGAAAAAAAAAAAGAAAAAAAAGTACAAACTGATAGACCTTTGGTATGGCTGCTTAGGCTTTCTGGTCGAATTCTGTTATTTCCACTTTATTAGACTGATAATTGTTATTCTATTCTACGGTGCATCCAAATGCCTCATCAAGGGACGCACCTCTTTTTTTCAGTACATAAATGGAATATACATTCATAGATCCCTGTTATATATGTAGCAAATGTGCGTTTGGTAACACTTGATAAGCAATTTCCTGTGATCTTTCTTTCTGGACTGAGTGAAAAAAAACAAAAACAGTTGGAACTATTTCTCTTGAGAAAAAAAATTAAAAAAAGAACCGGCCTGATTCCATTTCCCGATAAAATAGATGGGAACAATCACACTGAAAGATACCCTTGAGCATGTTTAATCTAGGAAAGATGATTGGCAAATGATGCCTCACATTCCCATCATTGATCATCCCATCCAATGGTGTTAAAATTCACTTTTCACCTTTGTTTGCATTCTTTTGTTATTGTAGTCTATCCTTCCAATGACGCTTGCTATTGAATCTCTCTAGTCCAATCAATTTATATAAATGCTGAAATTATTAAAACCTAAACAATGGTCTCTTGTCCATTTTTGGAAGAATATAATAAATTTCAACATTATTGATATGATGGTCTCCTCGTCTTGCCCATGCTTAGATGAAACACTTTTTCTTCCTCACTATCTTTTTCAGTCTCAAGGAAGAAAACTGCCCCTATTGAAGCTCCAATAAGGGTTTTACATCCATTATATTAGACCTGTGGCAGTGCTGAATTATGTCCTTGCATCAAATCAAAGTACCATGGAATAGCACAACTGACTGAAATGATGGCTTGGATAGTAGGAAAAAAAAAAAAAAAGAGAGACGAGGGAGGCTTTTGGAGAAGGCCATGTTGTCAGCTTGAAGGAATTAGCAGACTAACAGCAAGGGCAGGGCTGATCTCCTCTGCCAACTCCTTGATTGGGTCATTTGACTAGGTAGGCCATGTTGTCAGCTTGAAGGAATTAGCAGACTAACAGCAAGGGCAGGGCTGATCTCCTCTGCCAACTCCTTGATTGGGTCATTTGACAAGGTTGACCAAGTACGAACAAAAGTTAGGCACTTAAACCACCATCCCTTTTCTTCTTCTTGTAAACAAAAAAAAAGAAAAGGAATAAAAAGAACTAGTTCTGGATTTTTGTGAACCATAGTCGAATATGGATCGTGATTCTACACATGATGGAAGATATCGTACAGGTATGGCATCCTTGTGTAGGTGAAACAAAGACTGAAAAGGAAATTAATGGTAAAAATATTTTAGAATATAACTGGCCCAGGGTTGAAATGAATATGATGATGACATGCTTTGCTTTTATGAGGTGTCATAGTGAAGCTTTTTGACAAAGCCAAAAACGGCATGAAAGCATCTTCTCCCTCTCAGGATGGGATTAATATACTGGATAGATTATGGTAGATGGTACAGGCAAGCACAATTAGCTTCTTCTATGGGGGCAACAGAAACAGTACATACGTAGTAGGGGTACCAAAAAAAAAATCAAATACAGATGATCATTCGATCTTCATGCTGCACAGGATTTTGTTGAACAAATTTAAAGCAAGCATATATAATAAAAGTGTCAATGTGAACAGTGCATACTGGGAGGGAGAGAGAGTCGGTGTGCACATCTCCCACCATTTAAAGATGGTGGGATCTGGAAAGCATTTTGGAATGCAACATTTAAAAAATCCATCTTGAAATGCATGCTAGGATTCCCGCTCACCATGTGTGGGTGGTGGGACATGTGCACACGTGACTCTAATGCACACTTTGTGGATGCAAAAAAAAAAAAAAAAAAAACCAAGTGTATATGGCTATGTGCTACTTGGGTTCAATTTTGGTTGAGCTGCCGCTGTAGTCAAAGGGATCGCTGTTTATTTCATTTTT
Source organism: Magnolia sinica (assembly GCF_029962835.1). NCBI lineage: Eukaryota > Viridiplantae > Streptophyta > Magnoliopsida > Magnoliales > Magnoliaceae > Magnolia > Magnolia sinica. The sequence continues at coordinate 91,866,850 of NC_080580.1, forward strand.
TGGAAGTGGTTCGCTGTAAGGATGGCGAGGTATGCCCCTCGTGGATCCAAAGTCTGTAGCAGATGAAGATGCCGATGCCGATGTTGAGTCTGTGTTCATCCCATCATTCCGCAATATGATCTCAATTTCCTTGACCAGGTCGCTCATTGTGGGGCGGTCTGTGGCTGATTCTTCAACACATTGCATAGCCAACTCCACAAACCTCCCAAAACCTGTGAGATTGGTTGTGTTGCAAATGGCTGGATCTATCATCTCCTTCAGGCCATGGTATTCTACATTTTTGTCCATCACCATTCTCACTTCACGCACGATATACTTGCCCTTTTCTATCGGTTGCTTAGCAGTTACCAGCTCAAGCATAACTACACCAAAGCTATAGACATCGCTCTTCTCTGTCAATTGTTGAGTCATGTAATACTCAGGATCCAGGTAGCCCTGCAACATGGTAGCCAGCCCAGGACATTAAATCAGGAAGTACTTCTTTCAGTACTAGATAATGATCAAAATCCTGAGTAGTGGAAGGACTTGATGAGTCAACTCAACCTATCAATATCTAGATCCAGTTAAGGGATATCCAGGTTATTTAGTAAAGGGAGAAGTACAAAACAAAATCTGAGAAAAATAACATGTATTCAAAACACCAGATCAAGTACTGGTAGAACTAGAATCAATCCTTAGAAACTTGTGTTGACTATTGGGTATTTGAGGAATCAAACAACAAAAAAAGATTTTCCAAGTTTCAAAAATCTTGAAGGAGTATTACGGATGATACACATTCTCTGTGAGGCCTCTAGAAGGCAAATGAAGCATATTATTAAAGGAGTATTAGGGTGTTTTGAAGCGGTGTCAGAGCTAAGAATTTACATGAGCAAAAGCTTGCTAGTGGGGGTGATGATGGAAGATAGGTAGGTGAGTTCTTTTGCTGAGATTATTGATTGTAAGCAGGTGAGCTCCCAATGAAATATCCCGGACTCCTGATTGGCGGAAATGCAAAGACGTCATCTTTTTGGGACCCGGTGGTCACCGAATGGATAAAAAAACTGGCCAAATGGAAGAAATCATACCTCTCCTAGGAGGGAGGTTCTGCCCCATCAAAGTTGCCCAAACTAACCAGTATATTATCTATCTCTCTATGCAATGCCAAGCAAGATGGCAAAAAAAATCGAGAAAATCCAAAGAGACTTCCTATGGGAAGGCCGGGAAGAAGGACATAAGTTTCATCCAGTAAATTGGGAAGAGGTAAAAAAGCTGAAGAAGGATGGAGGTCTTGGGCTTACTAGAACCAAAGAGAAAAATAGGGCCCTCCTAGTGAAATGGTGGAGATTTGGAGATGAGGAAGGTGCATTTTTGGAGAGAGGTTATCTCTACAAAATATGGTGATTCGGGGGGATGGTTCTCCTACAGAGCTGCAAACCCATTGGAATTATCAGTGTGGAAGACAATAAGTCGGATTGGAAGGAGAGTGGACCAAAACAGATATCAAATTGAGGACAAAGTGGGAGCGTTGGTAGCTGAAGGGTGTAGATTTTCATCACGCAAATGTTCCAGAATTAGATTTTGGAAGGATACATAGGTAAGGGACTCAGTTGGAAAGTGCATTTCCCTTGATATATGCTCTTGCGATAGACAAAGCGGCGGAGGAAAAAGAATGCTATAAAGTAAACCAGAGAATTTTCTGCACTGATGAGCATCCTGCACAAAGTCATTATCGACTCTTTGAAGGTGAACATTAAACTCTAGAAGTGGGAAAAGAATGGTCGATTCTCTTCCAAGTCAGTCTGTATGATGTAATGTGAATCGGGTATAGTCATCCTTGCTCCAAAATCTGGAAAGCTCCCTTTCCTCCAGGAATACAGGCTTTTATGTGGTTGGAAACTGCTACCAAGATCCTTATGGTGGATAATCTGAAGAAGAGAAATATGGCAATGGCCAATATGTGTGTCATTTGCAGGAGTGAAGAATCAGTGGACCATCTATTTCTACATTGCCAAGTAGCAAGATATATCTGGGAGCACTTCTTCAAGCAATTTAGGGTATGCTGGGTGTTGGAAAGGTCCCTCCATAAGGTTATTAATTGCTGGAAATCTGGGCCATTCTCTGCCTGTGGCAAGGAAATGTGGGTAATAATCCCTTTTGCAATCTTACAGGGCATTTGGAAAGAAAGGAATGCAAGGATGTTCGAGGATAAGGCCATGTCAAATACAGCTCTGGCCTTTTCCTTTTCATCCATGGAACTTTGATGGGTCAGCAAGCTCCCGGAATTCTGAAGATCCTAGGTCACAATCCATAAGAGCTGATTGGAACTCGGAGGTCATTGGGTGGGATGCAAATGAAGAGGGGCTGGTTCATCTTCATCTTCTGTTCTTGTTTTATTTTCTGGATTTGGCTTTTGTATGCATCTATGTTTTAAAGTGAAGTTGGCGACAGGGTCACTTTCCATAGTTGTACTTTGTCCTTTGCTGCTTAGTACCTTTTAATGAAATCATCGCCTTTTGAAAAAATCTCAATGATACGCTACAAAGTTTTCGAGCCAACTTTATTGTTTTTCCTCTTGACATGATTCTTGTTTATGAAATAATTACTTCATACTAACTTTAAATATTTGAGGGAGGATAAAATTAGAAACGAATGCATTCAAGGGAACTTAAGAGTGGCACCAATAGGTAATAAGATGAGGAGAAGTAGACTTAGATGGTTTGGTCATGTGCAACGGAGACCAAGCACCATGTCGTTTAGGAGGGAGTTGCTACAGATTTAAGGCTCGAAAAAGGCAAGGGAAAAGCCCCAAAGGATGTAGGTGGAGGTAGTAAGAAAAGACATGATGACTTATGGTCTAATTGAAGTCATGGCCCGGAATGGCGGAATGGGATTCATGTAGCTGACCCCAATTAAATGGGATGAGGCTTACACAATGGTGATGACGACAATGATGCTATCTTTAAACAAAGAACGGAAAGGTGCAACAAGCGGTGGAAACACTTACCAACGTGCCTTTAACTTGAGTTGAAACATGTCCCTTTGCACTGTCTGATACAAGCTTTGACAGGCCAAAATCTGCAACCTTGGCATTTAAAGTTTCGTCCAGGAGAATATTTGTAGACTTAACGTCTCTGTGTATTATGGGAGGATCAGCGAGCTCGTGAAGATAAGATAATCCTCTTGCTGAGCCTAGAGAGATACGTAGTCTCCTCTTCCAATCAAGATGGATGCCACTCCTCCCTACAATTGATGGTCACGGAAATATTGTCAAATGGCTGAGGATAAAGATAAAAAGGAAAGCGGAAGTGGTGTGCTCGAAATCTAGTGGTAGACTTACCTGACAAGCTCTCCCTAAGAGTTCCGTTGGGAATGTATTCATAGACCAGCATCTGCTCCCCTTGTTCAAAACAGAAGCCCACAAGGGCGACAAGATTCTTGTGATGAACCCTGGAAAGCAACTCAATTTCAGTCTTGAACTCAAGTCCCCCTTGCATGGATCCTTGTTGTGCTCTTTTGATTGCTACCATTTGACCACTTGGAAGCGTTCCTCTGTAAACCTGAAGAAAAAATAAAATCAAAGGCTTAGCCACTCAAAAATATTTCAGATACAGCAGATGAGGACTTCATAATGAATGCATTACCTTGCCGTAACCACCAGATCCGACCTCATTGCTTTCTGAGAAATTGTTGGTGCTTTTCTTCAGTTCACTATAAGAAAACCATCTGGCTCCTTTTAATTGTGGTGCGCCACCACTATCGTTAGCACTTGGTGCCCAAGATGCTGGAACACAGAATAGAAGTTGGAAGTGCTTTGAAGCTTAATAAAGCAATTGAAGAATTTGCAGATTGACTTGATTCTATCAATAATTTCTTTGAATCAAAGTGTTATTTTAGTTTTTGTTTTTTTCCCTCAAAGTGGATAGACTCAATTGGGCATGTGAAAAAAGGAAAAAGAAAACAGGCATGTCATACAAGCTCTTTTAAATAAGCACAAAAGATTTTGGATCCTCAACTGATTTTGAGACTTGATTGAAATTAAAGAAACAATCTTCAAGATTGCACCCCTTTGATTGACACATCCACATTTTCTGCCTACAGTTAACTACATTAGACATGAAGAATTTCCTTCAGAAGTTCTTTGGACTCATTACCAAAAGGTCTGCTTAGTTCCATGGCTCTTTCTGCTCGTTTCTTTTGCCAGATTGCATAGATCCCCACGCCCGTGAGCAAAAGGACCATAACAGTGCTTCCAATTGCAATTGCAATAATGACACCGGTACTTATCGAAGTCCCTCCACTTTCACCTGAAACATTTCTTTTCCAACCTGTTATGAGAGGGGAATCATCCACATACCATTGCTAAGACAAAAGGGGAGTTTGTACCTTGGAAAGCATATGGAGAAGCAATAAAATAGTATGGTCCAAACTCAAATGGTGGCTTAAATGTTTGATTGGTCAGATCAAATCCAATTCTCAGAATCTCTGACCGGTTGAAGTACTTTCCAGTGGATGGGAAGAGTTCCAAGTGCACCTGAAGGTATTGATCCGTGTTGAAGAAGAGGTTTTGAAGAGACACTGAACCAGGACTTAGACCAAGTGCTGCCCACAATGACATTTCGAGCGACTGGAATGTGGTGGTGTTGGACAAGTCACGGAACAAAGGTGCTCTGAAATACATCGTTCCTTCATATGGGTAGGCGCAATTGCACCGAGGGCTGAGCCTTTGATCAGCACGACATGATTTGCCGCCACAACTAGTTAGACTGGTGGAATAGGGTTCTGCCCTTGGTTGTTGAAGCTGGCAGTACTTGAGATTTGAAAGTTGGTCACACACTGGGTTCCCAAAAAGTCTGCAGTGCAATGATTGAAAGAAAGATGGCGTGTTAGTAAGGAACATGCAGAAGAACAGGATGTATATATATCTCACATAAAAAAAAGAAAAAGAAAAGAAAAAAAAAAAAGAACTGTCTTGTAGGTATGCACTCACTCTAGAGTGTCTGGAAATGTAGAACCCAATGTAACAGCAGCAATTTTGTTGTTTTCCAAATCAACAAGCTGCAGCTGATCGCTGATGGTTACACTCATGTTAAGTGTTGCATTGAATGAGTTGTTCATCAGTTTCCTGTTACAAATTTACAACAATCAAGTTGGCATGTTTGGATAAATATCCTCTCTCTCTCTCTCTCTCTCTCTCTCTCTCTCTCTCTCTCTCTCTCTCTCTCTCTCTCTCTCTCTCTCTCTCTCTCATCTTTTCAGTTGCACACTTACACTTCCTGTAGTTGTGGCATACTGAACAGCTCCGGTGGAAATGGTCCTTGAAGTGTTCCGTGTTCCATTATTCTGGCAACCCCCCACCAAGAAGATTCTTGAGTGAGATGGACTAATCCATGGAAATGATGCTTATTCAAAATTCCAAACAGATGTTTGGGAAACTCACATGGTCGTGAGCGATTGTATGGTTGTGAACCAGGCTGGAGTTTCTGATGCATCAAAGGAATTGTTGCTCAAGTCCCTATAGAGGTAAATGGTTGTGCATTAGTATGATGATGAAAGAAGGGTACAAGGAGGATATCATTCGGAGCACAGATTCATTTGGTTTATGGGAGTTTGCATGCTGACTTCGTACACGTAATTGAGGACGCTCATTCTCGCCAGGTCAGGTACTGGACCTGTCAGGTTATTGTTTGCTACATGCCTGAAAGAGAGAAACCGACAGTGAAGCATATGAGGGGAGCTGACATTGACAAACACCTCATCTGATGGGGTGAAGTGTCATTGACAATAAAAAAGAATACTTCTTACAGTTCATTGAGACTTTCAAGTGCAGTGAGATTGGAAGGGATTGGACCACTCAGAGAATTCCTGTCAAGCCGACTTTTCCAAGAAGAAGAAAAGGGAATGTATGTACATATAAAACCACCCAGTTCAAGAAAGTGGAAATAAGGCTGGTGAACGAGAGAGAGGGACAAATGGTAGAAAGCTACTCACAGAATCTCAAGGGTTTGCACTAGTCCCAGTGTGGATGGAATGCTCCCACTAAATTGATTTCCATCCAATAGCCTGGCAGCAAAGAAGCAAAGAATTGCAGATAGATGCATAGATGGGAGTGATCGGAAAAACAGTAATACAGTTGGTGGATCGTAGCTTACACATGTATTAGGACCATTCTGGAGCTGAAAAGCTTTTCCGGAATTGTACCCGAGAGCTGGTTCTTGTTAAAATGGCTGTCCAAGCGCATAAATGGAAAATACTGTTCATATAATCATCAAGTAATATCCTTGCCTTGACTTAACTTCTAATAAGATAACTTGTACAGTAACACCCAAATGGAAATTTTCCCTCTTTTGGGAGGTTGGTGGGGAAGATCAAAACACTCACAAATGCTTTGCATTCACAAGTTGGTCCAAGCCAGGCTTAGTGGTTGCCGAGACAGGTAGAGATCCAGTCAGCTGATTTTCTGCCAGGTCCAGCCAGTAAAGGTTGGAAAGTTTACCCAAGGAAGCAGGTATTTTACCAGTGAATTTGTTTGTGTTTAGAGCCCTGAGAGGTAGATTTGAAGAAAGAGAATCAGAATCTGTTGCTTGGCTCATAGTGACATTGAGCATAAGAGCAATGGTAGCACCGGAGTAGTGAAACTTAGAGCCAAGTCTTACAGGAAAGAGAGCTGTGGTAGGTTGCCTAATTCCTCTGGGATGTTGCCAGTGAAGCCGCAACCGGACAGAATCCTGGGGAAGAGAGAGAGCAAAGATATGAAATTGAATTAGTATTATTTAAGTGCATGTAGAATAGTAGATGATGGTCTTGTGTAAGATACTAGTTTTTTCGGATCTTACAGGATCATTAGCTCTTTCAGATCCCCTAATGTTGGAGAGACCAGGCCAGTGAGGCCTGTGTTGAAAGACAGGTCCCTGCAATGCAGAGAGCAACAACAGGAAAAGATCAAATGGTAGCAAACTAGTTGCAGTGATTTGCAGCAAAGAGATGTGAAATTCCAAGAGAAGGAACTAAAAAAACTACTGCCATTTCTAGTTTCACACAGTAGTCCCTATAATTTCACGATTAAGCATCGGAATTCCATGAAAGACTTTAAGAAATTCAACTGGAGTATGAAATGATATGATTAAAAAAAAAACGTTGTGCATGCATTGAACTATTTGATAAGGATCTGTCTAGGATTGATGATTTATGATTGGTCTTGATACGCGGGATGTAGTTTCTTACCATATTGAAATGACACGGACTATTTCAAACAAAAGTTAGAATATGGTGGATCTGTTTGCCAGCCCCATATCCACCCTCATTGCACATAGGTTCACATGCCGTGTATGCGCCAACCTGGAAGGTTTGGGGACCCACATATCTTAATGGTGCATGGGGTGTCCTCCACTATGAAGATGACCTGGCCAGAAGTCAGGATGGTCCACTCATCAGGTGGGCCACCCCTGTATGAAAACACACCTGTCTGCATTTCATGCCTGGTCATCTTCACACTGGGACCTGGGTCATCAGCAATGTCAGCACATGCACTGCATGTTGAGCGCTCATGGGTTTTGCAAGCATTTGGTTGATCTTTCTATTTTTTATTTTCTTTCATATTTTGAAGTCAATAGGAAAAATAATAATCCTGTTACATTAGATTCATCCAACCCCTCTTATGCTCGTAAGATTTGATTCCATTTCTGAAGCACAGCGTTCTTCAGATTTTTTTCAATTCCTAGAAAATTAGGGTTCCTTGTGTATTTTGCTTCAGATTCTTTCAAGACTTAGTTTGGGTCCTGAAAAAACTTAATTTTCAACTTTGTTTTGCGGTTCATGGTCCTACTTGTTCTTTCTAGTAACTGAGCTACTTGGCCTAATATTACACCCAAAACGACATGTAGGCAAATGGACTACACCCAAAATGACATGTAGTCAAATGGAAAAGCAAACTTACAAGGTTCTCAATTCAGTGAGTTGTCCAATATCACCGCCTAGAGTACCTCCGATTCCCATGCTTGATAATCTCCTGAAAACATAGAACAGATCTTCAAGAGGGCTAAGAGAAGCTTAAGCCAAGAGAATCAAGCATTTGATAAGATGAAGACTCACAATTCGGTCACCCTAGAATTGGCACAAGTAACTCCATCCCATGGTAGACCACAAGGATCATCCGACTTTCCCCAATTTGGAGGTGTGTTTTGCCATTGATCCTTTAGAGAACGGAGAGCAGCAGCTGCAAAATTCATGTGTTTGTCAGTTAAGACTAATATAAAAGTGTTCATCATGTCCTTTCCATGATTCCAAACATGATCTGAACAATCAGCCTTGTTTGATGTTTATTTGTCAACACATCGACAAACAATATCTTCAATAGGATGCATCAGCAATACAAGTAGCACTAATTTTGAGTACGAAGGTGGACCCAAATTTAAAAATGTCATGTGAGACTCAACCATGGATAGACTTTCAACTAGTATCAAGTTCAGCTTTGGCTTTGTAGAAAGTCACATGATCCTCTACTTCCCACCTCTTGTGATAACAATGATCTCAATGAATGGAAAAAAATGGCATTTGGGTTTCATGTATTAACTACTACTAATGCTACCACAGTTTCCGGAGGTTACATGCAGTTCTAACTGATTAGCATGATGAAATGAACTCAACACTTTCATCAGTCAAGATCAACAAGGAAAGAGAAAAGAGAGTGAGAGACCCAATCCAACCCAATACATTGAAGAGGAAGAAGAAGAAGAAAGGAAGCTAGTAGCTTACCGTCTAGGGAGTCGGTAGTGCCTGAGACACCGTAAAGGAAGTCGGTGCAGAGGAACAGAAGCAGCAGCGTGGGCATCCATGGGATGGTCATTGGCATGGCAGAAGTGGATCAGGAGTGTCCTCCAGAAAACAAACTGATGGGTGGAGGAGATGTTGCTGCGTCTGATTAATTAGTGGGAAATTGCATTAGTTAGTTAGTGCAGTGCAAAGTGACATCCATTACACATCCACATGATGGATGCATCCACAACCACCACTTTTCTCTTCTCTACTCTACAAATACCACTATCTTTTTCCCCCCTCTTTTTGTGGAGAGATGTATATCAATCCTTTCATGATTGGGAGCAACCAAAAGTCCCATTGCTTTTGCCTTGTCTTTGAAGACAATCCATCAATTCATTCTCATCATTTGCTCTCTCCTCTCTCCTTACTGCTTTCTCCTTTGGTGTTTATCGATGTAATTGAATGAATGAGAAGAGATTGATTGTAGAAGACGTGCTACGTTTCCTCCGCCCACTTCTCATAGAATTAACAAGGCATCATCAAGTTGAATATCCAACGGCTGGATTGAGCTGTTTTTATGAATTTAGTAATACCATTATTTTAATCACATAGAAAGTGTTGGTTGGATGAGATCATCTCCTCCTTTGATCTTTCCTCCTCTCCTCACCCACCCACCTAACCATACTCAAAACTCCATGTATATGATATCAGGATGAGAGAGTCAATACTATGCTATTGCCAACAACAACAACAACAACAACAACAACAATATTAATATTGCTAATATTATAAACAACAATAACAACATAAAAAAGGATTTCCATATTCACCCTCTCTTTCTTTACATGCATTGTCACCTGCGCTAATTCCATAGCATCTCGAACCCTGCCTGCCACATGTGACATACGTGTAAAAAGATCTGACCTTCCAATCTCTTCTGCCTCAAACAACAGGTTGTTTCACTACTCATGTTCACCTAAATGTATAGATGGTTAAAACAAATTTTTCTAGCCATCCACTTGTTTTATATGCCGTGGTTCGCAGGAGTGAAATGGCTTGATTTTTAGGCCAGAAGATCTAAACAATGTAGCCCACTTGATGAAAAGATCCCGATCTGGTACCCATGTTTGATACTAGAACTTGTGCTTGCACGTCCATAGCAATGCAGGTGGAGTTAGCAAGTCCCCATACTTGTGCTAAGAACAGTACAAAGGTGTAAGCATGAACATTTTTTATTTTTTTTTGTGTGTATGTGCCAAAGCAAAGCCATTGGGTGTATGTATCATTTCCAAACAATGATAAATGATAAATAGAAAAAAAAATAAAATTATAAACATGGAAACAACAACAAGAATAAAGTAATGTTGTGGTGGTGGTTAGATTATAAAGTGGAACACCCTTCTCTCTTATTAGAATATGGATTTTATCTATTTATTTATTAAAGCATAAAGGTGGGGTGATTGGGAATAAAATGTGGGTCTTATGTTTGCCGTAAATTCATGTCTTATGGTTTATCAAGCAATCCTAACCATCTATCCATGGCTTGGGAGGATGGTCAAGGAATGGCTATAAAAATGAAGTATAAATAATGGAGGGATTAGATCATCCTATCAGTGTGGCTTTTACATCATATGGCCCATGAAATGTGTGATGGACCCATCAATTGGACTAGTTATAAATTTAGTTTTATGAGGAACAGTCACATCATTTCTCATTGTTGATGTTGTTGTTATCACTTATCAGAGTTTGAATTGGTGCATATGGGATCTATGGTTGGTTTAACCAAGCCATCAGATAGCTATCATGGATGGACCATGCATCCCCCAAAAAAATCTCTAAAATGGGCAATTTCTAACCTTTTCTATAGTGGGAATGAGAATGCATGGCTAAGAAGAAATGCACCAAAATGAGAATGGAGAAAAGTCCAAAGATTCCAAGTTTTTGGTAGATCTTTGGACTATCCATGATGGGGACATCAGAACAATGGCCTAGACAAATCCATCATGGGTCCCACACGTACCAAGTACATGTACAACTAGGAGTGCAAATTCCTTTCAAAATTTTGAAGTTTCATACTTTCGGGGCTATGATTCAATGATCTTTGGATCCTATCGGTGATGATGTTCCCTATATCTCCCAGATTTATCAATTTTGACCGTTGGATCAGTGGTCTATTCTTTAAAGGGGGGATGCTATTTGATACTCTGGCAGCGAACGACACCTGATATGCAGGCACCCAGAAATTTTATACCTGAAATAAATTAGCTCAAAGAAAACCGACTAGTTTGTGTAACTCAGTGTCATTAATTCACAGTATCAAAATCAAATATTTTGAAGAATCCTAACCTCTGATTCGTGGACCACTGTATGGTTTTCATTTTTAACCGTGGAATCAATGTCCCCCCATTATGAAAGTCACGTGATCAAGTAATCTTAATGTTTTGTTAACAATAAATACATCTAAACTGGGAATAATAATTTGGAAAGATTAATTTGAATCATTTGTATGACACGTATGCAATTTTAAAGTAATTTTTAAGTGATCAACGGTGCAGTGTACATCATCAAGCCATGTAGCGGATTGGCTGGTGTACCACACACCACCGACCTGGCTGGTGTGGGTACGTGTCGTGCCAAGACGAGCGTTGACACTCTCCGAGCTCGAAGTTGTAGGAACGGTTCAAAGTAGATCAAAGTTACATGGATCCCACAATTATGTATTTATTATATCCATCCCGTTCATTCATTTGGCGAGATCATTTTAGATGACGAGCCCAAAAATAAATCATATCCAAATCTCAAGCGGACCACACCAAAAATAGCATTCGTAGGCCCATGATAACTGTTGTTTTCCATCCAATCTGTTCATAAGGTCACAAAGACCTGGATGAATAGGAAAGACAAATATAATATTGATCCAAAACTTCTGTGACCCCATAAGAATTTTAATGTTATACGATTCAATTCTCCGCTACTTTTTTGCAGTGTGGTCCACTTTATTGTTGGATCTGTCTTATTTTTAGGCTCAAGCCTTATGAAGAGCTAGACAAATGGAAGGACGGTTTGGATATAATATATACCTCATGATGGGACCCACAGAACTTGGTGGTGTGTGGTACATCAGCCAATCCGGTTGATGATGAGAAGGACAGCCACTAACGCTGGTTGTTGTTTGACTGCCAGATGGACAAGCCATGGTAACGACGAGAAGATGACACGTGGCCTCTTAATGTGGGTGTGGGTCCCACAAAAGTTTGGAGAGGTATGGAGATGCCGTCCTATATCGGCGTTGATTGCAAAGCATAAAGAGAGAAGGCGTCAATAGAAATAGCCGGCCATCACCAATTGACAGAAGAGGGTGGGCCCATCTGACGGATTAACCGACGAGATTTTGTCCAAATATAACTGCCTGCTTTCAACTCAATATCTTAAACCATCTAATCATCGGGATGGTTGATCTTGTGGGCCACACACGATGGTTGAATGTCCACCATTGAAACATTCATGGAACGTTTCAACGGTAGGCATTTCACTTGCCACTCGTGCGGCTCAATTGAGTTTTGGGCACGTGTATTAAATGATTTTGCGAAATAGATGACATTGTGGATTTCTCACAGACATCACAGTGGCCCAAGCAGATTGATACCGACTCAGTGCTGAATGGTGATACGTGGGCCTCACAGACATCACAGCGACCCTACGTCGTAGTCCACATGAGCCCTAGGTTTGTCTCATTTTTGGGACGATACCCTAAATTGATATGGAAAATTGAATGGGCAGAATATATAAAAGCCACACATCGTGGTGGGCCCCTATGCTCAGTTTAGGACAGGCAGACAGGAGTAGTACCCACTCAGCGTCCTGTCAGGATTCTGATTTTGTAGCGATCCCTCTGGTACCGACGCGGGTGATGGTAGTTCTTGGACAAGCTCTTTAGGCACCATGTATGTATTTTATTCAGGCTGTCATTCATTTTTCCAGATTCATTTAATCCACCTTTACTAAGTTTTTAATGGTGAGTGATCAATAACCACTATTTTCTGTGGTGTGGTCCTCCTGAGATTTGGATCTGTCTCGGCTTCTAGTTCATGTCCTAGAATGATCAGGAAAAATGGATGGACGGTGCGGATGAAACACAAACATCATGGTGGGCCCACAGAGAACTGTCCTTTGGAAATCTGTGTCCATCTCAATGGACCGCAAAGTTACCATCCATTGAGTTGCACCCAGTCAAAATGTCTACCATATACGGGATCCGAACAGCCCAAATGGTTGGCTCCATCATTGGGTAGGTACAAAAATCATACGGATCCGTTCATCAGGTGGGCCATATATCCATTCATTGTTTTTCACTATTTTCAACGGTGCAGCTGAGTACATGAATTGATTGGCCTGATTTTTGCCGGCAATGATCATCAAGGTGGACCCAACCCTTGTGGCGGCTGTGATGTTGTAATCGCATGACACGTTGGCCATAAAACGTTATGGTATATATATACGTGTGTGTGTGTGGGAAAAGGTGCTTTGCGGTTGAGCTCATGGGAACTTTCCATGAGGTCGAGCTGTGTGGGCCCCACCGTGATGCGTCGAACATCAACACCGTGCATTTGATGGGTCCCTTTTAAATTATGGGATGTCCCAAAAATCAGCCATATACAGAACTCAGGTGGGCCATACCATCTAAAATCAAGTAAAGACATACCTAAAACATATAACCTTTTCCATATATATATATATATATATATATATATATATAACCGAATGGAACCACTTACAAGCATTTTCAAGTCGTCCACATACAAGTGCAACTTGATGATTGAACTGGGCCAAGAGTCCGGGCCATTCAATATTTGGGCCGACACTGGGCATAGATTTGAAGGCCAGTGCAGTGGAGTCAGGCCAAGCCCAGGATCTACAGGGTTAGGTAGCCTGACCCGTTACCCAGCAACAGCAACCTGTTGGCTAATAAACATGTAGTCAAGTCCTATGGCTGGATGAATGTAGCATCATCTCCAACCACCTCTTTCAACTGGTATCGAGCCCTGGTTTTCTGTTCCGTGCATCTTCTCTTCACTGACAGCCTCTTAATCTCATGGAAAAGTCCAGCAGATGACAGCAAACTGCATTCATAAATAAAGCAAAGACTCTTTCACACCAAACAAAGGTCCATTATTACCTATCACCTATTACTAATGCATTTAATAAATACTTATCCAACAAAAGCTTCCACATAAAGACAAATCTAGCTATAAACCATTTGCGGAATTGCAAAAGACCGTGATATGTATTGAGTATGGAAATCAAGTAAACTAGATACATCATGTATCTGATTTTGACGCCATCATCGTAGGCTTGATGTTGTAGTCTTATGGACCTTACACCCTTAGAGAAGCAAGGGGATGGGAATAGAAAGCTTCTATTATATGTAGGCTTGCCTTATTTATATAGCTTAGCGGGCCGAGGAGTTTGAAATCCATCGAAACTCTTCTCCGTGAGGCTCCACATGAATTTAGTAATCCTAGTGCAACTAGAAAACTGGGTGTGTGACATAGTTTGTAGCACATCACCCCTTATATGATTTTAGATGAATCACAACTAAGTGGGGTCCATTGGTACCTCCGATCACACTATCCAACCCCTAAGGTAATACAAACCGTTGATCAACGAGGCCCACCTTACAGAATTCTTGCACTAACTCCCTATTATCTCTGTTTTTTCAAGAATAAAGGGTCCTTGGTAATGTTAATTAGTAGCAGATGTAAACATTGTAATAATCCAAAATGTTAAGTAAAAGCTTCTCTTTTGTTTTTCACTCAACTTCATAATTAATACAGCCATTGCAAAGCTTATGATCACTTCTGACTATCCAAAGAAAAAGGAGGACATTATCTTTGATTATAGTTAAAGTAATAGTAATTACTTTTCCAAATAACAGTAAGTTGTGGTTTGATTCTTTAAGCATGTCAAGCACAGTACCTACTTTTTCAAGTGCATCATCTTCCGTAGAAACTCCGTAATAGCTAATAAATGTTAGGATCAAACTTTCATCAATCGAACCTATGGGAAAACCTTACAAAAGGAAATATCTAAAACTGCTTACTTTCTTTCAAATCAATTCAATATCAATCTGAACCCAGCTTGTCTAGAAACCCATTCAGTATCCTTGGGAAAAGCTTGACAAGGAATGATCCGGATTTGCTTAATCTGTCTCATGTTAATTGGCACTGTCGAGCAATTTCATCATTAGAGTAAATCTGTTCCTCGGTTGACACTTGCAAATGATTCCATTAGCATAGTGATTAAGAGCATCGAATTAGATCATGAAGGTCGTTTGAAAGACACTTAGCCCCCATCTAACATTGATTACATTGAATTTCAAGAGAGAAGGAATTGGAATATTTTGAGGGAAATTTGTGAATAATCACAAATTTTATGGATTTCACTTCTCACATCATTCACACTTGATTATGTTAGCAAAATGACTTTGATAGATTCCAAATTTCGTATTTATGTGAGAAAATTCTAATGATAGTTACATTAAGTTTTTAGAACTAGTAATATTCACTTGAATATTAACCAGCCAGTCATGTCGAGTTTTAATAAAGTTTTACAAATAATATATTTTTTTAAGTACTTTTGGTTTACTATTACTTTTGAAAGAGAGTATTAAACCAAATAGGTGTTTTCAAAAAACGTAGTTTTCGAAATTGAATAAGTTGGATTAACATGTATGTTAACTAAGTACTCCAGATCGAGAGTTCATCTAGTGTCATGCAAACTAGGACATACATAATAAAGCTTGAGTTATTGAGTGCTAATCAAGTGTGTATACACCTCAGGCCAGCAATTTGATTAAGTTAGACCAATTAAACACCACCTGACCCTAAACCAAATCTTAAAGTCTAACTCTAAACCAAACTAAATCCAAAATCCTAACCCTAGAACCTAGTCAACCCAACCTAACTCACCCAGTCAAACCAGGTCAAAGCCTAGATAAACTCCAGCTAGTCAAACCTAGTTAGCTCACTGAGTCAACTCACCCAATCAACTCACCTAGTCAAATCGAGCCCCAAACCAAGCCCATATGCCCAAAGCCTAGTCAAAATCCGGACCACCAACAATGCAACACCAATAGAGGAAGAGACTTCACACGTGCAAGAAGCCCACCTACCAAGATAGTTGACTTCATATGAGTTCGACTTCACCCAGTGTGCCACCAGGCACGTGATAGTACCCCTGTCTTGGCAGAGGCGCAATATGCGTGGTTTCTCTCCTTTACAATGCCTAAACATGTGGCAATGCAAATGGACTTTAGTGCCCCTCCCCTTAGCCAAATTTACGATCCATGTTATCCCAATTAACTATTGAGATCTTACCACATGGTAATCTCAAATCCAGATCATCCAAACCTTTTCTAACCCTAGACTTTTCAAATATTACCAGAAAACCAGTCTTAGGGGCGATAAATAGCCCCCTTCCCTTTTCATCTCAAGGCATCATTCACAAACACACACCATCCTATTTCCAAGCCTTCCCTATTCAAGGAGAAACCCCCTTAGCCTCCCATTTTCATTCCTCCACCAAGGAGAGGAAAGATGTAACGTCCTATATTTTCACTGTTTTGGATTTCAAAAAAATGCTTGAATTTTTTTTATATAATTAACTTATATTATCATTTACTGGCCATTAGCACTCAGTGTTAGTTTATACACGGGTGGTACCAGTAAAGAACCACACAAGTCCGATTAATCAACCGTAGGAAGCCAACGAATCCACCCGATCACTTAAACACCAAATTTAGCCACATGATTTACTCACACAGAGCCTAAATCTAACCGACCTACCACTGATTAATCAAAACAATTGTAACTAAATTAAAAGATCTACTCGAAGCCGAGTTAGATAAGGCCCGGATCTTGACTAATAGACCAAATCAACCCCGTTACTCTTTTAACCTAAAATCGATGGTTTAGAGTAATCATGACCAAATCTCCACTTTCACTAGTTATAAATAGGCCACACTATGAACATAGTTAATCCAAACTCTAAGTATTATGAGAAATCTCAATACCTAATTCATTTCAGAAATGTACCGATTTTTCGAACAAGTTCTAGACCGCTCGTTAGTGGGCCACTAATTCTAAAACTATAGAATAATGTCCGTCTTACTGGGCTCGACGTCCATCGCGGGAGTCGGACCTGGGTAGTGTCCAGAATCGCTCAACTTGAGCAAAAGGATGAGTGCATGAGAAGTGCAAATACCCTAAAGGAAGAAGTTGAAACTTAAGTGAATTGGGTCATCCATTCTTATGAAAAGTTGAGGATTTCAGACCGTTGGTTTACAACCAAACTTCACAGGTGGAGTAAGGATATTTTTCTGCTCATATCCATATAGCTGCTGCCCCGATCAACCATCAGTGACTATTGAACAGACTTCTAATCATATTTGTCGATCGGCACATTCAAATGGCGGGCCGATCATATCCATACGTAGATCATCGTTAGGGCTAACTATCTTATGATGTATGTCAATATGTACACCCCATAGTGGACCCTAGAGGTTAGAAAGACCCTCTCATAGGGCTAGTATAGTAAAAACCTAGCCCTTAGGGCCATTTACACCAAATCTGGTACTATATAAGGGCTTCTTTTGGGCCCCCCCTCCTCCCATACGAATTTCAACAAGAAAAAAGGGAGAAAGGGAGAAGAGAAAGAGGAGAAAGAGAGACGGAGAGCTTGGAAGCATGAGGGTTTGTGCACCTTCAACCTCTAATCTCCTCTATAGTAACATTGTCCTTCATTGGTATCGATTCGGCGAAAATTGAAGGTAAATATTGAATTATATTTGTAGGTTTAAGTCTTGTGTTTAATTCCTTCCAATTCTTACAAGCTTGTATGCTTATTTAGGCATTTCAACGATGATTTCCTAACACCCTAACCCTATGGGCACTGTGAAGCGAGCGGTTTGTCACAAGGTGCGGACCATTATCCCTAGGTGGTCAAGTACCAATTTTACGATAAATTTAATAATTGTGAATATTAGATTGATGTGCATGAGTAATTTAGAGAAAATCTAGCTAGGAACCTCCATGCTAGGTCTACCCAACATGCATGCGATGATAAATTGATGTTTGATTGGTCTTCAATTCGTTTGGGCATGAAATTAGCGTCGCATGTTCACTTCGCATCCGATTTTTGCTTAATCTTCTCCGTAGCATGTATGATTGCCTTATTTCTTGTTGGATTTTTGTATTATGAGTGATGTGTTATTGAATACAACCCACTTTCTGGGTTGGTCATGGAACTGAGATTTGTGAAGGTGGTTCCATTGGTTGGACCACCCTCTTGCCAGACTGACTGATTTGGGCAGACACGAATGAGCAACAGTAGTGAGACTATATGGGTTGCTTGCACCCGATGTCGTGCATTATGTGCTCGCCTGAACTTGGGCAATCTAGTCCACTGACTGACCAACCATGCTTGTTAACCATGTTTACTCACGCCTGTTGGAACCTAGAACACCCCCCACCCACTGATGCCCATTGACAACAACTGAAAACTGATCCACAGTCTCTTGAGCTCGACATAATGAAATGGGACACTGTGTCCGAGCTGTCGGCCTACGCTGGGGTGACAAGCCTTCTCGTAGTGACCGCGAGCGATCCCGCTTCCCAACACTCCCTACATGCTTGCAATCGGGGGTGGGGACCCCGATGGATCAAGGATCACGGGGTCCTGGCCTCGCGCGTTGAGGGGTTCGGGCCTTGCAAATGGACAATGACATTGATATCGTCGGGGTGTACCAGTTTTCTCAACCTGTTGGATGAATAGAATTAACTAAATACTTGGCTAATATTATCCATACATCGCATTAGCTAGGATTTAGCGACTCGGCAGTTAAAGTCGTAATGAGGGAGTGTTGGTCATGCACAACCGTGAGACGAAGTCGCTCGAGGGAGTGTTGTGAGTGAGGTCATGCATCATACTATAATTCAAGCATACGCATTTAACAAGATTAGTTAGAGATGTGTGAATTTATGTTTTTCATTAAATTCATCATGGAATTGTTATTTGATGTAACTTATGGCTGATAGCACCCACTGAGTTAGCTACTCACTCCTACTCTGGGACGGTGTTTTAAAACACCAACCAGACACGTCATTAGATGCAGGTGAGGTAGAGCTCGATGAGCTGAGCGGGGTGAGCATGGATGAGGAAGAGGAGCTTCCCTACTCCATACTTTCGGCGGATCCTTCTGTCTGAGTTCAGGCTACCGCGGGGTATGGGCCAAGGCTCTAGTCACTTGGGGTCATGTATGGGTGGGACTAGTTCCCTATTTAGATGATTTTGGATTTGTGGTTTGGATATTTTTATATTTAGTGGCACTTGATACTGCTTTATGACTTACTTATGCTTCATGCCTTGCTAAACTCTCCATTGTTTATGAGATCATCCAAATGTAATTAAAATCTGAAGCCCATTAGGGCACCCGTGGCACCTGGGAATTCGGGGTGTTACAAAAGAGTAATAGAAGAGAGTCCAGCCCATGTCAGCTTGGTCTAGCCTAAAGCCTTAGCCACTTGAGCAACGAAAGCCTCAATCCAAACCACTCGATCCAATCCTTGTGACATTATCGACCATCCTTCCAATCAACTTCACGTCCATCTTTATATAAGCATCGTGCAACACCCATTCCCTTCTCAGCCCCCTTTCTTATCCTATCCATAATATTGCATACATAGCATTGTGCGCCCGATTAGTTTAAACGTATCATCAGTGGCTCACCGAATTAATCGGATCTTACCCATCAAAAACTTAGACTGGTTGGTTATCGCTTTATCAAGTGGGAGAGTTTACAAATTTATCCATCTTTAGCTACAGCTAGTCATAGGCGTTGCATTCAACATCACATTACACGCACAACATTATATAACTTTGTATTCATAAACATTGCATATATAACACTTAACACCCAACCTGTTCAAATGTATGTCGAAATTTTGTAAACAATGTGAAGTTGAATTTGTAGATTCTCAGATATGAATATATCTAATGGAATACATCAAACTAGCATGTCTGAAGACTCATGTGTGGTATTTGAAATGTCTCCTTAGTTGTGGCAAGGGGTGTACATCGAGTTGAACCGAGTCGAGCTGGCCTCAGCTCGAATAATGGCTAACCTCAGCTCGAACTAGGCTCGGCTCGGTCCTCGAGCCTGACTGGCCAGCTCAGCTCGGTTCGGTCAACAGCTCAGGCTGAGTTCAAGCCAAAATCGAGCCGAGTTTACCATTGAGGCATTTCTACAAAACACCTGAACTGCAACTTCAAAATCCTACTGTTTTACAAACGAGGGCAATGGTTTTACAGGTATTTTCTCAAACACCTTGTAAGTAACATAAAAACAAAAAATAAAAAGAAAAAAGGTATTTATTTCATGCACATATCTTCTTTGCCACCCTGCCACCCAATGAAACCTTCCTTGCCACCAGCCACATTTCGTTGAGCCATTTTATCAAACATTTGGTGAGCAACATCAATGGCAAAGTAACCGAGTCACCGAACTAGTTGGACTCGAGCTGGATTCGATCCGAGTCGAGTTGAGCTGGGGCCTACTCGAACTCATTTTCGAGCTTAAAAAATCAGCTCGACTTGGCTTGAACTTAGCTTCGAACCGAGTCGAATCGATCTTTTTCAAGTCGAGTCAAGCAAGCTAACCAAGCTAGCTCGGTTCGTGTACACCCCTAGTTGCGGCTTGCTGAATTAGTCAAATCTTGCCCATCAGAATTTTGGACTGGTTGGTTATTACTTTGGTAAGTGGGAAAGTTAATGTAGGTTTACCCGGCCTAAGTTATAGCTTGTCATATGCGTTGTATTTAAACAGGACATCGCACACACTTTGCATCATTAACACGTGAGAACTAATCCCTAATCCTCAATAGTCAGTGAGATCTTGTGAAGTAGATATCGTACATTTGTACGAACAGAGAGGGTGCATAACACCTTCCTTATCTATAATTTTGATCCCTTACTCAGAATCTTTAGCCCAAAGCAAGGAGTCATTAACCGTGGAACCAATAGCTAATGGCGATTCCAGTTAAATATAATACCCCCTAACACTATAAATAAAATAAAATAAAATAAAAAAGACAACCCCATGGGAGTGCGATCTACCATCCGTGTGAATTCAGCATCCACAAAATGACTCTTAGTATTCAAACACTTGTGAGAACACAATCATGTTCCAGGTGGTTACGCAACACACACACTCTCTCTCTCTCTATATATATATCACAATATGTTCTAGAGAGAGAGAGAAACACTCCTACTCCTACTCCTATAGCAAATGACTTCCCATACATCACCGTGAGAATGATAAGGCCCTATAACCGAATAGCCTCCACCTCAATGCATAAGCCTTGTGAGTGTGACCCTGTAACGCCTTAAAATTCGGGGGTCAAGGATAACTCAGCTCCCGAGTTTCAAAACATTACTTATGCAACATATGTAATGATGGATGTATGTTGTTTGTACGAGTGCATAAAACATGGAATAGATTAAGCCAAACTGCAAACATAATTCAGGGATAAGTGAAAGACGCAAGCGGAAGACTTAAAGAAAAATATGTATACATGTAAAAGTCCCTGTAATATGTATACTATGTCAGGTTATACTTACAAGTGTTATTCTAAAAACATAAGTATCAAAATGAAATCATCTATTACAAAGAAAACCCAGAATCCCCGTAGATCAGGATACGGCTCACATGAACCCGCCTGAAAACTGCATAAAAGAAAACACGTCTTCGTCATCCTTATATTCCTGCTCTGCCTCAGGGGTCGCGTCATCATCTGCATCTAAGACAGAGTCTGTTTGGTGTTGAAACACCGTCCCAGAATGTGGGAGTGAGTGATCAACTCAGTGGAACTATACAATAAAAGTTAACATGTTATCAAATCAATCATGCAGTAATGATAAGGCAATACAATCGAACACATCCTAATTACTCTTGGTAATGCAAGAATGTATGTAGGAATGATGTATGCTCTCGCCTGCACTCCCTTAGCGTCTTCATCTTACGGTACGCATGACAACCTCCCGCAGTGCCAACGACACCAACGCACATGCAATGCGGTGCATGAACATGATTAGCAAGTTGTTATTAATCCTTTTCATACAGCAGGATTGGGAAGCTAAGGTACCTTCTTCATATTAATTCCCAAACAGTGATCCATTCTAGGGTCATCAGTCCTAGACAATCTCATATGATCATATGGTTCTAGGTCGCTGCAAAGGGCTCATCACCAATCAATGCATGCCTATCATACTTTAGTTACTACCCTAAGGCTCGTCGCCTCAACGCAGTATCAAAGTATGCTCGAGGTCACTACAAAGGGCTCATCATCAATCAATATAGGCCGACAGCATGAATATAGTGTCTCATACCACCATAATTGGGTCACGAGTCTGGTATGATCACTGGTCACTACGGGGAGGCTCGTCACCCCAGCGTAGGCCGACAGCTCGACCACGGTGTCCCATACCACCATGCCCGGCTCATGAGTCTTAGCGAATCAAGGTACAATGGTTAACGGGATTGCATTGGTAAGTTTGGTACCCTAGATTCAAACAATAGCGTCCATACATGGTGTACATCCACTGGGACAATCGGGTTACTTAATGAACTCGACTAGCACGAGCGCACGTTGAGTTGAACGACATAAAGTGCGCAAACACCCCGTGTGGCCAAACCACTGCCGACAACCCTAATATGACTCGGGTTCGTCAAACACGTCCTACGTGGCGAAAACAACCTCGGCCATGAACTTAGGGTTTGTTACCGATTCCCTAGACTATTTCATAGTCCCAAACATCTTCAATCATAACAGATATTCATACTAACAATTCTAATCATACAGTATGTGAGCATTTAATAAATATCAACTTAACATGGATTTACACATAAGTAGTACTTGAAGTTAAACAACAAAGAATGTAAATTGCATGCAGGAAATCATGCACATCAATAGGATAGTTGAGAATCTCTTCTCAATGCCCGTAAACAGAATAATATATTACACTCTAGATCATTCAAACATATCTACAAACACTTAGACTACATATTCCAACACACATGACGTATGTTGGTAATAACACACATTTGGACAATTCCTTTCGCCAAGGAGTTGACACACATACAACTAGCACAACTACACGACAATTAATCATGGCAAACACATGTTCATATTTCAGACGTATACGATACTTTCTACATATACAAAGAATACACAATTCTCAATATATCTTATATATATTAGGAACGCAAAATAAACATCGCATTTGGCATGTAAAATTTCACCCACAACAATAATAAACCATTAACCGACATTAAAAGCCTTGAAAACCATAACCTATACGAATATAGTCCACACCTTAAACCAGAAAAAGCGCACAGATCTGATTCAGACGATAAGTCTTCGTCAACGACGACTAGATAACCTAAGGCATGAATAGAAATAAGTTACATCAACACTTAGACAAGTCTAAGCTCTAAAACAGGCTAGGGTTTAGTTGACTTACCCAAGAATGAACTTAGAATCGCCGGAATAACGATTCAAAAGTGATGGTTTAGGAACGCAGAATAACAAAGAAAAATCTCAAGTTGATTCACTAACTTCTCTCTCACTTTCTCTCTCTTTTCCTCTCTCTCTCTTAGCTAGGGTTAGAAAATTCGTATGGAATAGAAAGTGAGGGTTTTAAGGTCTTTATATAGGCCTAACATTGATGAAAATAGCCCCAGGGCCAAGGTATACTTAGGTTATAACCAAATCGGGTCTATTCCGATCCAACAGAACACTTCTGGTGGTCCTTTCTCCACGTGCGGTCGGACTTAAGTTCACTGACCATGGATCTAGGTCAGGCTGAGTTTTTATACCGATCGGATTTACAGATCAGCCATGGCGGACCAATCTCAATTCAACGGTCACCGAAACTCGATCAGGTCCACAAGCACTATGACATGCCTGGGCCATCTTCCCTGATCCGAGGGTAAATTTGGGTCAGAATCCAATGGTCAGAAAGCTTAGAATTGGCGCGCAAGCGACACGACTCAGATTTCATAAATTTATATTTAATTTCTTGGCTTTCTCACACTCTTTACTCCGGACTCAAGCAAATCGACTCAGGACATCATCTGGACTTGATTTTTGAGGTGATGGTCAAGCCCAACAAAGATATCATAATTGTCTAAGATCATCGCTATCGGACTTTCGACGCGCAGTCCAGGTCCGATACAAAGTTTCCAAGTACTCCCAAGAGCAACTGGATTTAGCGTTGAATCCTAGATTTCAGGGTAACATAGCGCTAACGATTCTACAGGTTTTGAGTCCTGCAGATCAAATTTAAAGTGATTGGTGCTAATTTCACAAGCAATTGAGTTTAGCGCTAATTAACCCACACATAACTTCTAAGGAAAATATGAGGTAGTACTCGGGTCTTGGCACGAAATTTTTCGGGTCATTACAGACCCCCTCATATGCAATTCATCAAGTGTGCCTCACCATTCAACCGTGCAGTCATAAAAATCAAGGCTGATCGGCCCATCAATTGGGCCAAGCGTGCACAAGAGATTTATTTTGAAAAGATTTGGAATAAGGCTTGACAGTCAATGTACATTGTGTATCAAGCCCATCATAACTTTATCGCCTAAGATTCCTGCTCTGTCCATTTATCATAACTTTCCAAAATGACATATTATTTATATTTGTTTGGACAATTATGATTCATAATTTGAATAAGAATTGTTGTGTTTACTTGTTTCCAACATGCGCCTAAAAAAACAAAAACTGATAGAATCATTCCCATACCCGATAAACGATTTAGATCTTACTTAAATGTAACACTCTTTTAATGGTAGAGGGGTATGATCGATCCATGCTTTAAAAAAGAAAAAAAAAATTCTTAAAGCTCTTTGTTTTGGACAACTGACCCATATTAGCCATACCCTTGTGCATAAACACCACTGTTACTTTTTCTCCAAGCATGATTTTGAAAATCATCCATCAGCACCATTGTAGATATATGGGATGGTGAATTCTGATTCCTCATCTCATATATATGTCCTCTATGGTAGAAATAAGACCATTAAGAGAGAGAGAGAGAGAGAGAGAGAGAGAGAGAGAGAGAGAGTGGTTGTTCATTCATAGACACCAATTTTTGGATAAGAAACTAATCTGTTTAGATTTGGGAAGGGAAAGTCTATCAATCTGAAGCTATAATTATTAAATCAGAATGATTTCTTTTTCTTAACATGCTCTTTGGGCCATTAATGCCTACTAGTTGGCCAGCAAAGATCCATTGTAGATGGATCATCCACAAAAATATGTATTATAGTGTAGAGTGGCAATGATGCATGACTTGTAGACCTGAAAGCACCTTTTCTTTTGGATCAAGGATCAAATTTCTTTGAGCTTGTTTTGCATTTATTGCATGAAGGTTGTACGATCGATGATGGATATACCATAGCTAAAGAAACTATGTTTTAGTGAATGATCTGACCAAACAAATGCAAATGGGAAATTGCAAACAAGAAACAAGAGTTCACATTCAAGGGAGAATAACTCCACCAAGGATCATGATCAGGTGAGGACCCTCTCATAAAAACACCAATGGGTTAATAAATATTCTTTTGCCCTCAGCAATGCATGGTTTCTACTAATTTAACTCACTATTAACAAAGGTCTAGAGCAAGGACTAAGTGATCTCAACTATAAAAAAGACGACCATGGCCATCTCGACTATTATCATCCAAGGCTTCATGTCCCTACCTTGCTTCTTCTTCTGTCTTTCCCCACATTTTCATATATTATCAATTTTGGCCAACTCCTGAAGATCATCGTGCCTGGTATACCTTCAAATGTTGCTATCTTGAGATCTTTCATGTTATCTTCTACACCTTCTCTCGCTTATGTTGTTACTCACAGAGGTGGGATAGGATAGCAAAAAAAAAAAAAGAGATTTGGAAATCAATATCTTCCACACTTGAGGAAAAAAAAAAAAAAGGAGTCTCAATCCATCACATGTTATGGAAAAAATGTCCTCTCAAGCAAAACAAAATCATAAGAAAAAAGAGCAAAACATAATATCAAAATCTAAAGAGCAAAATGAAAGATAAAAGGCATGGATATTAACCTGGCCTCATGGTATGACTATGTTCACGAGGCAATAATACGTTAATTTTTTCTTCACTAAAACAAAAGAAATCAAAAGAATACAAGATTAATTAATTTAAATATTTCTCCCACTTTTCAACTCCAATGAGAAGATGTGCCTCTCTCTCTCTCTCCATTGGTTTAGATCGACTCTGTAAAGAGAACATTAACCAAAGCAAAGGGGGTGGGAGAGGCTTCATGTGTATAGTGAAGGAGAGAAACAAGGAAGGCGTCCCAACATACGTATGTATATGTAGGGGTGTACATCGAGCCGAAGGCTCAGTCACTAGGCACACCTAGCTCGAACTCGGCTTGGCTCGGCTCGGTGACTGAGCCAGCATCTCCAGCTTGGGTCAGCTCAGCTCGGTCAACAATCAGACCAGTTCGAGCCAAGTTGGAGCTATTTCAAGCTTTCAAGCTTTCAAGCGGAGTTTGAGCTCGAGCTTTCTAGGAATGCATTTCTTGCAAATTCTGGTTCATATCATGTTGAATGAACACAAATGTAGAAAGAATAACAAAAAATAGAATGCATTTCTTACAATTTGTTCAAAAGGAAAGATTTAGCACCTGAGCAAACTGTAAATCTACAATTGTTGAAGTGTTTGAAGAATTATGCCTGGAGTGGAAACTCAAGTTGTAAGTGTGATAAAATATTAAAATAAATAAAAACTTCAACATTAAACTCAAGCTATAAGTTCTATTCAGACAAGGGCGACTGGGCTTGCGGCTTACTGGCGGTCAGACTCGAATTGGCGAGTTGCAGCAGGGGCAGGGGCTATCGGGCAGGGGAGTTGCCGCTAGACAGTCGATGTGGTGATCGGAAAGGGGAGTTAGGGTTTAGGGAAATGGCCAGATGGTGAGGTGAGCGCTTGAGAGAGGAGGGAGAGACTAGAGAGAGAGAGAGAGAGAGAGATGATTTAGGGTTTAGAGAAATGGCCAAATGGGTTAGCTAGTTAAGGTTTGTGTGGGCGGCCGTATGGGTAAGGGAGGGAGGGTTTTTTTTTAAAGGGTATATATACCCTATATTGAGTCGAGCTGGATTCGATCCAAGTCGAGTTGAGCTGGGGCAAGCTCAAACTCGTTTTCGAGCTCCAAAAATCAACTCGACTCGGTTCGAACTCAGCTTCAATCCGAGTTGAGTCAAGCTTTTTCGAGTCGAGTCGAGTCGAGTGAGCCAACCGAGCTAGCTTGTTTCGTGTACACCCCTATGTACATGCATAGATGCATCAACAACACAAACATCACTTCTCTCAAGTCACCATGCTCGTGTACTTACCATAATACCAGGGACTTGCTCACATGTGGATAGAAAAAGTATAGTCAGCTAGTTTGATTAAAACTCATTGATCTAGGATATTGTTTGACCAGATGATGTTTAAAACTTTGGGTTCACCTCTTCAATCTTATTTGAAACACATTGAAGCATCAAGAAAGGAATCAATATCAGTTAAATTTTCAATATGATTTATTAGAAACATTCAAGGGCGGAAGAAAGAAAAATAAAAACTAACTTGGCATTACCACTCGATTATATGGTGTTGAACATTATATATGAAGGTGCCCTTTTTCCATATTCTCACTATCTTTTTTGAGAATTCCTCTCCCTAATCCTCACTACATCAGAGCTAACTCATGCAATCAACCCAGTTACTAACAACTCTCGGTCTCACTATCTTTTTAGCACATTTGTTACAAATGAAAAATGATCCATGTTGAATATAACATGGTCTAAGCATTGATGTGGACCATCCACCTTTTACCCTAACCCCCTAAAGAATCACATTAATGTACTGGAAGCCGACTGCATCCTGCCTGTCGGGTCCACCCTGATCTATGGGTTTCCATATCATTTTAGGCTATAAGCCCTAAAATGAGGAAGATCCCAGGCTCAAGTGGACCACACAACAGGAAGCAACGATGATAATGATGAGCAATGTAGCGCCCACCGTGATGTTTATTTTCCATCTAACCTGTTCATAAGGTCACAAATTTCAGCTTGATCTAAAACTTCCGTGGCCCCCAAAAAAATTTTAATGGTTGGCATTCAATCCCCCACTGTGTGGTCCACTTGAGGATTAGATCTTCCCCATTTTTGGGCTCATATACTAAAATGATCTTGAAAATTGGATGAACGGTGTGGATAAAACCCATACATCACGGTAGGCCCCACAGAGAACCTGTCTCGACCGATTCCATGGAGGGGGCAAGGGGCAATCGGCTTTCCCATTAACGTGGAGTGGTGATTGCGTGTAGTCCCTGCCAAATGACTTTTATTGTATGATCCTAAGCATTTGATTAATAGTTGCGAAATGGACGGTCCATACTAAAATTATGGAAAAGTTGTTAGTATTGATGCGGAAGCCAAACATTAGATATCAAAATATCGCATTGGTCCGACGGTCAATAGCTAAGGAAAATGGATGATTCATGTGGATGATACGGCAAAAGGGCCTCAATATAGTGATCGATCGGTCGATCGTAACCATCCATTGGTGGCTGGAAAAAATGGATGGTCCACATTAGACACCTTAGAAGGGGGTCTAAG
Source organism: Magnolia sinica (assembly GCF_029962835.1). Taxonomy (NCBI): domain Eukaryota; kingdom Viridiplantae; phylum Streptophyta; class Magnoliopsida; order Magnoliales; family Magnoliaceae; genus Magnolia; species Magnolia sinica. Next base: position 91,895,335 of record NC_080580.1, read on the forward strand.
TATTAATATGGAGCGTCCATCTGGTAGAGTCCGGATGAAAAAATCAGGTTGGGTGAGTACAGATGAGACGAGAGAAATGGGAAGAATAATTGGGTGAGATGGCAATTTATTTGTACCTCATTACTCATTGCTTCCAACTCACTTTAAAATATAGGAACCGAGATGCATGTGACCTTTCACCTGTCGCCAACATGACATGTCGTCTGCTCGGGTGGGCTCTTCCTCCTCAAGCCCCGTATTGCCTGGTTACCCGATTTGGTGGGTCCTACCTTGATGTATGTGTTTTATCCACACCTTCCGTCCGTTTTTACATATCGTTTTAGGGCATGATCCAAAAAATGTGGTAGATCCAAAGCTCAAGTGGATCACACCACAGGAAACAGTGGGGATAGTGACCTTCACAATCTAAAATTTTCCTAGGGTCTATCATGATTTTTATTTGCCATCCAACCTGTTTGTAAGGTCACACAAGCTTAGATGAAGTTCAAAAACAAATATCATCTTGATCCAGAAGTCAAAACTTCTGTGGTCCCCAAGAATTTTTCAACGGTAAGTGTTCAATGCCCACTCTTTCCCATGGTGTGACCCACTTGAGCCTTGGATCTACCTCATTTCTGGAAATATAATCTATAATGATCTGCTTAAGCGGATGGACGGTGTGGATAAAACATATACATCACGGTGGATCCCACAGAATTGGGTCATCTGCCAATCGACCTCATGATGTGGCGGTACCTTATAAGAATGGCCGTTGCTTCGAAAAACCATTATGATTGATGGATACTTATTGCCTCTTTTACTAGATTTTTCCATTTGTTTTTGGACCGCTAGCAACAAAAGGCTAGGATTCTTCTAACGTGGGTCGTCCAAAGTAAGCCCCACCATACGGACGGTCACGAATTGCGCAATCTTCCAACCAGTGCATTGCGCGACGCTCATAACCATTTGGTCGGAGAAATCAAATGATTATCTTTGCCTTGTATTTGTGTACACGAATTCTAAATCCTGACAACTGGGGCCACGATTTGGTAATCCAGACCAATGTTTGTTATTGTCCATACGCCTCAAAGGTCGCATCGTCAACCGTTAGATTTAGTGCGTAAATATACAAAGCTAGGAAGAAAATATAACAAGGTTCTCCGTTCAAATCTAAATTGGTCGATTGTTTCTAGAGTATGCTCCATCACAGACCAACGGTCTGGATTACGGAACCCGGGCCCTAGTTATCAGATTTGAAAACACATTGATGGTGTGAATGGAGTCGTGCCACGTATCTTATACGGTCCAAGCAGCTGTGGACGCCGAGCTGCGAGCCAAGCCGACTATATACTATTTTATTTTATTATTAAGAATGGAGGAATGTTCACAGGAACAGCAGTCCACCGACAGCTTACCACTATACGTATTTTAATGCGTATGCGTATCCATTTATAATCACATGCGCTCTGACGTATGGTAATTACCATACGTCGTAACTTTGTGGAGCCCACCTCTGACGTTTTTATGGAATCCTAACCGTGAATCTGCTGGATCTACTCATTTTCAATGTAAATCCCAAGAATCATCGGATCAAAAAACTCAGGTGGGACAAACCACTCAGAGCAGTGTTCAATCACCCCAAAACCCATGTATGTATACACCTGTAGTGGCCCAATTAAGTTTTGGAATGGCTAGAGTTTGAGTATGTCCTTTAATCCTTGATTAAGTGGACATGATGAGTGGATTAGATGACATATAAAAAACACGGTGGACCCCAAATAGCATCTGGAAGTTTCTCTGGTGGGCCTCCCTTCCCAATGTCGGATACTGTTCCTATTTGATGGGGCCCAGCTGAATTGTGGACCACGGTTCATCTTAGCATCCACTGCTAAAATGGACATGGTGGATGGGATTAATACATCACGGAGTTTCTCGAACATAACTTAGGTCCGTATGGCACGTGTGCCGGTTGATGTTGATGATGTAAGCTAGTCTCTTCTTCAAATCTTGGCATCGGGTCTTTTTCTATGCAACGTGGAGACCGACCGACACTAGTCACCGACACAAACGCACAACATACACTACTGTACACACGACGTGCATGTGCCGAATCCAGGCTGTCCGAATTGTGGGCCCCACCTGATGTTCACAGTCGGAGAATAGTTTTCTTTTTCTTTTCTTTTTTTCTTTTTAAAAGCCCGTTCAGCTGTCATGCGGCTGGCTCGTAATTGTGCAGTCAATCAATGATTGAACATGTAAATGTACATTTTGCCCAGTCGTAAGCAAGTATACGATGGACAATCTGGACGGCGTGGATGGGCGGGTGAGAAGGATGAAACATGATGGAAGGTGATATACCATATAATAACATATATCTTCTAATGAGAATAAGGGCTTATATGTTTATGTTGATTGTGAGAAAATAAAAAAAAAATGAATGAAATTTTTATAAGAGGACCTTTTATGGTGTTTGCATAATAAAGTAGATTTTAGATTTTAAAATGTAATTATTATCCAATTGTTATAGTAAAATTAACTAAATAGTGTGAGGTGATTTTTGTGACAACTTTATTTAAATATTCATTTATATATTATTGAAATGAGACCTCCCAAATGCTCTCTAGAAAATTTTTTAAAAATCATCATTAATAATCACCTAAATTTTCTTTTCTTTTTTCTTTTCTTTCATCAAAATAAGTCTTCAGAGTACCATTGCAGTTTTTGGTGTGTACAAGTGGAGGTCGTCTATGGTTTATTGAGCCGACGAGGATATGGTATTGCTCTCACCTGATAATGCTCCATTTACCTCAGGTGTAGTAGAATTTGATTGGATAGCAAAATACTATGACCCACCAAAGTATGTTTGAAAGTTGTTGATGCGCCTATAACTGTACCTATTATCCAATCAAGTCTTATTATATCTAGTAAAAGGAACTCAATCCAGAAAGAGCAGCACCTAATTTGTGTCCCATTGTCTTAAGACTATTGTCATGTCGGGATTTGTTGGACGTATGTTACTTAAAAAGTAACAAATTTCGGAAAATCCTTGCCAATCAATAATAAGCCCCTCCTTCAAGTGGATTGCTACCAAAAGGTACATGGATTATTGCCCTGCCTCGCCTGTACCAAGTAGGTATAAGTGAGGCATGGTGGAATTTGATGGACCTAACCACTGTAGAAATGGGTCCTATCAGCTACACCAAACAACTTTCAACTTTATGTAGGCTCATGTCTAACGTCTAATCAAATACTGTCACATGGACAGGTACACGAATTTTCTACAAAAGACTTTCACACAAACTTCCCACCACAAAAGCTACGCCATTGAAATGTTCGTGAGAAATTAATCTCATTTATTCATTTCTACAAATCATGTTAAAGCATGGGGGCAAAAATAAGGCAGCTCCAATACTCAAGTGGATTATATTATGGGAAATAAATAGTTGAAAACATTTATATAGCCATTGAAGTTTTGAATAAGGCTTAATATTTGTGTTTTCAGTTCATGTCAATAAAAATGATCTTATAAATGGATTAAATGACATGTAAACATCACCATAAATCTTAGGAAGATTTCAGTGGTAAGTATTTTCCTAGCCACTATTTCGTGTCACGCAGCTCACCTGAATTTCGAATCTGCTTCATTTTTTTTTTTTTTACAGAGGCTCTAAAATGATCTAACAAAGTGGATGGATGGGATGGATTGGTCACAAACATCACGTTGGCTCCGTATCTTTTTGTAGCTTGAAGTTACTCGGGAGGCTTACAAGGGTCCGCGGGGCAGTACCCAATCCGAGTCCTATTGAGCTCATGGTCTACTAACTGGTAGGGTGGCGCCCAACTCAACAGTAAAACTGTACGGAGTATGTATTTTGTTTTATCCATGCGGACAGAGATAATTTGAGAGTGAGAGGAGTGTGGTTGAAACTGAAACGGATTGGCTGCTCCCCTGCCACCAGCCCCGTGGCTGATGGTCGGTGCTCTGTGGGCCCCACCATGATGTATGTGTTTCATCCATTTCGTTCATCCATTTTTAAAAATAATTTTAGAGCTTTATGCCAAAAATGATAGGGATATACATCTCAGGTGGACCACACACAGGAAAAAAAGTGATTGGATATCCACCATTTAAATTCTCCTATGGCCCACTGTACTGTTTATTTGACATCCAATCTGTTGATTAGGTCATAAAGACCCAGGTGAAGGGAAAAAAACAAAGATCACCTTGATCCAAAACTTTTATGGCCCCCAAAAAGTTTTTAATGGTCGATCTTCATTCAATGCTGTTTCCTGTAATGTGGTGCACTTGTGATTTTTATATACCTTGTTTTTGATCTCATATCATAAAATGATATAAAAAAAATAGATGGACAGCATGGATGAAACACATACGTCATGGTAGGGCTCACAGAGCACCGACCACCAGCCAACAGAGTAGCCAATCCGTTTCCGGTTGAAACGATCAAAGAAGCTCCATATCGGACGCCGTTTGGGTACTACCCCGCTGTACCGAGCACGGGACAGGGTGGGGCTCTGAGGGGCCACCGTGATGTATGGCTTTTATCCACACCGTTTATCCATTTTTATATGTCATTTTAGGTTAAATAATAAAAAAGGTTTAGGCAGATCCAAGGATCAAGTAGAACACACAGCAATGATTAAATACCTACAATTGAAAACTTGTTAAGATGTATGAAAGTTTTGGAACGAGCTAAATATTTGTGTTTTACCATCATACAGGTCTACATAATCTTATAAACAGGTAAGATAGCAAATAAACATCATGTAGGCCCTAGAAAGGTTTCAATGGTGAGTGTCATTAGCACCGCTGCTTTCTGTGGTGTGGTTTATTTGATCCTTAGTTCTACTCATTTTTTATTCTAATAACTTAAAATAATCTGAAAAAGTGGATGGACGGTGTGGATGAAAGTCATACATTACGGTGGCCACTCAGAGCCCCAGCCTGTCCCGAGGTAGTAACAGACGGTGGTAGTACGCAATCCGCATGCTTCGATATCCCTCTTATCTTCACCTCAAACTCTCGCTGCCGGAAACAACCACAGTAAAATAGCAAAGGACGAAGAAAGATTTAAAACAGTAAAGAAATTATTAAAAGAAAAAAAATAAAATAAAATAAAATGTAAAAAGGCAAGGAACAGCTCCTCTTTTACCAACCGTCTCTCTGTAAGTGTACGTTGATGTATTAGGCTTGGCTTGGCTTGGCTTGGCTTGAACAGCAGTGTACAAGTGTACAAGTGAAGCAGACGTGAAAAGAAAGGCCACCCTCCCAACCACCACTCTTCCCCAGAGAGAGAAAGAGAGAAAAAGAGAGAGAGGGATGCTTTTCTTGCACATTTGCTTCTGATCCTCTCTCTATCTCTCTCGTCTCTACCACCCACCTTATATTCTGTATAATAATAATAATACAAGCAAAGGAGAAGCAGAGGAGAGGAGAGAGAGTTAAATATAGCATAACAAGCCCTCTCCTCATACCCTCCCAATCTCTTTCTTCCTCACTAGACAGAAGAGAAGAAGAGGATAATAGAGAAATCAGAATATGTATGGACGAGATCCTTGGGGAGGTCCCCTTGAGATTAATGCTGCCGACTCTGCCACCGACGATGACCGGAGCCGTAACCTCCACGACATAGACCGGGCCGCTCTTTCCCGTCAGCTCGATGAAACTCAACAGAGCTGGCTCCTTGGCCCTACTGATCAGAAGAAGAAGAAGAAGTACGTTGATCTTGGATGCATAATCGTCAGCCGCAAGATCTTCGTATGGACAGTTGGTTCAATACTCGTCTGTGGCCTCCTAGCTGGCCTCATTACCCTCATTGTAAAGACAGTACCACGCCACCGTCACCACCCTCCCCCTCCTGATAATTACACACTCGCTCTCCACAAGGCTCTCATGTTCTTCAACGCCCAACGATGTATATTCTCCTTTCCTTTCTTTCTTTCTTTTTTTTTTCTTTTATAATTCCATTACATTTCTTTCTATCATTGTCACATTCAATGTCATTTCTTTTTTCTTCCATCCTTTTGTATCTAAATCTAACATGGTTTCCTTGAATTTTAATTGAAATTTTTTTGTGTCCTTTTTTGTATGAATTTAGCAAAAGCCACTAGTATGATTTGCAATCTAAGACATTTTTTTTTTCTTCTTTTTTTTTTAAAAAAAAAATAATAATAATATGTTATTTACCTAAATAAATACTCTCGAGATGCCTCCTCTTCTCATGCATTTTGGGGAAAATGAAATAAACTTTAGAAATACCCATTCATGGATCTCCTCTATTTAAAGTTTTGTTGGGATTTTGTTGGATGGGTTGTTTATTTGCTGAAGTTTGTGTTGCAGAGGTGGCTGAGTCTAATTAGAGTCTAAAACTCAACCAGATCAAATAGAGGCCACTCTTTTCATTCATTTTTGTAGAGAATTTTAGGCAATTTCTTGTTACAGAGAAACTAAAATTGAACAAAAATTTGTCTTTCTTTTTCTTGTCTTGATTGAATAAAAGGATGGACCTTGTTTTATTTTGTTTCTATAGTTATGACAGCTCCTCTTAGGGATCCTTTGGATGCCTAATTGATTTACCTGTGTAAATCATTTGTAAGCTGTAAATGATTGTCTGTTTTTGGATAGCTTGTAAATTGTTTCAAGTCCTGTAGTTGGAGAGCCAATCTTTGATAATATAGTCATTAGGCAGTAAATGGAGAGCCTGTAATAAATGAAATCACGGACGGCTTTTTTCCTGTAAATCATTTACAGATTTTTTTCAGCATCCAAACACAGAGGGTGAACCATTTACCTGTAAATCGTTTACAGTTGGCCCCATTTATAAGCATCCTGTTGATGCTGTTTTCGGCTCACTCCCTCAGTAAACCTAAAACCTGCACAAGTAGAAAGGAAAAGGTGACCCTGGTCTTGCCAGGGGACCCTCCAATGCTTAAGTCAGAATCTGGGTCTCTTTGAAAGGTTTGTAGGGCGAGAGTTTTTGCATACCTCTTATCAAGAAGGTCGTTGTATTTATAATATTGTCGTACCTTATAGGGTTTCCGTAATTAGAGTAGATTTCAATCTTTCGGGATCCGTAATCCTTGATACTTCTTAATTCTCAGAGATCTTAATCTTATCTTCCGGAAATCTCGGGTAGAAATCCATAGTTTTCTAGATAACTTCCGGACATGGAGCAATATAGCTCAGCCGACATTTATCTCTCCAACACGGTCATGCCGAGACATGTTTTACGGCTAATTCTCCGTCTACTTTATTGGCCGACTCAATCTTTGAGTCGGACTAAAGTTTGGACAGCTCTAGAGCCGACTCATATTAAGTCAGTTCGGACTTTCCTCTGCGAGGCTCCTATCTGGGCCTTGAGGTGCACTTCCTCCCTTAGAGGTGTCTCGCTTTGTGGCTCAGGACGCTCAGGCTATGGCCGAGTCAAATACCTCACGATCCGAGCTACGTCTCTCCATCTAGCATTCTTATGGACTTTGGGCATTACTCGGACTCGGCGTCCGACGAGTCTCAGCCATTGCTTTACTGCTCTTCCAATTCTCAAACCGACTCAAGGACTTAACATGTTTTTCCCCCAACACATCCAAATGACCTCTTACAGATTGCAAATCATTCGTGGGTGGATCATTTTTGTAAGATGTATATTCGTGTGTTTGAAACTCTTGAATGCCTAAACCTTATTTCACAATCCTTTTTATGTGAATCAGTTATGAGACAGTTGAATATCTCGTTAGGCTTTTGCTTTGAGCATGTGGTTGTGTAGTGTTTTTCATTCCCATCTCTTTTCCTTGAAAACTTGCAGCTGGACCACTTCCAAAGCATAACAATGTTTCATGGAGAGGGAACTCTGGGATGAAAGATGGCCTGTCTGATGCAGCTATTGGAAGGAGTCTGGTAGGGGGCTATTATGATGCTGGAGATTCAATTAAATTCAACTTCCCTGCATCTTTTGCCATGACCATGTTGAGTTGGAGTGTGATCGAGTACAGCGCCAAATATGAAGCTGCCGGGGAGCTCAACCATGTCAAGGAGATTATCAAATGGGGGACGGATTACTTCCTCAAAACCTTCAATTCTTCTGCTGACACAATAGACAGGATTGCTGCGCAGGTAGTTTCATTAATTTTACTCCTGCATTTTTGTACATCTTTCAGCTAAACCTTGTGTTTGAGCCTGATAAGGTGAATTTGTTTTTATTTTTTCAGTGAAATGTTTCCATATGAACCCCAATATGGGCATTGTGGTGGTCTGATCTACTTCTTGTTCTTCCTTTCTGGCAGGTTGGCATAGGCGACACTTCACAAGGGACTAATCCTAATGACCATTACTGTTGGGTGAGGCCAGAGGACATTGATTATCCACGGCCTGTATATGAATGCCATAGCTGCTCAGATCTGGCTGCTGAAATGGCTGCTTCTTTAGCTGCAGCTTCCATTGTCTTCAAGGACAGCAAGACCTACTCGAAGAAGCTTGTCCATGGTGCTAAAACACTCTTCAAGTTTGCAAGGGATCAGCGGGGCAGATACAGTCCAGGAGGCTCTGACCCTTCGCTCTTCTATAATTCCAGTAGTTATTGGGATGAGTATGTGTGGGGTGCAGCATGGTTATATTATGCTACAGGAAATTCCTCCTACCTCCAATTGGCTACTACCCCAAAACTTGCCAAACATGCTGGTGCCTTCTGGGGGGGTCCGGATTATGGTGTGTTCAGCTGGGACAACAAGCTTGCCGGTGCTCAAGTAAGTGCAGATGCATTATAAACTCTTCTTTAGTCACTGTAATCATGGTTGTTCTAATGGCTTTATTAGTAGTCAATAAGGGGCAATAAGGTTTAAAACCCTGAAACCCAAGTCTGATTCACTCACAGTACAGCCTCCAATGGACTCCATCTTGATCTATTTCTTCACCAACCTTTTCTGAGTTTAGATAAGTTGTTGTTGTCTTTGTTCAAATTTTCAAAATATTGTGTTCAGGGTGGTTTGCATTTTATTTATTAAAAAAATAAAAATAAAAATAAATCTGATTTCCCTCGCAACTTTACCCAAGTCTTGATAGAGTTGATTTGATTCTGACTGGTTGTTTGAGTGCTTGATTAAGTTTATAAACCTCAGTAATTTAGCTTGCATGGATCCTTTAAAACATTGCTTAGACGGTTTGGAATTTCAGTTCCACTTGATTTTGGACATTTGTAGTGGGTTCATGCTATGCTCGCACCATTAAACACACCTGTGCAGGAGAATGGTCACATGGAGTCTACAGTAGCTTACAGTAAAGTCAAGCCCACGCACACTCACATGCACATAAACACGTGCACACAAGAGAATGGTCACATGCAGTGAACTGTACAGTAGCTTACAGTAAAGTTGAGTTGTATGGGGCCCCACAATGATTTGTCAGAAGTTGAACCCACCCATTAGTTGTGCCCTAGGCCCAGAGCCAAAAATCGGCGGATCCATAATTCGGGTGGGCCCCACCACAGGAAACATGGGACACCAACTGTAGGTTTGTGTGTGGAGCCTACCATGATGTTGTATGCCATCCAACTTGTTCGTCATGTGCGCCCCACGTGGATGAAGGGACAGACCAAAAAGCAGGCCATTCCAAAACTCAGGTGGGCCATGATGTGATTTAGAGGTTTCAGGCATGATTTTACCCTGTTCCTGATAATGTGTCTCACCTTAGTTTTGAATCTGCTGATTTTTGGGCATTCTGTTTTCATTATGGTATGCATCATGCATCTGATGCTTTGTTTGGAAGTTTGACAGACATCATGGTGAGGCACATCCATTGGTTTGGTAGCATGAATGTGTTTGTACTCAGCTAATGCATTCTATGTGTGTATGAGTCAGTGTTGTGAAATACTATGCCTTTTTCAAAACACTCACACACACATGCACGCACACGCACTCCCACTGATGAATTGAGAAAGGAGAAGAATAAAACGGGTAAGTCACAAAAGAGAACCGATGAATTGAGAAAGGAGAAGAATAAAAACGGTTAAGTCACAAAACAGAACCGATGAATTGAGAAAGGAGAAGAATAAAATGGTCAAGTCACAAAAGAGAAGTGATCTTAGAGAAGCGCCAAGACACAAACATTGGTCATCTACAAAACCCCATTTGCCAAGCTATCTATCATTCCATTGATTGCCCTTATATAGGTGTTGACTGTCCCAATCTACAATCAAGTCCCATCTCTGTGAAAAAAGAAACTTGCTATCCTCCATGGGATGTAATGTCAGAGCCCTTGTTGTCCCAGCATTCTAACTTGAGCTGCCCTCAATTATCTAGTATATTAAAGTAGTAGTACTCACCAGATGTGAGTATTTTGCTGAGACCTTTGAAATTCATCTTGCTTTCTCCAGCAAGATGAATTTTATAATAATGTGACTAGAGATGATCTATCAACTTTCTTATAATAGTGTTCAAGTAGAAAAACAAAGAAGAAAAAAAAATTCTTCTCAGCAACAACTGTGAACATTCATCATTCCACCTCCACCTCAGGCTTTCTAACATCATATTGTTTCTTGTAGTATTATAATTGAATGGAATTATGTTATAGCCTATACCCTACGTTTTTATTTCTTTTCTTTTCTTTTCCTTTTCTTTTCAGGGATTTCATAATCCAAGTATGCATATTTTTGCCAGTTTATCACTTCCCTACATGTTAGCACTGCAACAAGATTCTATAACCATGCATGTTGATTGAATCAGTTTAGCTTTAAAAATGGCACAAATTTCATCATTGCCAACTCATGGTTTAACATGGATATTCCTTAATTTTTTTCTTTCAGGTTCTTCTGAGCAGGTTGAGACTTTACTTGAGTCCCGGATATCCTTATGAAGAAATATTGAGGACCTTCCACAACCAGACCAACATAATCATGTGCTCGTTTTTACCGGATTTCAACAGTTTCAACCGAACAAAAGGTTTGCCAACATCCACTTCTTGATGATCTTCCCATTCATCAATCTGGATCTAAATATTCACATCGATTGCAGGAGGACTGATACAATTAAACCATGGAAGGCCTCAGCCCCTTCAGTATATAGTAAATGCAGCATTCCTTGCTTCAGTTTACAGCGATTATCTGGAAGCTGCAGATACGCCTGGATGGTATTGCGGACCGAATTTCTTCCCTGTTGAATACCTGCGTAAATTTGCTAGGACCCAGGTTAGTTCTCTTTCTCCTTCTTCTTCTTTATTTCTTTTATGAATACTTTGTTTAGTTGTCTTGCATAGAGGAGGGATCTGTTTCTATAGACTGGAAGTGTTGTTTAAAATAAATAAATAAAGTCCTGCAAGTGGATTTGGTGAAAATCCTCGTTGATTCGGTGAAAGCATTGGAGGAATAACATCATGCATTGAAACATGAAAGGGCACATGGTCTCATGAGCATCAGTTGTTTTAACTTTAGTTTTATCGTTAAGTTTTGGTAATGTGAAATGGTGAAGTACTGTACTAAATTTTTATTTTTCCTTCTTCGGTGGTTTTTAAGGCTCAATAATATAGTTCATCACAAACTTATATGCAAGTGGGTGCTATGAACCAACTGAACGCGCTCAGGAATGCTAGGATATGGTTGCTTTGGCCACACATTATTCTCTTTCCATATTTTTAAATTTCTTGTATTGCCTATAATTGGTTGAAAGTTAAAGAAAATATTAAAACATTTGTATTTGGTTTTGGTCGAGGCTTATTATGTTTCTGACAGAATTTTCAGTACATTGATTGGGATTTGTTCTGGTTTTTGGCAGCTTGATTACATTCTTGGTAAGAATCCTCGGAAGATGAGCTATGTGGTAGGTTTTGGTAATCATTACCCAAAACAAGTTCATCACAGAGGCGCGTCAATTCCCAAGAACAGGATCAGGTACAACTGTAAAGGGGGATGGAAGTGGAGAGATAGTAAGAAGCCAAATCCCAACACTATCGTTGGAGCCATGGTTGCTGGCCCTGATAGGCATGATGGCTTCCGAGATGTTCGGACCAACTACAACTACACAGAGCCAACACTTGCAGGTAACGCTGGATTAGTTGCTGCGCTAGTGTCTCTGTCAGGCGAAAAGTCCGGGATTGACAAGAACACGTTATTCTCTGCCATCCCACCAATGTTCCCAACTCCCCCTCCACCTCCAGCACCATGGAAACCATGAAATTGGGGAGGCTCTGATTTTTTGAACTCTTGTTGGGTTATGTTATATAATTGGTTTTCTTCAGTCCTGTTGTGAGTTGTAACAGCTGTGAGGAACATTGGAGGATGACGTGATGCTCACCAACCCTGTGGAGTGCCAAGTCCAAACAGCTCTAATGCTCAGGGATTGGATGTTTTCCCCTCTTCTTTTTTTTTGTCTTTCTCATTTGATGTGTATGTTTATACATATATATATAGATATTAAATGAGCAATATTCTTTTGAATGTCAGAAGTTGAGGGATTCTGCTAACACTAGTTGGTCCTTCCCCTTGGACTTGTTAAAATAAAGTGGCATGGTTCTTCACATTCTTAGGTTTAAACAAGTGCGACGATGACCATGTCAGCAGAGTAAGTTGAAGGTTTACTATCTTCTAGCGATGATATATAAGCCCGACATGAATTGTGACCTTGTGAGAAAATGGGTAAAGCTGTCCAAAATAGAGCTGATGAGGCAGTTCTACCATTGCAGGTTAGAATTTGTCGACATTGCTGTAAAAATGCCGAATTAGTAATTTTTATTCTGATGATTAGTTGTGGCAATCCTTGATAGAGAGAGTTCACCCCTCAGCTACATTGGAATCAGCCAAATGCACTTGGGAGTGATCACACCTGTGAACCTGCTGAACCTTGAAGTGGAGCTGCTATCAAAAATTCAGCTTCCACGTTCGGGAAGGTGGCAGAGACCCAAGTCCTGCAAATTCAAAGGTGTCCGTGTCTCCAGCCAACCTCTTCCAAAGACACCTTCATGCTCCTTCTGTTGGAGCTTCGTTAAAAATCTTCTTCTGTTTGGCCGTGCATGTACTTGACCTGGGGTGCACCTAATTCACTCCCGCCTCGGATTCAAAGCTCAGGTGGGCCATGCCATCAGAAATGATAAAATCATGTAATATGCTGAATTATGTAGCGTGGCTCACCCGGATTATGGAATTTTCTAATTTTTAGATTCTTCCTTCTCCGTTGTTTCCCGTGACGTGGTCTCCTTGAACTTCGGATCTGCTTTATTTTTAGGTTCATGACCTAAAATGATATGGAAAAACGGATAGACAGTGTGGATATAAAACACATTCATCACGTTGGGCCCATATTGCCCAACTCATCAAAACAATGGCAACACCACCTAATCCGCGACCCTTGTAATGTTACACGTGATGTATGGGCCTCTCCAGGTGCTGCCACCCTACTTGTAGGGAAAGACTTTGTTAGTCTAGTAGAGTTGGACGGTTCATACACAGTCACCAAGGAATTATACACCTGGCATACGAGTAATTAAAATTAGACCATCAAATTGTGTTGGTCCCAGTTTAGATGGTTCGTAAACTTAAAATTACACATTGATTTGATCTTCTAACTGGCTCATCAGAGGACTTCTGGTGGACATTCAAAATGAAAAAATGTCAACCGTCGAAATTCAACAAACAAATGCCCATCGTTTAGAGGTCAGGATCATGGGAGGAAAAAGCGGAGAGGAGAAGCCCACGATTGGTTTCTATGAGGGGCTCATTATGTTGTTTAGACATCATCCCACCCGCTCATTACGTCCATCCATCTAGACCGTTCAAAATGCCATGCCTATAGTAAATATTATCCAACATACCTTATGATGGGACCCAAAGAACTTGCTGACGCCAACACACTAGCCTTATCGGCGCCAATGGGATGCGGATTAGCTGAAGAACTCAACAGTATCAGTCTCCCTACTGAAGTGACGTCACCATGTCATGTGGGCTCCACCATGATGTATGTGTTGTATCCACACCGTCCATCCATTTGGAGAGATCATTTTATGGCATAGCCCAAAAATGATGCAGATCAAAAGCTCAAGTGGACCCCACCATAGAAAACAGGTTGGATCTCAAACAAACATCATGGTGGTCCCTAAGAAGGTTTTAACGGTGGGCGTCAATGTCCCCACTGTTTTCTGTGGTGGGGTCCACTTAAACTTTGGATCTGCCTAATTCTTTGGCTTATACCCTAAAATGATCTCTCCAAATGGATGGATGGTGTCGATACAACACGTACATCATGGTGGGCCCAAAAAATGTGGTTAAGTCACTTCTGCTTAAATGGAAACGGATTGGCCGGTGTACCATACACCAGCTATATAGCTGGTGGACGCGGATTGCGTCTCTCTGTGGGGACCATAGTGATGTAAGAGTTTTATCCACGTAGTTCATCGCTTTTCTCTGGTCATTTTAAGCTAAGATCCTAAAAATGAGGCAGGTACACAGCTCTAGTGGACCACACCAAAGGAAGCTGCAGTGATAATGACATCCACCGTTGAAACCTTTCTAAGCGACAACGTGATGTTTTTTTTTAACCATCCTACCTATTAATAAGGTCATTTAGACGTGGATGAAGTGAAAAAACAAATATCAGCTTGATCTGAGACTTCTCCAGCTCCCTAGAAGTTTTTAATGGTGGACGCTCAGTCCTCACTTTGTGGTTCACTTAAGCCTTGGACCTGCCACGTTGTTTGTTTGTATATATCTTAAAAACGATGAACGGTGTGGATAAAACTCTTACATCACGGTGGACCCCACAGAGCCCTGCCCAGACGGATTACCGTCCGGGCGGGGGTAGGACGCAATCCGCGTCGTGAACGTACGTGTCGTGCGTAGACGAGAGCTGACGCTCTGAGTTGTACGAACGGTTCAAAGGAGATCAAAGTTACATGGGCCCCACAGTGATGTATTTATTATATCCACACCTTTAATCCGTTTTTCGAGATCGTTTTAGAGCATTATCCAAAAAATCAATCATATCCAAAGATCAAATGGACCACACCATAAATAGCTGCGAGGGTAATGACTTTCACGGTTAAAAATTTCATAAGGCACACTATAACGTTTATTTTCCATCCAGTCTGTTCATAAGGTTACAAAGACATGAAGGAAGAGGAAAAACAAATTTCATATTGATCCAAAAATTATGTGAGCCATAGAAGGGTTTCAATGGTAGACGTTCAATCCCGAACCGCCAAATGGATGGACGGTTCGGATATAACACACTCCTACAGATATCTATTTAAATTGAAATTCGCGCCCATTTAAATCATTTGAAAAGAAATTCCAATCTCTTGATTCATGTCTTCCACACCTCCGTCATCAGGCGATTCGCGACGAGGGCAACCTCCAGCGCGATGAGCAGTCGTATCCTCCTCTGGTGTTGGTGATCCCCCCGGCAATCGCCAATCTGCTCTTAAGATTCTTCTCGAAATTTCGGTAGCCAATCCCTCCTCCGGTGGTGGTGAACGAATTGCGGCACCAATTCCGGCACCATTGCAACCAGCTGTCATCCTGGTACCATCGCAGTCGTAGGCTGCTAATCTTCTCGGGATTCCGATATTCAATCCTCAACATGTTATAAGAAATCTCAATTTACAATGTAATGATCTTCTTCCTTCACAAATTAATTGTAATCTTTATTTCCAGTCGAATGTTTCTATACCTTTACAGAGTCCGAATCTGCATGCTCCTGTTACTCTACCGATTCGTCCAGCTCTATTTCTATATTCAGAGTCCAATCTCCATATTCCTTCACATACACGTTCGAATTCAAATGCTCCTCTTCCTCCACTGTATCCAGCTCTACCTATGTATACAGAGTCCAATCCCCATATTCCTTCATATACTCCAGTGTATGCTCCTGCTCCTATACGTGTTCGTCCAGCTCTACCTCGGAATTCAGAGTCCAATCCCCATATTCCTTCACATACACATTTGGATTCAAATGCTCATTTTCCTCCACTTTATCCATCTACCTCTGTATACAGAGTCTAATCCCCATATTCCTTCACATACTCCAGTGTATGCTCCTACTTCTATAGGTGCTCGTCCAACTCTATCTCTGAATTCATAGTCCAAACCCCATATTCCTTCAAATACACGTTCGGATTCAAATGCTCTTCTTCCTCACGTTCAATCCCGGACCACCAAATGGATGGACGATTTGGATATAACACACTCGTGCAGCTATCTATTTAAATTGAAATTCACGCCCATTCCAATCGTTCGAAAAGAAATTTCAATATCCTGATTCATGTCTTCCACACCTCCGTCACCAGGCGATTCGCGACGAGGGCGACCTCTAGCACGACGAGCAGTCGCCTCCTCCTCCGGTGGTGGTGATCCCCCTGGCAATCGTCAATCTGCTCTCAAGATTCTTCTCGGAATTCCGATAGCCAATCCCTCCTCCGGTGGTGGTGAACGAATTGCGGCATCAATTCCGGCACCATTGCAACCACCTGTCATCCCGACACCATCGCAGTCGCAGGTTGCTAATCTTCTCGGGATTCCGATATCCAGCCCTCAACGTCCCATAAGAAATCTCAATTTACAGTCTAATGATCTTCTTCCTTCATAGATTAATCAAAATCTGTATTTCCAATCGAATGTTTCTATACCTTTATAGAGTTCGAATCTGCATGCTCTTGTTACTCTACCGATTCGTCCAACTCTACCTCTGTATTCAGAGTCCAATTTCCATATTCCTTCACATACATGTTCGGATTCAAATACTCCTCTTCCTCCACTGTATCCAGCTCTACCTCTGTATACAAAGTCCAATCCCCATATTCCTTCACATACTCCAGTGTATGATCTTGCTCTTATATGTGTTCGTCTAGCTCTACCTTTGAATTCAGAATCCAATCCACATATTCCTTCACATACACGTTCGGATTCAAATGCTCCTCTTCCTCACGTTCAATCCCGGACCGCCAAATGGATGCATGGTTTGGATATAACACACTCATGCAACTATCTATTTAAATTGAAATTCGCGACCATTTCAATCGTTCGAAAAGAAATTCCAATCTCCTTATTCATGTCTTCCACACCTCCGTCACCAAGCGATTCGCAACGAGGGCAACCTCTAGCACGACGAGCAGTCGGATCCTCCTCCGGTGGTGGTGATCCCCCCGGCAATCGTCAATCTGCTCTCGAGATTCTTCTCAGAATTTCGATAGCCAATCCCTCCTCCAATAGTGGTGAACGAATTGCGACACCAATTTCGATACCATTGCAACCACCTGTCATCCCGACACCATCACAGTCACAGGTTGCTAATCTTCTCGGGATTCCGAAATCCAATCCTCAATGTCCCATAAGAAATTTCAATTTACAGTCTAATGATCTCCTTCCTTCACAGATTAATTGAAATCTGTATTTCCAGTCGAATATTTCTGTTCCTTTACAGAGTTTGAATCTGCATGCTCCTGTAACTCTACCGATTCATCCAGCTCTACCTCTGTATTCAAAGTCCAATCTCCATATTCCTTCACATATACGTTCGAATTCAAATGTTCCTCTTCCTCCACTGTATCTAGCTCTACCTCTGTATACAGAGTCCAATCCCCATATTCCTTCACATACTCCAGTGTATACTCCTGCTCCTAAACGTGTTCGTCCATCTCTACCTTTGATTTTAGAGTCCAATCCCCATATTCCTTCACATACACGTTCGGATTCAAATGCTCATATTCCTCCACTGTATCCAACTCTACCTTTATATACAGAGTCCACTCCCCATATTCCTTCACATACACCAGTGTATGCTCCTGCTCCTATACGTGTTCGTCCAGCTCTACCGCTGAATTCATAGTCTAATCCCCATATTCCTTCACATACACGTTCGGATTCAAATGCTCCTATTCCTCCACATACATGTTCGGATTCAAATGCTCCTATTCCTCCACTGTATCCAGCTCTACCTTTGTATACAGAGTCCAATCCCCATATTCCTTCACATATTCCAGTGTATGCTCCTGCTACTATACGTGTTCGTCCAGCTCTACCTCTGAATTCAGAATCCAATCCCCATATTCCTTCACATACACGTTCGTATTCAAATGTTCCTCTTCCTCCACTATATCCAGCTCTACCTCTATATATAGAGTCCAATCCCCATATTCCTTCACATACTCCATTGTATGCTCCTGCTCCTATACGTGTTCGTCCAGTTCTACCTCTGAATTCAGAGTCCAACCCCCATATTACTTCACATACATGTTCGGATTCAAATGCTCCTCTTCCTCCACTGTATCCAGCTCTAACTCTCAATATAGAGTCCAATCCCCATATTCCTTCACATACTCCAGTGTATACTCCTACTCCTATACGTGTTCGTCCAGTTCTACCTCTGAATTCAGAGTCCAATCCCCATTTTCTTCAAATACATGTTTAGATTCAAATGTTCATCTTCCTCCACTGTATCCAGCTCTACCTCTGTATACAGAGTCCAATCCCCATATTCCTTCACATACTCCAGTGTATGCTCGTGTTCCTATACATGTGCGTCCAACTCTACCTCTGAATTCAGAGTTCAATCCCCATATTCCTTCACATACACGTTCGCATTCAAATGCTCCTCTTCCTCCACTGTATCCAGCTCTACCTCTGTACACAGAGTCCAATCCCCATATTCCTTCACATACTCCATTGTATACTCCTGCTCCTATACGTGTTCGTCCAGCTCTACCTCTGAATTCAAAGTCCAACCCCCATATTACTTCACATACACGTTCGCAAATGCTCCTCTTCCTCCACTGTATCTAGCTCTACCTCTGTATTCAGAGTCCAATCCCCATATTCCTTCACATACTCCAGTTTCTGCTCTTGCTCGTGTACGTATTCATTTAACTCTACCTCTGAATTTAGAGTCCAATCCCTATATTCCTTCACATACGCGATCAGATTCAAATGCTCCTCTTCCTCACGTTCAATCCCAGACGGCCAAATGGATGGACGGTTTGGATATAACACACTCGGGCAATTTGCGATGAGGGCGACCTCCAACGTAACGAGCAGTCACATCCTCCTCCGGTGGTGGTGATCCCCGCAGCAATCGTCAATCTGCTCTCGAGATTCTTCTCGAAATTCTGATAGCCAATCCCTCCTCCGGTGGTGGTGAACGAATTGTGGCACCAATTCCGGCACCATTGCAACCACCTGTCATCCCGGCACCATCGTAGTCGCAGGTTGCTAATCTTCTCGAGATTCCGATATCCAATCCTCAACGTCCCATAAGAAATCTCAATTTACAGTCTAATGATCTTCTTCCTTCACAGATTAATCGGAATTTGTATTTCCAGTCAAATGTTTTTATACCTTTATAGAGTCCGAATCTACATGCTCCTGTAACTCTATCGATTCGTCCAGCTTTACCTTTGTATTCAGAGTCTAATTTCCATATTCCTTCACATACACGTTTGGATTCAAATATTCCTCTTCCTCCAATGTATCCAACTCTACCTCTGTATACAGAGTCCAATCCCCATATTCCTTCACATACTCCAGTGTATGCTCCTGCTCCTATACATGTTCGTCCAGCTCTACTTCTGAATTCAGAGTCCAATCCCCATATTCCTTCACATACATGTTCGGATTCAAATACTCCTCTTCCTCCACTGTATCCAGCTCTACCTCTGTACACAGAGTCCAATCCCCATATTCCTTCACATACTCCAGTGTATGCTACTGCTCCTATACTTGTGCGTCCAGCTCTACCTCTGAATTCAGAGTCTAATCCCTATATTCCTTCATATACAACTTAAGATTCAAATGCTCCTCTTCCTCCACAAATACGACCTGATTCAGATGAGCCTGAAACAATGAAAAGGAGAAGGACGATATCAGGGGCTTCATCGAGTGTGGCTGGAGTGTTCGCATCACTGAAGTATCTGGATCGACTGGATCTAGATCGGCTGGAGCGTTCAGATCGGCCGGAGCATTCAGATCGGCTAGAGCGTTCAGATCGGCTGGATCTGGATCGGCTGGAGCGTTCAGATTGGTTGGAGTGTTCAGATCGACTGGAGCGTCTCGATTGGCTGGATCTGGATCGGCTAGAGTGTCCGGATTGGCTGGAGTGTCCGGATTGGCTGGCATCGGCAGATCGGCTGGCGGACGGGAAATGATTTCAACCCCTCCAGTTCATCTCACCATCCAGAAAGGAAAAAACGAGAATAAAATCAAAGTCGTTTTTCTTTGAATAATGGGTTTTTTTTCTTTGAATAATGAGTTTTAAAATGACCTGATATACTTTTTGTTCTTGTTTTTTTACATATTGGTGGATTGTTATTGTTCTTGACAGGAATTTCGATTCTTACATTTTCATTGATGGTTCTCATTCTTGAAAAAAATTTGAAATTTGGTTCTTTTTTTAATACATTTTAGTTGATTTCTGTGAATTCTACTCTGTACATTTTAATTGTAAATTTTCTTGGTCAGATGATCTCAATCGTCTAAATTTTTATAGGAAACCTGGTCAATTTTACAGCCATCAATTGGATGGTTATGATCATTTAGTAGGTGCGATTGTTGGGCTATATATCATTGTGGGGTTCCATTATCCATTGCATTGATTGATGCCTCTGCATTTTTTGCTCTTTCTAAACTAAATGTTATTATGTTGTTGCCGGTTAAAGAAGGTGATGCCTCATCTACAATGGGCCCCACAGTCTGGATGATCTGGATCGATGTACATGTATGCCACATGTACAGTCAGATTTGTATGTTAGGTGGGCTTTCTTAAGAAAAATTATAGCGGTGTTGTTTACATGATGCCCTAAGTGGACTACCTGTTGGTGTTTTACAGGTTAGAATGATAACGGATAAGTTTGGGAGACTTGTTGTGCGTAACGCATTTTATGATGCCAATCGAGCTACCGATCATGTCCTTCATGGTTATACAAAGGTGAATTCTTTATATTTTGTATTGATAGGCTTCTTATTTTCAGATGTATCACTACTCCATTATATGTTCCTGCTCCTATACGTGTTCGTCCAGCTCAACTTCTGAATACAGAGTCCAATCCCCATATTCCTTCACATACACATTTGGATTCAAATACTCCTCTTCCTCCACTGTATCCAGATCTACCTCTATATATAGAGTCCAATCCCCATATTCCTTCACATACTCCATTGTATGCTCCTGCTCCTATACGTGTTTGTTCAGTTCTACCTCTGAATTCAGAGTCCAATCCCCATATTCCTTCACATATACGTTCGGATTCAAATGCTCCTCTTCCTCCACTGTATCCAACTCTACCTCTGTATACAGAGTCCAATCCCCATATTCCTTCACATAGTCCAATGTATGCTCCTGCTCTTATACATGTTCGTCCAGCTCTACCTCTGAATTCAAAGTCCAATCCTCATATTCCTTCACATACAAGTTCGGATTGAAATGCTCCTCCTCCTCCACAGATACGACCTGATTCAGAGCCTGAAATAATGAAAAGAAGAAGGACGATATTAGGGGCTTCATCAAGTGCGGCTGGAGTGTTTGGATCGGCTGAAGCGTCTGGATCGGTTGGAGCGTTTGGATCGGCTGGAGCGTTCAGATAGGATGGAGCGTTCAGATCAGCTGGAGCGTCTGGATCGAATAGAGCGTTCAGATCGGTTAGAGCATTCAGATCGGCTGGAGCGTCTCGATTAGCTGGATCTGGATCGGCTAGAGCATCCGGATAGGCTGACATCGGCGGATCGATGTTGAGGGTCAAATATTGTATATCAGACCCCAGTTATTGCCTGAATTTACGAACATGATACTGTTTAACGCCCTATTTTAATTGTGTTTTTGTTGCAAGGTGTATTTACGAGTTTGAACTGAAATAGGGTGCTAAAGGCATGGATTTAACGATCTGAAGATATCAAGGC
The DNA here is from genome assembly GCF_029962835.1 of Magnolia sinica. Taxonomy (NCBI): domain Eukaryota; kingdom Viridiplantae; phylum Streptophyta; class Magnoliopsida; order Magnoliales; family Magnoliaceae; genus Magnolia; species Magnolia sinica. The sequence goes on from NC_080580.1 coordinate 91,917,186, forward strand.
AGGGGACGGACCCCAAGAGACCAAGATCAATGAATTTACACATCAGAGATCTGAGAAAACCGAAAAACTGAAACTTAAGTGGCCCATAAATGAACCATACAAGTCAAATTTCAGCCATTGGATCCCTCTAGAAGCGGCCCAACGGATAGATCAGCCCATAAATCAATGATTTGGAGCCCTCCTGATATCTGAAAATGCTTTAATTTTGTTCTCAACGCCTTAAATGGAGTGACACATCAAATGGACGGAGCGGATGTCTCACGAACATCACAGTGGACCCTGCATGTACAGCATGTGTACATGGGGTACACGCGCCCACGCTACACCGGACAGTCAGCCCAGTCGAAGCCAGGCTAACCCGCGCCTTCTTCTTCATGGAGACAGCGTCCCTCGTTGTCCGACTTTTTTTTGGCTAGTGGGCCCCACACATCATCCAAATGGATGATTAGATCCGTCCATTATGTCTATAGGGGGGAAAAAACCCTCGCCTAGGTGATCTTTTGGTCCCATGCACGTGTACGCGCGTGAATCTTCAGAAAACGCAGGTTGGACGGCAAAGAAGAAAACTACGCGGGCCACACCGAAATCAATTCAATATTGCCATTCCCAGATGGTTTTTTGTCGTGAATGTAATAAACATAGTGGATTTCTTTTTTAATAAAGATCAGGGGTCCACCAAACATCACAGCGTCGGCGTACGGCCTGTTTCCAGCGTCCGTGTAACGGACGAACTCTGTCCATCTTGCGGAAGTTAGTGGGCCTCATACATCGCCTGTATGACTGATCCAAGTCGTCCATCTTGTAGAGAGCCTCGAACAATTCAAAAGCATGCTGATACTTTTCACCCATACGTACGTACGTGTGCGATGCAGAGGCCACAAGCAGACTGCCCTGCAATGTTCAAAAGTAGTTTTATTGTGATTTCTCCTCTGGGCCGCATCAACGAACGTTCAAAACCATCCGTTTTTTACCAAAATTTAATCCTAAATCTAATGGACGGGGTGGATATCTCCGAAAACACCTGTGGGGCCCACCTATCACGACAGCGCTGGACGTGCGAAAGGTTACGCACGCCCGCGAAATTCGGTTTTTCAGGCGGTTATGGCCCACCATCTTTGATCATATGGAAGATCTGAACCGTCTATTGTGTAGGCCAACCAAAATACTTCCAAGAGACGTTGATTTTACGGAAATAATGCAATGAACGCGAGAGTTATGAAGCCCCGAACTTGGCTGCGAAAAGGCTTTCGCTGCGCGTGCGATAGCTTTCCAAATCCGATTTCCACCACTCCAGCCACTCCAGCAGCTATAAAAAGAGTTCCAAAACGTGGAGAAGGGGATCGAAGCTTGGCTTGGGCTGGACGTGGAGCACAGAGACAGAAAGTGGAGTTATTTTTTTTATTTATTTTTCTTTTTGTTTATGTTATTTTTGGAATTAGCCTAATCATGTGGCTAGGCTAAACCTCTTACCTAGGGCTAAGAGGTGAAACTTGTAGCGTGCTTAGGATGGTTGCTTTGCTTTGATTCCTATTTATTGAATTCTCCTGGATTCTAGCTTGATTATTAAGAAATACTTTTAGTTTTTAATAGTTTATTGTGACTCAAATTACAGTAGATCTGCAATAGCTTTGAGTATGTTCTTTTCATTGTGAGAGTGTGAACTCAGGAGGCCCTGTTGTCCACCATTGTCTCCTGGGCATGGTTGGGTGATGGAACCCTTCTTAACTTTTATAATTCTCTTATTATTGGCTGTGAGATTGGTAAATTACTGTTGTTTGCCATCGTCTTCTGGGCATGGTTAGGTGACGGGATCACTTCCAAATCTTCACCAATCTTATCTATTGATGATTAGATTCATGAAAAGTTCAGAGATCTGACAAATCTCTTCTTACCAGTTGTGTTCTTGAATTAATGCAAGGTAGCTTCCCTTATCTTTACAAGTGGATCCTCTGAATCCCTAGTTTCCTATCTCTGATTTTTCTTAAGTTTTAGATTAATCTCTCACCATTATTCATCACTTTATATTCGATTTAGATTTTATCTTAGGCTAGTTCTATTTCTACCTAGTTTCAGGTAATGTATAAGTATCAGTCCCTTGGGATTCGACCTCAGTCTCACCGAGTTTATTACTACATCACAACCCTGCACTTGGGGAGTGAACAAGTTTTTGACGCCGTTGCCGGGGATTGACGGTTATGATTCTTTGAAATTAATTAGTTTTAGAATTAGTTTGAGATTAGGATTTTACTAACTTTAGTTTTAGATTTTTATTTCTATTTGATTTCTAAAACTAACTTGATTCCTGTTTTGTAGGATCCTGACATAAGTTTCTAAATTGGTAATCCCTTTCTAATTTCTCTACTTTTTCTATTTTTAGAATTAGGATTTGAATTTTAAAAATTTTCTAATTCTAGTATTTTCCTATTTGTAGGAAATAGTTTATTTTTAGAAACTTTCCTCTTTTGTTTTTAGAAACTAGGTTAGTTATTTCTAATTTTAGAAATTCTTTCCTTTTTAGAAACTAACATTCTATTTCAATTGTAGGAACTTTCTAACTTTAGACTTTGTATTTTAGAAACTAATCTCTTTTGTTTTTCTTTTTCAGGATCTTAACATAGGAACTTCTCATTTGGTACCTTCTTTCTAACTTCCCCTCATCTTACTTTCCACATTGCTGTAGGATCTTTTCTTCTATTTTTCTTAGGATTAAATTCAGATTAAGGGTGGTTTCATCATGTATATGCACGAGTGGGAACGTCAGTATGCTGAGAAGAAAAAACTATTTTGGGATGATGAAGATATAAATTAACCTATGTCTCAAAACTTTTCTGAAACTATCAGTGAGAACCGATCAGAATATAAAGATCCACCGGCTAAGAAGTCCTTACGTGATTATATGCAGGAGAACAATTACACCCCACGGATTAACAAAACAGTATGTGAGTGTTGGGGTTATCATAACTATGGTTGTGAGAATTATTATCACCCATCTGATAAAAAAAACAATGCGTGATTATATCATGAGTGATAATAAGTATTACCAACCAGCAGATTCTCCCACCTTGATCAGTATGACTATAATCGGTGGAAACATCAAAATTGGGTAAATGAACCAACAACATGTTATAATGATTATTCTCTTGGATCCCATACCTTTGAAATCCAACCAGAAACGACCTTGCGGAAATTAGAAAAGTAATGGAAACACTCACTTCGCGCCTCGAAAGGATTAAGGAAGCTTCCTCATCCCAACCACAACCCAATCCAGAAATACAATGCGAGGAAAGTGATCCTCACTCACTTTTGAAGGAATCTGGAATTTGGAATGAAGAGTTGGATTCCATTAATGAGCATGCGGTTCAATTTCCTGATGAGAAGATCTCGACGACTGTTCAAAAGAATAGTGAAGATACATGGGTGTCTTTTAAATATAGTGATGATGACACACCTTCCTTACATGACACACAGGATTTCAATGATGAGGTAAAGGTTAGTTTATTCGAACCTCAACCAAATTTAGGAATAGAATGTGAGGAAGGCGATCCCATCCCAAATGTGCATTGCACTGGACTAGAATATGATGAATATTGGGACGGCGATCCTGAATGTGCAGCCACAGTTCCCTTGGAATCTATCTCAAGGTTGGTCCAGGTCAATGATCAAGACGTACACAAAGTGGTCGGTCAAAATGAGTCACTCCCCTCACCTGACGTGTCTGATTTAAAGGTGGAGGATGAGCTCCTTACAACCGACCCTTTTAACTCTTGTGAAACATGTTTAGACCATGCCTCTGAATCGAATGATGATGTGATTCAGGAGAAGGACTAGTTGCTCGCTACGACCCTGGAATTTGAAACGACTCAATTGAGGCCACCATCTGAGCTATACACGTTTGACAATTCAACGCCTCAATTGAGTAGTCTCAATAAACAAAGTGATCACATCGATGCTTACCCTATTGATTTTCAATCTGTCTGTGCAGGATTGGAGGAAGAAAGCGTACATCCGGCTACTTTCAAGGATGATGGTTTCCTTAGGCAAATCATCACGAGCTACAATGTGGAAAATAAGTCACACTCAGCTAAACTTCCCAATTCTTGGGATTGCTTGGCACACTTTGCAGGTTCAAATGATCCCATGTCAAAAGATAAAGTGGATCCCTTGCAAGACAACATCTTGGTAGTCATCACTGACCAAGAGAACCCTTATTCTGAAGCCACTTCTTCCCTTAATCTTAAACGTCTACCATTAAAGGAGGAAGAGCCGATAATAGAACCGAAGTCTGATACTTCAGAATGTGTTGAGATTACATCACTTCTTAAGAAGTTTTCTAAACTTTATTTACGTGTAGTCTCTGATTCACCATGGAGTACTGACATTGAAACTTCTTCTGTCACAGGTGAATCGTATATACATTGGATACCTCAAGCTATTCAATGGAAAATTTCTTATGAGGTACATAAGTCTCTCTGGAAAGTCATGCTCCAGGGCGTCCAAGCCTATTGCAAAAAGGGCTTTTGGATGATCTTGCTGAGGAACTTACTGAGAGACTTATCACGATATTGGCCGGAAGAGGAACCTTGCAGCATGATCGAGTAGTTTTTTCCTGCTTTCATAAGACTAGGGTAGTTTGTTTTATGTTGTTTTAGGATAGATGGTAAACTTAGCGCTCCTGGCAGGCAACCTAGCTTTTCATTTCATTTTATTTTCTTAGTTCAATGTTTGTAGGTAACATTGCTGCAAACCCTCACGAGACTACAACTCGTCCTCTAGGGGCAACCTAGGGGTTTAAAGGCTTGTTACATATGCTAAATGCAATCGAAAGCACCTGCGAAAGTGGTATAGGTAGGATTTTATTTTTATTTTTGTTGGTTTCTCTCTTGTGCCGACCCGCTCTTAGGTAGATATCTATGGAAAGCATCTTGATTCTTTCGTTCAAGTATTATCTTCCCATCACTTCTCATTTACTTTCGTTGTCCCATGTGCATTGCATGCTTATTCTTTTACATTGAGGACAATGTAGATTTTAGGTTGGAGGTGGGAAATTAGGTTATCTGATCAGTGTTTTCTTGGTCTTGAGCAAAAATTGTGAAAATTTTTAAAATTTTCTGGGAAATTCTTATGAATTCGATGTGATTTTGACATCTATCTTTGATTTAGAATTGCGAGATACGTGATGTTGGTAATTTATGTCTCTTAGATTCAGCCATCTGTCAGATTTCACAGCTAAGTCTGAAGTGTTAATCTATGATTAGAAGTTTTAAACGTTGATTGAGTCAGGATTTCACATGTCACATCTCGCTTTTACATTAAGATTTCAGTTTGATATTGAAGGGTTAACTTGGTAATCACTAAGCATGTAAGAAACTAGCTTGGAAAATTTGCCCGTCATGATCAATTGAAGAAGAAAAAAAAACAAATACCTTTGGAAAAAGTTGGGCGAATAATTTTCACCATAGGTTTGCTCCCTATAGGTGATGATTTGGTTCCCTATGGATGATATATATATATAAAATAAAATAAAATAAAATAAAAAATTGGGTGTACGGTCTTGACCGTAGGTTTGCTCCCTATAGGTGAGGATTTGATTCCCCTTCTTAGTGTTACTTTTAATGGAAAAACAAAAGTTGAAATTTATGAGGCAGGATTTGGTTCAGGTTTTAGTTGTCATGAATCTTCTTATTAGTTATCAATGATGTCCTGAAATAGAGAAGTGAATTTTAATGATGATAAGCCGAGATTAGACTATACACTCATGGATCTCAATGTTTAGAATTTTTTTGTGATGGATTAATACTTTGAACTTGATTATGAAGTTTACCATGTGCTTGAGTCCAGGGGAGAGTAATACCCAACATTCATGAATCTTAGAATTCTAATATCTTGATTGTTTTTCAAAAATCACTCGAGTTTATAGAATTTGTCTTGTAATTCTCAACTTATTTTTCGCATACCTTGCTCGGGACTAGCAAGATGCTGGTTGGGGGTTGTGTTGAGGGTCAAATATTGTATATCAGACCCCAGTTATTGCCTGAATTTACGAACATGATACTGTTTAACGCCCTATTTTAATTGTGTTTTTGTTGCAAGGTGTATTTACGAGCTTGGACTGAAATAGGGTGCTAAAGACATGGATTTAACGATCTGAAGATATCAAGGCAGGGGACGGACCCCAAGAGACCAAGATCAATGAATTTATACGTCAGAGATTGTAACGCCCTGAAATTCGGGGGTCGAGCATAACTCAGCTCCCGAGTTCCAAAACATCACTTATGCAACATATTTAATGATGAATGTATGTTGACTGTATTAGCACATAAACATGGGATAGATTAAGCCAAAACGCAGATATGATTCAGGGATAAGTGAATAAAGCAAGCGGAAGACTTATAGTAAAATATGTGTACAAGTGTAAATCCCTGAATTACATATACAACCAGATCGTGTAAAAGTGTTATTTAACAAAATTTAAGTATCAAATACATCATTTCAGTTCCCAAAATATAATCCCAGAGATCCCGCGCAACAGACCGAAGCTCGCTAGAACCCGTCTGAAAACTGCATATAGGAGAAAGCAGCCTCGTCGTCATACTCCTGCTCTGCCTCGGGCGTCGCATCATCATTTGCATTTAAGACAGAACAGAGTCTGGTGGGTGTGCAACACCGCCCCAGAAACGTGGGAGTGAGTGATCAACTCAGTGGAACAATAAGGCACTGGTTAACATGTTATCAGTTCAATCAAACAGTAATGATAAAGCAGAACACTTAAATAAATCCTAAGTACTCTTGTTAATGCAAGGATGAATGCAATATGATGCGTGCCCTCACGCGTACACCCTCAGCGTCTTCATCTTACGTTACGCATGACATCGCCTCAAAGTGCGCCACATCTACAAAGCACATGCAATGCGGTGCATGGATATGATTACCAAGTTGTTATTAGTCCGTTTCACACAACAGGATTGGGAAGCTAAGATACCTTCCTCATATCACCATCCAAACAGTGATCCATTCTAGGGTCGTCAATCCTAGACATCTCATACGATCATATAGTTGAGGTCGTAGCAAAGGGCTCGTCACCAATCAATATACGCCTTTCATGCCCTTACTACCACAGATCGGCTCGTCACCTCCTTGCGGTATCCAGGTATGCTCGAGGTCACTACAAAGGGCTCGTCACCAATCAATGTAGGCCGACAGCATGAATATAGTGTCCCATACCACCATAATCGGCTCACGAGTTAAGTTGCTTACTCACTGGTCACTACGGGGAGGCTCGTCACCCCAGCGTAGGCCGACAGCTCGACCACGGTGTCCCATACCACCATGTCCGGCTCATGAGTCTTAGCGGATCAGGTACCATGGTTATTAGGATTTCACTGGTAAGTTCGGTACCCTAGATTCAAGCAGTATCGTCCATACATGGTTAACATACATCGGACAATCGGGTTACTTGACGAACTCGACTAGCACGAGCGCACGTTGAATTGAACGACATAGAGTGCGCAAACACTCCGCGTGGCCAAACCACTGCCGCCAACTCTAATACGGCTCGGGTTCGTCTAATACGTCCTACGTGGCGAAAGCAATCTCAACCACGAATATAGGGTCAATTACCGATCTCCTGGACTAAGGCATAGTCCCAAATATCCTACACTACTACAGATATTCATATGGAATGTAAAACAGTAATGGAACAATAACTCAAATCATGTTACATACACATCTGAAGAATATCAACTTAACATAAATGTAAGCATAGGAGATGCTTGAATTTAAATAACTTGAAAGGTAACTGCATAAAGGAAAACATGCGCATCAATGGGAGTATTGAGAATCACTTCTCAACGCCCACACTTAGTGTAATCAGTTACACTTAGGTCATTCATGCATTTCTACAAACACTTAGCATACAAGGAACAACATACATGACGTATGTTGGAATACATGCACTTAGACAATTCCCTTTACCAAGGAGTTGTCATACATGCATCTAGCATACATACATGACCAATAATCATGGCAAGCACAAGTGCGTATTTTATACGTATACGGTACTTTATAAATACACTTAGAATACACAAATCTCAATATAGCACATGCATATCAGGAAAGCAATGTAAACATAATATTTGACATGTGAAATCTCATCCATAACAAGAATAAATCACTAACTGGGATTGAAAGCCTTGAAAACCATAACCTATACACTTAAAGTCCGCACCTTAAGCGAAGAAAGAACCGCCGAGCTGATTTAGACGAGTTGTCTTCGTCAACGGCGCAAGAATACCCTAAAATAAGGATAGAAATGAGATACAACAACACCAAGTCTAATCTAAGCTCTAACACAGATTAGGGTTAGGTTAACTTACCCCAAAAGAACTCAGAATCGTCAGAGGAACGATTCAAAGTAAAGGTTCAAAGGTGAAGAAGAACAAGGAAGAATCAAGATGATTCACCAACCAATCTCTCTCACTAACTCTCTCTTTTCCACTCTCTTTCCAAGCTAGGGTTAGAGAAAATTCGTATGGAAATGAGAGCTAGGGTTTAAGGACTATATATAGACCTTAAAATGATGGAAATAACCCCAGGGTCAAGGTATACTTAGGTTATAACCAAAGCACGCCTTTCTCGATCCAACGAAGCACTTCTGGTGGGCCTATAACCACGAAAGGTCGGACTTAAGCTCACTGACCATGGATCTAGGTCAGGCTGAGTTTTCGTACCGACCGGCTCTTCAGATCAGCCGTGGCGGACCACACTCAATTCAACGGTCACGGAAACTCGATCAGGTCCACAAGCACTAGGATATGCCTGGGCCAACCATCCTGATCAGAGGGTGAAATTGGGTCAGAATCCAACGGTCAGAATGCTTAAAATCGTCACGCAAGCGACACGACTCAGATTTCATAAAAAGCTTATTAAATTCCAACCGTTCTCACACTCTTCACTCCGAACTCAACCAAATCGACCCAAAACATCAGATCGACTTGATTTTCGAGGTGAAGACCAAGCCCAACTCAGTGACCGCAACAGCCTAAGATCATCGACATCGGACTTTCGACGCGCGGTCAAAAAATCTCCAGAACAACTGGATTTAGCGATGGATCCCAGATTTCAGAGTAACGTAGCGCTCACTAATCTACACGTTTAGAGCCATGCAGATACAATTTAAAGTGATTGATGCGAATTTCACAAGCAATCAAGTAAAGCGCTAATTACCCCAAAAACAACTACTTAAGGAAAGATTAACACAGAAAAATTCCAAGGTCGTTACAGAGATCCGAGAAAATCGAGAAACTGAAGCTTAAGTGGCCTGAAAAGTGTCCTGAATGCAAGATCTCAAGGTTTTCACCATCCGTTCAGCTCGAGACTCTATATGTGGCCTGAGGACCATAAATGAACCATATAAGTCAAATTTCAACCATTGGATCCCTCTAGAAGCGACCCAACGGATAGATCAGCTCATAAATCAATGATTTGGGGCCCGCCTGATATCTGAAAATGCTTTAATTTTGTTTTCAACGCCTTAAATGGAATGACACATCAAATGGACGGAGCGGATGTCTCACGAACATCACAGTGGACCCCGCATGTACAGCGCGTGTACATGGGGTACACGCGCCCGCGCTGCACCGGACAGTCAGCCCGGTCAAAGCCAGGCTAACCCACGCCTTCTTCTTCATGGAGATAGCGTCCATCGTTGTCCGACTTTTTTTTGGCTAGTGGGCCCCACACATCATCCAAATGGATGATCAGATCCGTCCATTGTGTCTATAGGGGGGAAAAAACCCTCGCCTAGGTGTTCTTTTTGTCCCGTGCACGTGTACGCGCGTGAATCTTCAAAAAACACAGGTTGGACGATAAAGAAGAAAACTACGTAGGCCACACCGAAATCAATTCAATATTGCCATTCCCAGATGGTTTTTTGTCGTGAATGTAATAAACGGAGTGGATTTCTCTTTTGATAAAGATCAGGGGTCCACTAAACATCACAGCGTCGGTGTATAGCCTGTTTCCAGTGTCCGTGTAACGGACGGACTCTGTCCCAATATTCATCATATTCTTATTTTCAAAAGCATGCTGATACTTTTCACCCATATGTACATACTGTGCGATGCAGAGGCCACAAGCAGACTGCCCTGCAATGTTCAAAAGTAGTTTTATTGTGATTTCTCCTCTGGGCTGCATCAACGAACGTTCAAAACTATCCGTTTTTTACCAAAATTTCGTCCTAAATCTAATGGACGGGGTGGATATCTCCGAAAACACCTCTGTGGGGCCCACCGATCACGACAGCGCTGGACGTGCGAAAGTTTACGTACGTCCGCGAAATCCGGTTTTCCAGGCGGTTGTGGCCCACCATCTTTGATCATATGGAAGATCTGAACCGTCCATTGTGTAGGCCAACCAAAATACTTCCAAGAGACGTTGATTTTACGGAAATAATACAAGGAACGCGAGAGTTACGAAGCCCCGAACTTGGCTGCGAAAAGGCTTTCGCTGCGCGTGCGATAGCTTTCCAAATCCGATTTCCACCACTCCAGCCACTCCAACAGCTATAAAAAGAATTTCAAAACGTGGAGAAGGGGATCGAAGCTTGGCTTAGGCTGGACGTATAGCACAGAAACAGAAAGTGGAGTTGTTTTTTTTATTTTTATTTTTTTTTGTTTATGTTATTTTTGGAATTAGCCTAATCATGTAGCTAGGCTAAACCTCTTACCTAGGGCTAAGAGGTGAAACTTGTAGCGTGCTTAGGATGGTTGCTTTGCTTTGATTCCTATTTATTGAATTCTCCTGGATTCTAACTTGATTATTAAGAAATACTTTTAGTTTTTAATGGTTTATTGTGACTCAAATTACAGTAGATCTGCAATAGCTTTGAGTATGTTCTTTTCATTGTGAGAGTGTGAACTCAGGAGGCCCTATTGTCCACCATTATCTCCTGGGCATGGTTGGATGATGGAACCCTTCTTAACTTTTACAGTTCTCTTATTATTGGCTGTGAGATTGGTAAATAGCTGTTGTTTGTCATCGTCTCCTGGGCATGGTTAGGTGACGGGATCACTTCCAAATCTTCACCAATCTTATCTATTGATGATTAGATTCGTGAGAAGTCCAGAGATCTGACAAATCTCTTCTTACCAGTTGTGTTCTTGAATTAATGCAAGGTAGCTTCCCTTATCTCTACAAGTGGATCCTCTGAATCCCTAGTTTCCTATCTCTGATTTCTCTTAAGTTTTAGATTAATCTCTCACCATTATTCATCACTTTATATTCGATTTAGATTTCATCTTAGGCTAGTTATATTTCTACCTAGTTTTAGGTAACGTACAAGTATCAGTCCCTTGGGATTCGACCTCAGTCTCACCGAGTTTATTACTACATCACAACCCTGCACTTGGGGAGTGAACAATCGGCTAGAGCGTCTAAATCGGCTGGCATCGGCGGATCGACTGGCGGACGGGAAATGATTTCAACCCCTCTAGTTCACCTCACCATCCAGAAAGAAAAAAATGAGAATGAAATCAAAGTCGTTTTTTTTTTAATAATGGATTTTTTTTCTTTGAATAATGAGTTTTAAAATGACCTAATATACTTTTTGTTCTTGTTTTTTTACATATTGGTGGATTGTTGTTGTTCTTGACAGGAATTTCGATTCTTACATTTTCATTGATGGTTTTCATTCTTGAAAGGAAATTTGAAATTTGGTTCTTTTTTTTATACATTTTAGTTGATTTCTGTGAATTCTACGCTGTACATTTTAGTTGTAAATTTTCTTGGTCAGATGATCTCAATCGTCTGAATTTTTATAGGACAGCTGGTCAATTTTACAGCCGTCAATTGGATGGTTATGATCATTTAGTAGGTGCGATTGTTGGGCTATATATCATTGTGGGGTTCCATTATCCATTGCATTGATTGATGCCTCTGCATTTTTTGCTCTTTCTAAACTAAATGTTATTTTGTCGTTGCCGGTTAAAGAAGGTGATGCCTCAACTTTAATGGACCCCACAGTCCAGATGATCTAGATCGATGTACATGTATGCCACATGTACAGTCAGATTTGTATGTTAGGTGGGCTTTCTTAAGAAAAATTGTAGCAGCGCTGTTTACATAATGCCCTAAGTGGACTACTTGTTGGTGTTTTACAGGTTAGAATGATAATGGATAAGTTTGGGAGACTTGCTGTGCGTAACGCATTTTATGATGCCAATCGAGCTACCGATCATGTCTTTCATGGTTATACAAAGGTGAATTCTTTATATTTTGTATTGATAGGCTTCTTATTTTCAGATGTATCACTACTCATTCCATGGAGGTCATATGGAGCAGAGAGCATAATTCTAAAACTTAATTGAAACTCTGCTGAGTCAACTGAACTTGGTTAGATTTCAAGCCAAGTCACTGGAAAACTTGGTCGTGGTTGTGAAATAAGAATGGAGCGTACGAGCAACTGATCTTGGTTCTTTTGTAATTTGTGTTTTGATATTTGAATGCAGATAGTTGCTATATTTCTCAACCATCTATTTGAATGGGATTGTCCTATTGTGGAGATTTTTAGGGACATGGTCCATCTGCATTGGAGCCGAGCCCAAAAGGCCAATGGTCTTTTGGATTAGTTGCTGCGCTAGTGTCTCTGTCAGGAGAAAAGTCCGGGATTGACAAGAACACATTATTCTCTGCCATCCCACCAATGTTCCCAATCCCCCCTCCACCTCCAGCACCATGGAAACCATGAAAATGGGGAGGTTCTGATTTTTTGAACTCTTGTTGGGTTATGTTATATAATTGGTTTTCTTCAATCCTGTTGTTAGTTGTAACAGCTGTGAGGAACATTGGAGGATGACATGAGATGCTCACCAACCCTGTGGAGTGCCAAGTCCAAACAGCTCTATTAATGTTCAGGGATTGGATGTTTTCCCCTCTTCTTCTTTTTTTTGTCTTTCTCATTTGATGTGTATGTTTATACATATATATAGAGATACTAAATGAGCAATATTCTTTTGAATGTCAGAAGTTGAGTGATTCTGCTAACACTAGTTGGTCCTTCGTCCTTGTGAGAAAATGGGTAAAGCTGTCCAAAATAGAGCTGATGAGGCAGTTCTACCATTGCAGGTTAGAATTTGTCGACATTGCCGTAAAAACGCCGAAATTAGTAATTTTTATTCTGATGATTAGTTGAGGCAATCCTTGCTAAAGAGAGTTCACCCCTCAGCTTCATTGGAATCAGCCAAATGCACTTGGGAGTGACCACACCCGTCAGCCTGCTGACCCTTGAAGTGAAGCTGCTATCAAAAATTCAGCTTCCACATTCCAAGTCCTGCAAATTCAAAAGTGTCTCCAGCCAACCTCTTCGAAAGACACCTTAATATTAAGACCCATGATATTATATTTTATTGCTTCCCTTCGCTACCTTAGGAGTGGTAAGGCATTTATTACCTAAACCCCAACCATTCCAGTCCCGGACGCTGTCAGTAGCCAGTAGCTAATGGGTAGTGTTCTGTGGGCCCACTATGATGTTTGTGTTTTATCCACACCATCCATCTATTTTTCCAGATCATTTTAGAGCATGAGCCCAAAAATGAGGCATATCCAAATCGCATGTGGACCACACCACAGGAAACAGTGGTGATTGATCACCCACCATTAAAAACTTCTTGGAGCCAAAAAAGTTTTGGATGAAGTTGATATTTGTGTTTTTCCTTTATCCATGACTGTGTGACCTAATCAACAGGTTGGATTGGCAAATGAAGATTACAGTGGGACATAAGAAGTTTTTATTGGTGGGCGTGTAATCACCACTGTTTTCTTGTGGTGTGGTCCACTTGAGATTTGGATCTGTCTAATTTTTTGGCTTATGCTTTAAAATGGTGTGGAAAAAAAAAAATAGATGAATAGCATGGATATAACACATATTATGGTGAGGCCAATCTTTGCATGATTTTTATTTTTATTAATGACAGCCAATGAAAAGTAGGCCGGGCAAACTTAATGGGCGTCTGCTTCCGGGTCCAAGAGTGATCATCCATGTGTTATACGTGCCAGCCTCCCAGGGTACACTAAGTGCAAATTAAATGCTTTCTTGAAAATCGTGATCTTTTCCATGGAAGTAGATTGCCTGGTGACCGAATCCTCAGGTAATCCTTATGATCCAATGTGGTGGGATTTGCTGTAGCTAAACTGTTGTGGTTGAGATGCCCTATTAAAGTCATCACTGACAGCAGTATGCGGCACACTTAAAACCTGCCATGTTAGGTTAGGTTTCTTAGAAGGATAAAGGAAAAAATAAAAAATAAAATGAAATAAAGTTCGATTATTTCGTTTCACTAAGTTGAATCATGTAAAAATACACGTTGTCCTTAAAGCATGATTCGCCCCCTTATCAATTGTTGATAGATTACAGGCGAATTGCTTCCAGGATAAGACAAGCCTGTCTAGATCCGGCGTGCAGCAATCACGATGGGTCCACTTAAGAACAATTCACCGCATCAGATCTTCTGGTTTTCAATATTTTATGAAAGAGATGTTATAATATCCACTTGTCCAAAATCCTTCATTTTGAAAACTAAAGAGAGAAACTTCTTTATTACAGTTACACCTTCCATTATATTACTGATTATTAATATATCATCTACATACAAGCATATTATTACAATATAATCATTACACACTTTTGAGTATATGCATTTATCAGTAATGTTATTTGCAAAACTATAAGACAAAACTTTAGAATCAAATTTATCATGCCACTGCTTTGATACTTGTTTTAATCCATACAAAGACTTAACAAGTCTACGCACTTTCCTTTCATTACCTGGTAAAACAAACCCTTCCAGTTGCTCCATGTATACCTCCTCATCGATGTCACCAGTCAAGAATGTTGTCTTTACGTCCATTTGATGGATATGAAGATGATGTATGGATGCTGAAGCGAATAAAATCCTGATCGATGTTATTCTAGCCACTAGTAAATATATGTCAAAATAATTGATTCCTTCTTTCTATCGAAAACCCTTAACAACTAATTTTGCCTTAAAGGTTTGAATTATACCATCAGTGTAATATTTTTTCTTAAATACTCACTTACATCCTATTGGTTTAGAACCTGGAGTTGAATTCACCAGTTTCCATGTTTGGTTTGATATAATTAAATCCATTTCATCATTAATGGCTTCTTTCCAAAAAGCGTAGTCTTTTGATGTGATAGATTCACTAAAGGTTTTAGGTTCATCTTTTACAGTTAAAATCATAGATATTTTCCTAATGACCTTCTCTCTATCACCCTCTACTAGATGAAAAGAAAGACGCTGAGAGTCTGTTTGATCAGGATCAAGACTCTTCTCTACTCTTGTTCTTTGACTCTTACGAGGTTCACTTGGTGTTTGAACTTTTTGTTGAGTTTTTTTTATAATTTCATTAAGAGATTGAATCTCAGTATTCTTTTTTTTCATAAATAAAGAGTTCTCAAAGAACTCTACATCTCTAAACTTTATAATTACATTGAAGTCTAAGTCTAAATGTCTATAGGCCTTACTATTTTGTGGATATCCTACAAAGATGTACTTGATAGCTTTTGGTCCTAACTTAGTTCTTTTGGGTTTAGAAGTTCTGCAATATACGAGACACCCCCACACTCTAAGATATCCTATGTTTGGTTTCCTTTCTTTTCATATTTCATATGGATAGGTCTTGGTTTTCTTAAATGGGATTCCATTTAGAACGTGACACGCAGCTAACAGCGCTTCTCTCTATAGGTTTAATGACAACTTTGCTTGTATTAGCATTGAGTTGACCATTTTAACTAAAGTCCTATTTTTTCTCTCTGGTACACTATTTTGTTGTGGTGTATAGGGCGATGTGCACTGATGTACTATGCTGTGTTCCTCACAATAGGTAGAAAATTCATTAGAAAAATATTCTATTCCTCTATCATTACGAAGGATTTTAATCTTTTTAACTAATTGATTTTCTACTTCGAGTTTATAGATATTGAATGCATTAAATGCTTCATCTTTTGGTTTTAATAGATATGCATACACATTTCTTGAACAACATCTATAAATGCTATTAAGTACTTCTTCCCTCCTCAGGTAAGAATGTCATTTATTTCACATATATCAGTATGCACTAGGTCTAATATTTGAGATGATCTCTTAACACTTAGGAATTATTTCTTAGTTATTTTAGACAATATGCATACTTTACATTTATCGTTGTCACTATCATTATATGATATTAGGCAATTTTTAGCCATGAGTTTGATGGTACTATAGCCAATATGTACTAGTCTACTATGCCACAGTGTTACAAACTCAATTATGTAAGCAGAAGAATTCTTTTTATTAAAAGAAAATTTGATCATCCCATTATAAGCATAACCCTTACCCACAAAGTTCTTATTCTTGGATAAGATCAGCTTGCCAGATTCAAACACGACCCTTATCCCAGGTTTTCTCAAGAGATCCCTTGAGACTAAGTTCCTCCTTATGTTTGGGACATGCAGTACATTGGTCAGGATTACCTTCTTTCTAAAAGTAAAGAGTAATTTCACGGTTCCTTTACCTACGACTTTCGATCGACCTTTATTTCCCATTTGAACCTCTTGACCATTGGTCACATCTTCATAGGTTTTAAATGTGGATCTATCGTTACATACATAGACTGTGACACCTATGTCATACCACCAACCGGGAACTTTCTCTTGAACTAAGTTCACTTCAATGACCATTGCTACGATATCATTGTCTACTGCATTAGCTTCTTTCTTAGGCTTTTTGCGGTCCCTACAGACTCGGGCGAAATGTCTAGTCTTGCCGCAGATATAGTAAGGACCTTTGGGTTTGTCGTTTTTCTTATTTTGGATTTTTTTTATCTTTGTTAGGTTTTAGGAAATCATTTTTTTCATAGTTATTATTCTGGGATAGTCTTTCTACTGCATTTACCTTGGATGAGGATGCATCATTTGCGTCATCCTTTTTGTCTCGGTTATGAGATTCTTCTTCAATACAAAGCTGCTTTTGGATTTGTTTCAGGATGAATTCTTGGGATTTATGCAGTAGCTTCTTCCTGTAGTCTTTCCAGCTCGGAGGCAATTTGGCGATAATAGTTTCGACTTAAAAGGATTCACGTATGTCTATTTTTAAAGCCTTTATCTTATTTACAATTAATTTTAATTCATGGATTTGAGCCAGGAGTGGCTTATTATCTATCATCAGGAAGTTAAAATAGCTAGCAATTAGAAATTTTTGTGTACTCTCTTTTTCAGCCTTATACTTGTATTCCAGCGCTTTCCAAATTCCTTTTGCTAACATGGTCCCAGTGTACAGATCGTTCAACCAATCAGAGAAAGCGTTGAAAACATGGTCGCGACACAGCAATTCGTCTTCTTGTCGCTTGATTCTTGCAGTGACATGTTCTGGAGTGCCAGCATCCGTTGCTTCAGGCAGAGGCTGGAGATTCGGGTCTAGGATTTAGAAAATCTTCAGAGCAGTTAGCAAGAATTTCAGCTTGTCCTGCCACCTAATGAAATTTGTACCATCAAACCGGTCCAATCTTATTAGATCTTGGTTCATTAGTTTGACTGATGCAACACTTTCGGTATCCATACTCACGCTTTAAGATTGTTGAAAAAATTAAGTTGGATATACTGAAAAATGAAAAATAAAATGAAATAAAGTTTGATTATTTCGTTTCACTAGGCTGAATCACGTAAAAATATACGCTATCCTTAAAGCGTGATTCGCCCCCTTATCAATTGTTGATGGGTTACAGGCGAATTGCTTTTAAGATAAGTCAAGTCTGTCTGGATTCAGCGTGCAACAATCACGATGGGTCCACTTAGGAATAACTCATCACAACAGATCTTTTGGCAGAATCAAATAGTGGATGCATTTATAATATTCTACGAAGGAGATGTTATATGGAGAATCTGATAAAATGGGAAAGATTTTTGTTCGAGTTATTGAAATTTGGACCTAAATGGTCCAGTTTATATGGCACCAAGGAGTGGATCGTTGCTTGGTGGCCATCAATGTTGAAAAACATTTCTAACTGTTGATAATTAATTTCAGTTGTTTCTGATCGTCGGATCGGAAGATCTGACTGTTGGATCATCATGGCCCGTCCATTTTCGGACCGTTGTGGCTTTCAAGGCAACTAGCCATTTTCATAAACGACTGACCATATCGGATTAAAAATCCGACTGTTCTCAGTAGCTTATAAAGCCCTGGCTTATTTCAGATCCATCGTACCTAAGCTCATACTAGACCACTCGCTAACCGCCCACGCCCGTGCCCTAGCCCGAGCGCACGTGTGTGCATGCATATGTTCCAGTGGCACTAGAACACGCAACCCAAGCATCTCAATCTTTAAAGCTCCAAGTAAGAATACTACATATACGTCCACATATAAACTTCAAATCTTCTCCTATCATTTCCGATGTGGGACAAAAGCACATACCGTACTTTTCCATTTGAAATCCCCAAAAATCGTTTTGACAGCAAAATCCCAAATTTCTTAAATATTTTTTGAAAAAACTACAAATCTCAACAAGGTCATCAGGAATATCATTGGTAATTGGATCATGAGCAATCCACTTCCCTTTTTCATGCACACATATCACCTTTAAAATGGTTTGGGAGGAAGTTCTTTGCACTTAGAAGTTAGGTGAGGCCCACCTTGGTATTTGTGATAAATGCCTCAATCCATCTGTAACATCCTGAATTTTCACTGTTTTGGATTTCCAAAAATCCATCAATTTTTATTTTTTTATTTTATTTAATTAACCTAAATATTACTTAATAACCATTAGCACTCAATATCAGTGTATACAGGCGTGGTACCAGTAAAGAGCCGCACCAGTCCGATTAATCAGCCGTAGGAAGTCAATGAATCCGCCTGATTACTTGAACATCAGGTGTAGTGTAACGTCCCGCCCAACCAGAATAGTGTCCTGAGGCATCCACGTAGGATTTGCCACAGGACCGTTCGTTTAAGCCACTCGTAATGAGGTATCACAAATAAATTAGACCAAGATTAGCCCAATTGAATAGATCAGATGGGTCCTGATAGAACCTGGTGCTGGCCTCCAAGCCAGATGGCCGTTAACACCTAGCGACGGCCCGTGCGGGCTATACCGCGACACAGGAAGGTCAGAAAATTATAAAAATTTAGGGGAGCATAGATCTCACTGGACTTGGGGACCATCGCGGACCACAGACCCAGTGGACACCCAGAAGTGGAATCTGGCACTTGTCAGATGCGCCCCATCAATGCTAGAATTGGAATCTAACACGGATAAATAAAATCGAGATTTCAGGCATTTCAGCCGTCGGATTTCTTCCAAATTTACGGTAAAGGTCTAATGTATTTTTCTACACCCGCCCACAAAATCTGGGTCCTGATCGTGGCACGGTGACCATTGATCACAAATCAGAACCGTGCGATCAAACCCCATATCCGATCGTCCCCAAATTTTGCATGGCCCTTCATCGGGCCATGGAGCACCTATCCTATAAGTTTCATGGCCAAAGGGCCACCAAAACTGTCCCGATTCTCTAAACAAGCTTTAAATTGCTCGTTGGTGGACCACTAGTTCCAAAACTATAGAATAATGTCCGTCTCATTGGGCTTGACGTCCATCACGGGAGTCGGACCTGGGTACTGTCCAGAACTGCTTAACTTGAGCCGAAGAACGAGTGCATGAGAAGTGCAAATACCCTAAAGGAATGAGTTGGAACTTAAGTGAATTAAGTCGTCCACTCTTATGCAAAGTTGAGGATTTCGGACCGTCGATTTGCAACCAAACTTTACCCGTGGAATAAGGATATTTTCCTGCTCATATCCATATAGTCGCGGCCCTGATCGACTATCAGTGACCGTTGAACAGACTTTTAATTATATCTATCGATCGGTGCGTCAAAATGATGGGCCGATCATATACATACGTAGATCATCATTAGGGCCAATTATCCAACGGTGGGTGTCGACTCCTACGCCCTATAGTGGGCCCTAGAGCTTAGAAAGACCCTCTTATAGGTCTAGTATAGTAAAAACCTAGCACTTAGGGCCATTTGCACTAAATCTGGCATTATAAAAGGGGCTTCTTTGGGGCACCCCTCTCCCCATACGAATTTGCCCTAGAAAAAGGAAATAGAGAAGAGAGAAAAGAGAGAAAGGGAGAAGAGGAAGAGGAGAAAGAAGGAGAAAGAGAGAGGAAGAAGAAAGGAAAGGAGTGTGTGGTAGGAGGTAAGGCCCAAGGAAGCTTGGGGCCTTAGAGAAATACCTTTCCTTTCCCATATCCACAACTACAAGCCACTTCTATCCAAATAGGGAGGTAAGCACCCATCATTTTTGGTAATCTTTGGGTTTGAGCTAGAAAATGCATGTAATCCTAACATGTAAGTTCATTTGGCTCAGGATCTCTACGAATCGACCCGTGAGTTTGGCAACCCTAGATCAATTCCTAACATCTTCAACGATCCATAGGTGCGGACTATTATCCTTAGGTGGCCTAGCACCAATTATAGTTGGAGTTTAATAATTTTGTTTGCTTGGTATGCTATATGGAAGAATCTAGAGGAACCTAGGGATGACATATTGTTAGACTTGTATGAATTGGATGTCTATTTCTCTTTGATGTTAATCTTGCCTCTCTCATGATCTAGTGTATGGATGATTACATGCTCATGTTTAGTTGATTTCTTTTTCTTATATGTGTTGTTTCATCTTATGTATGATTCTTTTGCTCTTATGTATTTGATCCCTTAAGGTATAGGAAGTGCTTAACTTCCTCACCAACCCACACCACACACATACACCTTATTCATGATATTAATAGTTTGCTTGCTAGAGAAATTTGAATTGTATGTTGGACAACATGAGAATATGGTGTTGAATATGCTTGATGTTACATTGATAGTTGGCATGGTATGAATCACTATTCCTACCCTTGGGTTGGTCAGGAACATGAGGAGAGCGAAGGTGGTTCCGTTAGTAGGACCACCTTGAGGCTAAATCCATGGGTTTGGGCGAGTGCGTGTGGGCGGCAGTAGTTAGACTACATGGGTCGCTTGTACCCGATGTCGTTCCACCACGTACTTGCCTGGGCTCGTGCAGTTTAGTCCACTGGCTGACCCACCTAGTTTGTTAACCTTGTTTGCTCACATATGTATGGAAACTGGAACACCCTACCACCGTTATAGCCCATCGATACCGGATGGAATATTGATCCACAGTCTCATGAGCTGGGCATGGTGGAATGGGACACTGTGTCCGAGCTGTCGGCCTACGCTGGGGTGACGCGCCTCCCCATAGTGACCGCGAGCGATCCCACATTCAGCACCCCCATGTGCTTGAAGTCGAGGATGGGGAAAACTCGACGGGGTCAAGGATCGTGGGGTCTCTGCCTCACACATTGGGGGGCCTTGGCCTCGCAACTAGTTCAGGGCATTTGATATGTGGGGTGTATCAGATTTCCAAATCTGCTGGATGAATGGACTTAACTAAGAACCCGGTTAACATCATCATTGCACGGCATTAGCTAGGTTGGCGACTCGGCAGTCGAGGTCACTCTGAGGGAGTGTTAACATATGCGATCGTTAGACGGAGTCGCTCGAGGGAGAGTTGTGGTGAGGGCATATATCATATCATCCACCATGCATGTACATTAATAAGATTAGTTAGGTATTTGTGAATAATTATTTTTCATTAAATTCCTATTATAACTGATGCTTGTTGCAACTTAAGACTAATAGCACCCACTGAGTTGATCACTCACTCCCACTCTGGGATGGTGTTTTAAAACACCAACCAGACCCGCTCGTAGATGCAAGAGATACAGATTACGTGGAGCCTGGTGATGCGAGTCTCGAGGAGGAAGACGGGTTCCCTTACTTCCAGTTGATGAGCGGGACCTCGTCGGATCAGTAGATGGGTCGTTAGATCACCGAGCAGCAGCTCAGCTTTATTCTTTTGGACATGCCATTCTTTTTGTGATTTTGTTGGGCGTCACCTTGTGCACCCGTTTGTATTCTTTTGGACATGTATATATAAGTATAGTTGATTTTCTTCCATTTCAGTAGACTTGTGTGGTTGTGCTTCATGTTCCAGGAAATTCCAGAATGCGCATTTAGA
This sequence comes from Magnolia sinica, assembly GCF_029962835.1. Classification (NCBI taxonomy): domain Eukaryota; kingdom Viridiplantae; phylum Streptophyta; class Magnoliopsida; order Magnoliales; family Magnoliaceae; genus Magnolia; species Magnolia sinica. The sequence goes on from NC_080580.1 coordinate 91,939,323, forward strand.
CTGGATTAATCGCATATTAATGAAAATCGGTTATAAGTGACCCCGGGAACTCGGGAGTCGAGCGTATGCACGACCCCCGATTTCCAGGGTATTACACCATCTGTTTGGTCAAATCAAGTACTAACTTGTTTACACCCATATTTATGTGGATAAATGAAATGGCTACGCATTAGCGCAACCGGGTATATAATGGATGAAATTCTACTTGCATGCTGAAAATATTGTCTATACCTAATTTGATGTGCCCAAATCAAACGGTTTAGAAAATGTCACGTAGTAGCCATGCAATGTGTGGCCTAAACCAACTTCAAGAGGAGTTAGAAATGCCCCGTGCACATGAGAGAGCATTAAATACTAGAATTATATCAAAAGTGCTCTCAACAAAAGCAAGAATCTCATTAAATCAAGTTTTTCTATCTTAGCATTAAATACCAAAATCCAGTCAAAGTATATCTCTATCTAGCATTAAATGCTCTAGTCATACCAAAAGCAAGCTTTACAAATGCCAAACTCAAGTGACGTAAGGACCATAACAACTTTCCTATACGGGAGTCCAGTGACAGAGGGCTCTAGCCAATGCACGATCTGAAGAAAGAGTCTCTCTTATACACGTGACCATACGCGCTAGGCTACACTAATGTGGAAGAATTAAAGATATTTTTAAAGTTGGTCGTCCAAATCCTTCATGATACTGAAGACTATGCATGGCCATTACCTCCCGAAAGATTATATAAACAATACTACAAAAATAGTTTCAGGCCTCACAACATCACAACCAAACTTTATTTTATTTATCCATCTACCATGGATATTTATCTTTTTATTTTATTTTAACTTAGCCTCAATCGCTACTTATAGCATAGGGTCCTTACTATGTAATCTTTAACTTATCTCTCCACCCTTTACCCACGGCAACCTGCTATATCGCTTAGTTTCGAACAAAAGACTGTAAGGCTTTCCTGCTAAGTGGAAGGTTATTCCGCTGGCCATCCCACCACGAAGTTTGATCTGCACCAGATGACAAACGGATAGTCAACTTACGACCGTCTCACCACATGTTCGATTCCCACAGAGATCATAAACATGCTATCACATCACCGGCCATCTCACTACGAAGTCCGGTTCCGACTGTGCAAAGAACAGATTGTCAAAGATTCACCCTCTATCAATCATCTCATCATGAGGATTGGTTTCCAATCGAGCAACGAATGAATGACCATCCCGCACATCACGATAATCCTGCTACGAAGTTCAGTCTGCGATTGAATGATGAACGGATCAACGTCCCTCAAGCCGATCACGAATGCCAATATTGTAAATATCAGTAATAGAATAATATTTTTGGATTTTTTTTCTTCCCTCTACTATTTTTATTGTTGAACTCGATAGTTATCATGCTAAAAGAACAAGTCATTCCTTAGACAAAAGGCGAAAAGAATCCATTTGAAATGGGCAACCCCTACCGTTTTACAAGTCGTCTGATCACTTATCACAATTGATGGTTGAGAGTATGGCTAGATATTGCATCCAATCTCTAATCAGTTTGAGTCAACGGGGGAAACACCAACGGTTCAATCAAACATTGAATAGAAATTGAATACGGGCCCTCGATCATGCATGTGGCATTGTGCTTGATTAAATTGAAACAATACATGAGCCAAATAAAAAAAAATAAAAAAAAAATGAGGTATATCCAAAACTAAGTGACAATGAGATAGAACAAAATGGTCCACCATGATGTTTATATGCCATCGAAACTGTTCATAAGGTCATTCCCACTAGATGAATTGAAAATGTAAAAAAATTAGCTTGATCCAAAACTTTTGCAGCCCTTTGAATGTTTCAGCGGCAGATGCTCAATCCTTACTTTTTTTTCTATCACCTGGCTCACTTGAGTTTTAGATCCGCCTATTTTTTTTATATAGCTCATGTCATAACATAATCTATCAAAACAGATGGATGAGATGGATTAGTCACAAATATGATGGTCAACCCCACCTAGATTATGAGCGCATGAGGATTTAGGACGCGGATTGCCTTTGAAAGGAACTTTGTGCGAGGGGAAGCAAGGTGAGGCCCACCGTGATGCTTGTGAGAAATCCACCCTGTTCATCCATTTTGCCAGAGCATGTTAGGACATGGGCTCAAAAATGAGGCAGATCCAAAACTCATGTGAGCCGCACGGCAGGAAATAGTGAGGATTGACCGTCCACCATTGAAACATTCTTGAAGCCATAAAAGTTTTGGACCAGGCTAATAGTTTTTTTTGCTTTCAGCGCATCCTAGTAGGAATTACCTTATGAACCCAGTGAGGTTTCAACAGTAGGCATTTCCCTACCTACTCCTGTTTTGAGCTTTGGATCTGCTTCATTTTTGGGCCCATGTCCTAACAGGATCTGGCAAAACAGGTGGAAAGTGGATTTCTCATAAGCATTATGGTGGGCCCACCTTGTTTCCCATCGTATCCGCGTCCATTTTCCATCATCATCATGATGACTGTGAGAAGCAAACGTGCGCATTTGCGATAGGACTTTAGGTGGGTATTACCGTGCAATGCCCGGACCAAAAATCAGGTTGGTTGACTCATCAGGTAATCCACATTATTAGAAACAGGCAGACGGTGGAGGAAGCTTTGCCAACAGAGGCTTTGTGGGCCCACCGTGATGTATTTGTGTCCTTCTATATTGCCAGATCACTTTAGGTTATGAGCCCAAAATTGAGGCAGATCCAAAGCTCAGGTGGACCACACTGAGGATTGAACCACCCACTATTAAAAACTTCATGGGAACTGCAGAAACATCAGTCTGCCCTAGGACGGTTTCAATGGTGGGAGTCATTATCACCACTGCCTCCTGCATGGCCCACTTGATCCTTGGATCTGCCTCCTTGTGCTCATGCCTAAAATGATATGTCAAAATGAATGGACAGCATATGCATAAAACACATCGGTGGGCCCATGGGTGACGGAGTGGATTCAATAAGGCTCTAACATGGCGAGATTTGATTGGACCATTAGAGTCAAGCAAAGCATATTTGAAAGTGGGGTTGGACCAATCAAATCTAGCGACATCAGCGTCTCACTGAATCCACTCCCAGTGGGTGAAGGGTCTGCATGGTTCCCATGAGAGAGTTGACGACAAAAAACAGTTTTGATAAGCCCGCGAGCGTAAAAAACTTCTCTCCTATAGACTACCACATTCACACGAGATCCAAACCATCCATCCGGTGGGTAAATTGTTTTCATGCTCTGAAATAAAAATATGGCCAGTATCTCCACCACAATGGAGGAGCCGAAGAGTGGACTGGGTATTAAGAATGGTGTACATATAATGATAAAACCGTTCTACCATTCTATGAGGTCAACACACTTACTTGGATTTATAAATTCTAGTTCCCGAGTTTGATAGCACAAGACCAAGAAAACATCTCAAAACAACCTTCATGACAAAGCAACTCCATGGGCTCATCATAAGTTTCACTTATCAAATGCTTGGGAACACGACTCTGAGACCAACCACTAACCAATTCTAACATGGGCCACTCAAGGAACAATAAGGGTTAGGTCAAGCTCGGTATCAACAGGTGGAACCAAACAAATGCAACAAATAGAAAGAATGCCTTCACTCACCAATATTGGGTTGTTGAATAGTATAGGCAAACCTAACTAGCCAAAGAGAAAATTAATAAAAAGAATGCACAATCTAAGACGGAATGTTTAGGAATGTGATCACACATGGTTCATCCAAACTAATCTGACAGAGCATTGAGGTGATTTTGTGAGGTTTTTTTTTTTTTTTTTTTGCAGCAATTTGTTTTTAGTCACATACACAATGATGGGCTCATAAGCCACACATCAAAGGGTCACACACAATAGATGATCATTCTACCTTGAAACAGGACACTTTATGCAAGCGGAGCTAATAAAACCCCAATGTCTACCAAATGTAGCACAAATAAAAAGAAATGAACACCAGAAACAACACATAATGTGACAACAAGGTGCCGTCTAAGAGAATTCCATCCATTCAGCTTAGGCCCACAGACCCATCAAACCTGCACAAGTTATAGGAATGCATCCTTCTCGAGCAGCTTCAATACATCTTGCTGGTTATTCAGCTTTGCAACATCAATGGGCGTCTTTCCATCCATATTTTGAAGTGTACTGCAGAAGTAAGTAAAACTAAGATGTTTTGGAAATGATACTGAGGGCAATGATAAGAGCTGACTGGTCGGTATTCAGTAACTTACACTGCAGCACCATTCTTCAACAAAAGAGCCACACACTCCTTCCTGCCGTAACCAGAAGCATAATGAAGAGCCGTGTTTTTGTTCTTGTCCAATGCATCCACTGCTGCTCCAGCCTCAAGGAGCATTTGAGCACACTTCACCTAAATAACACCAATAAACCAGGTTACTTCCATTTCAGGCAACCCCAAAAAAAGCAATGATTGTTTCTACCTCAATTCGCATTTTGTTTCTTCCATTAAAAAAGAGCATAAACACACATTATGCTAGTCAATACATTCCTACGACTAACAAAACCACATCTTAACACTTGCAACATGTTTGAATGACCTGATAAACAAGCATATGCACAAAACGAGATGCAATGATGGACCACCACCAGTTGATCAAGGAGTAACATTATAATCTCGTATTATCAACATGCACATGATGAGAGCTGCATGTAGCACTACTGTTATACTTCTGAATTTCAACGACGGACGGTTTCCCATGAAATCTTGTCATGAAACGATAAGTCACTCCACCTAGGTTACTCAAGCACAGGTATGGGTATTCAGTACAGCAAGGATTAGGTACAAAGGATTCTCAAAATGCAAATTCTATCTAAGAAAAAGGCCAACTTCTGAGGATATGGGTGCAGTGTGGATTGGTCACTACTCACAAGTATTAAATCATGCTAAAAATACCTCCCTTATAAAATCACAAGTTGAACTTGGTGCAAATGTAGCACAACTCACTACAAATTCTAAACAATGAATAACTTTGGAGTTCAAAATCCCTCTAAATTTGGATTTCAAGAATCATGATGGAGAGAGGAATCCCTTATCATTACCCTTGTCCAAGTATCTATACCACCGAGTACTCCAGATTTTTGAAGAATCCAAGAATCATAGTCTTCACTACGTGGTTAAGAACTCTGCATCTGATGAATTGACAAGCAGAATACTGTATCTTATGCTTCCCCACTTCATTTTTGGCCTACATGGGGAAGCTGTTACACCATTTCACGCCTTCCCACTTTAGAGACATACTAAAGGCACAGTACATCACAGTCATGATTTTATACTTGGATCAAAATGGAGATGCCATCATTCCCACTCCTGTGCTGGTAATAGATGTAGTATGCAGTCTATAGGATGATGGAGTCTCTGGAAATGGTCACTGTGAATAAATTATGTGCAAACATGGCCAAAATTACAAAACAGATCTCAAGCAAAGCAGTATCCTACAATACTGAAACGTCGAATCAAACAGAAGTTTGTTGCTCTAAAGAACTGTACAAAACCTGCTCAGCTCTCATCACAGATAGTCATGTCACTCTGCCCCTTAAGAGTGAAGCAAGCATCAGAAAACAGATGCAAAATGCCACCCATATGTGCCAACCTCAACAATATCTTTGGATATTGCTCATTTCCACTGTTTCTTATAGGCATGCTATATTAACCTTCGTTTTTTTCACATGAACTTGCTTCTTTACAGACACTTGTCATGTATAGTAAGAGAATCGTTGCCCACTTTTCACTGCAACCTAGCAACTTTGCAATGCGTCACTTTCCAAGCAATGCCTGAGTCACCCTTTCCCACTTTCAACCAGCGATCTAAATATCAATGGTATTGGCTAATATTATGCTATTGACAGGATTGCGACATTTTGTCGGATATCACTGATATCGGTTGATGTATTGCGATATTGAATTTAGCACAATATATCAGTGCATCCAGTTATATAAATACACAGTAACAATTGAAACTTGAGATATTTCCAGGATGTTCCGATAGAAACATCACGAGTTTCAATTGAAACAGTGCATTTCACCGGAAATTCAGTATAAAAATTTAAAAAAAAAAATAAAAAATCTAGAAAAATAAAAAAGCTTATTTGCCCAAATTTTCCTGGGATTTTGTTTTTTGATGTGCCTTAAAAACTCCACCTGAGTTGTTCACATCAAAAAAACGAATTTGATCAAGAAATCATAATCAGAGGCCAATCTACATATTTTAGCATCTTTCTTTCTTTCTTTCTCCTCCTTTTTCTCCTCCTTTTTTTTTGGAAAAAATAAATAAGAAATACTTTTCTAACACTTAATGGAGATATGCAGTAGGTGATCCCTTGCATATTTGTATTAGATGACCAAATATTACAAGTATGGAGGTGTCCAACCCAGCCATAACCAGTGCCAATGGTAGCACCTGTGACAATTATGGTGACGGCTTAGCATCCACCGATGGCTATACTGGTGGTGAACGGGGCTGAGGATGAGTATCATCAATACATTTGAGAGTACATGGCCTGGTAGCATAACCTCATGAACTGTGTGCAATATTGCAATTATGTGGCGTATCAGTATTATGGCCACCCCACTAGAGACAGGCTACAACTTTGATGGGCCTCACAACTCAACATGGTTTTAAGTCTGAAGTTATATTTTTGTTCTTTTTAGTTTCTTGTTATATTTAGGGATAGCAATAGGCCAGGCTTGAAATCTGGGACCGGTGTCTGCACGGGGCAAATGATGAATGGTCCAGCCTGGCCCGTTCCCCCAATCCAATAGTTAAGTGGATCACCACTATGCACAAGAAATGGACAATTTAAAGACACTTGTAAGGTCCCCATACATCATGCATGTATAATTTAAAAGATCTTTTAAATCCAGGGTCATGTTTCTATGATCAAAACCATTTACATGATGAGCCTCATCATAGATGGAGGGGATACCTCGAAAATTTTCTTTGATTTTGGTTATTTTCAAACCTTTTATAATTTCACTCTTTTCCTTGTGAGCCAGCCCAGCCTTGTAGGGCTAGGGCCAGGGCCATGACCTTTTTAGGCCAATTAAGGCCAGGGCTTAGGAGACTAACCCTGGCCTGGCCCTAGCCCAGCCCATTGCCACCCTTAGTTGTATTGTTTGTGTTTTATTGCTTCTATTGTATGAGATTTGAATGATATGAACTCATGAACTTATTTTGGATAAATTGCATCATTTATGGCTAACAACACAGTTTTGTACCCTAAACAATGAGAAACTCACAGTTTTTTTTTTTTTTTAATGAGATAATGTGCCTTTTAGCATCTCCTGAAATTTCACTCAAAAATTCCACCATTTTCCTTAAGGTTCCCTCCCTCAGACTGATACGTTATGCAATTTGTTTAATATATCCCACAACATTTCCCATTCTCAAATATGTGATATCATGTCAATGCTTAAAACATCGTTTCCACCACAACTGAGTTTTTCTATGGATTTTTCCCCTTTGCCTTGATATTGCTTCTTTGAGTTTCCATGAAATTTTCATTGTTCATAGAAAAGAGAAGAATGCTTAACTCTATCCAAGAGCTCGTGATGGTTTCCTGACAAGAGCAAGCACATGGAAGAATATTTGCCATGATTGTATTTCACACTTGGTGAGGTGTTGGTCGATCCTTGCCAAGGGAAGCCTTGAAATGCCAATAATAGAATCAGCCGAAAGTTCTGATCATCGTCATAAATCATCGTGGATTGATTTCTCTAATAGGGTAGGGCTTTGGGGTTTGGGATGGATATTTCAATTCTTTGGGTGTTGTTGTAATGGTTTCCATCGGACGTGCAGACAACACACAACTTGTCACATGGCTCATTGACAACCTTAACTGTGACTTGTGGCAAACCAATTTTGTAGTTGAGAATTTTAAATGATAGAATAATCAAAGAAAATATTATGGGCATATGCAGACACACACAGGGCAGTGGATTCTTTCAGATGTAGTTGAAACTCTCACACACCCTCTCTCCCACCTCAGAAAGGCATTTGCATGCATAGCTCGCATTGCATGCAAGCACAGATGGACATTGAAAAGATTTCTGCAATATAAAGAGTGAGGCCAGACGAAAAAAGCAAGAAGAAAAGATCGCGAAAGGAAGAAGGAAAAGGTGCACGAAAGCAACGTCACGTAGGATCGATCAGAGCCAATCGATATAGATCCTCATAAAGGAAAGCAAGTTGCAGGGGACCAATACCAATCTGAACCGGAGTCCATTCAACCTCCGGAGAAAAACAACCAGTGAAGAATAGTAGAATATCAGGGAAATAGGAGGAGTTCATGGGAGAGTAATAGGGAAACGTGTCCCTCCAACGCCGCGCACAAGACAGAGCATAGCGAGGAGGGGTCAAAAGAACTTCCGATCCTCCTCCTCAGGTCGCGGCCATTCCTCAACCTCCAAATCTAAGGCAGGAAACTATTGAAGCTTCTCTCCGAATGATAGGAGTTGATTCCGGGATTCAGACACCAACTACAGCTACGATGGAGATTTTATCAGGACCATGCTGCAATCAGAAAGAGGGATTCTGGAAGGCATTCGGGCTCTGGGAGACATCCTACGAACAATCCTTTTGATCCCCAGGGTGAGAGAGGGGGGAGATCTGAGTATTGGGTAAAGGTATCCTACAATAATCAAGGTAGATCTGTCGTCCGTCGTCACCCTGTGCTTAACCCTCTGCGGCAGCTCCCAACCCTCTTCATGGATAGATTCCCTGAAGAATGTATGGAAATCCACTTTCTGTGTCTTTGGGAGATTTGGATAAGTTCGGGAGGTCGTTGTCCCGAAGGAACGTGGATCGACCTCCATTAGAGGCTTCGCTTTTGTCTGGTTCTCAACAGACAAACAACTCAAAAAAGTTGTGGAAGGTATGGTTGGGAAGAGATTTTATGGCAAGGAAATTAGGGTAAATGTTGCTCCCTTCGGCCCGGATAAGGTAGCCCAGGAGAGGGCGAACCCGGTTCCTACATCCCAGCCCACATCTAAAGTCAAATTCACAATTCCAGATCCTGCCCTTCCTCCTCCCCCCTCCCCTCGGATGGGGGTGGACTCGAGAGCTCCCTCTAGCAGCATGGACATGTCTTACAGTGAGGCACTGTAAGAGGTCGGGTTCTCCCAAGCAACTCTCTCCAAGTCAGGGTGGGATGCTTGGAAAGAGAAAGTGGCGCTCTATTCTTTTGGCTGTCCTCCAGGTGGTGAGGAATAATTGAGTGTTTAAAAATCTTAGTGTTTCTTCGGTTGTTTTCTTTGAAGTTCTTGTCCTGTTTCAAGATTGGGCGTCGTAAAGTTGTTCGGGGCTCATTTTATTTTATTTTTTTTGTGAGTTTGTATAGTTTGTCTGGTGGTTTTTGCCTCCCTCTTTTAATAAAATTCTTATCTTTCAAAAAACAAAACACACAACTTGTCACTTGTTTCGGTTATGACTCACCCAACTCATCCAATATGAATGAGTCCGACTGAGTCACAAAAAGTTGGGGTATCATGTATACAGGTAGTGTGACATGGACTAGTCCCAAGTCCCGACCAAAACTAATACAAGTTGGTCAGGATCAAGTCTTATAGGAGAATATCTACGTCATATTGGAAGATATTTTAAACCATAACCGACACTCATGCCCATACCTCAGTAACATAGCTATCAGCTAGGCTTTCTCTAGGTATCTTACCAACTGCTTAAGTTCGTAAATTTCTTCATAAAAGGTCTCTACAAAATGTTTTGTATCGTAAACTCATATCCATACCTTGGTAATATAAATTCCAGCCTCAGCACATTTCTCGAGGTATTCTGATGCAGGTCCTAGGTATGCTGATTTTGGACTCTTTATTATAGATTTGGGGCTTAAATATCATACAATTTACTATTTTTGAAAATATTGGGGGATGTGATTGATGATATAGGGGTTGATTTAAAGATGTGATTGAAAATTCCAAAGATTGTTTCCTAGATTTGCTTTTCCTATTATTAGGCTTGATAGCAGATTAGATTGATTTGAAATCACTCTCTTAGTTGGGGGGATTCTCATTAAAATTTTAGTTCGGGTCTATAAAAGGGGAGGTGGTATAGGAGGTAAGCATTTCAAAATTTTCTGAGCTTTTCTCAAGTATTGTAAGAAGAAGTTCGATATCAACAAAGTATTCCTCCCTCTAATCAAATATTCTTGTGGGTATACTCTTGTTCATTTATTTGAGATTCAGGTATTGAGATCTTATTGAGTCAATAACCAGGTTGCAACATATTCTTAACTACTTTTAAATTTTGCGAGTTCTACTTGTTGTTGGAGAGGTCTCTACTACATTATTTGTAACATTTGATCTACGTTTTCTTATCCACCTAGTATGTACAATCTAAAACGATTCCACATTGAGAAGTGGCTATTGCTAATGTCTCCAGGCCTTGGCCTCCAGATTAGGCAAAAATCTAGGTTGATTTTGACAGTAATAACATATATTTGAATAGAAATGTGTACTACGGGCAAGTTGCATACAATAGTCTTCTTCTTCTTTTTTTGGCCATTCTAAAGGTAACTATAATTTATTAAAAAGAGGCAAAATACCAGATAAAGACACAAATTACAATCAGCTAAGGACTCCATACAAGAAGCCCACCCCATCACATCCAACCAAGCTTTCTTGAACACTTCCGAAACCAAACCACTCCAATTGTGAAAGCTATTAATTATTCCTCTCACCCCACAAAGCCCAAATACCCGCAAGGAGGGCAATCCTCCATAGCATCTTAACTTCTTTTCCTAGCCCTCCCCCCTGCCACACTAGAAAGGCCTTTGATGGATCCCGGCATGACCCACTCCATCTTGAAGCTTCCAAGGAAAGAAACTCGCAAACCTCTAGCGAAAGGGCAAAATTCAGGTGGAACGGATTTTATTTTTTTATTTTTTTTTATGTTTTTGAAAGGTGGAATGGATTTGTTTCATCTTTAGTTGCATGAAGCGTAAAGGGAGGCAGCAGCAAATTCAGTTATGAAGGCAGGGAAGCGAAGCATATGTTTCGAAATGTTAGCAAGTCTAAACAACTAGGAAGTGAGAGTAGAAGCAAGTCCAAGGCGTGATTCAACGATGGAGTGAGACCTAGGTGGAAGGTACATGCGACTAAGGTTTAATCTGATTGTAATTCTTTCAGGTTCAAACTATAAAACTTTTCACATACACACACTGTAATTAGTGAGTAAAACCATAAATTGAATAAGAGCAGTTAGATAACATGTGGATGTATCCCAAATCACCATTAGTTGGATGCCTAGTAATCCAGATTCCAGATAAACACCCATTTTGCAAAGGGCATGTGTACTGTTCAGATTTGCATCAAAGAAAGAAAAAAAAAAAGTGGTTTTTACACCCCAAACCACCATCCTTAAAACTCCAAATGTGCTGTTAGTTTCTGAGAACCAAAATAAATAATAATAATAAATAAATAAATCATAGAGGCATCCATACCTCCCCATAGCCACAAGCAAAATGCAGAGCCGTCCTTCCTTCTGAATCTGCTTCATCTTTGTCTGCCCCAGCAGCCAAGGCACTTTTTAAACCCTAATTGAGCCACAGGCAAGTGAACTTCAAAGGTTAAATGTCTTGCATAGAAAGCAAGAATAACAATTGTGGACGATGAAATGGGGAAAAGGAAATTACATACACCGTTTCAATATGTCCCATCACAAAATAAGAAGAGGTCCAATGAATTTACAATTACTAAGCAAAGTTTGGAAAGAAAGTGATTTTATTCATACATTAGAACCATCAGTTAGGATCATAGAGCTAAAAAAATGTAATTTCCTTTTCTTGATCAATTAGAGCAGTGCAAATCTAAATACACTCATTGATAAATAACAACTCATTTTGGGAAGCAGATTCAATTCTAGGAGGATATTTGGATAGGCAATTGCTTGTTGAAGGATGCTTTCCCTAAGCTAGAAGCACTAGCCCTGGACAGAAACATTTCAGTGGCAGGGTGCTATTCCAAGGAAAGTGGTCGCGTAGTGCGGATGCCTCCTTGTCAAATAGACTTATCGGATGCGGAATTAGATGCGTTGTTAAACCTTCTTGACAGGCTGAACAGAAGCACAATCGACTCAAACTCGAAAGGCTCCATGATGTGGAAGGAGCACTCCTTGGGTAGATTTTCGGTGGGATCCTTCTACAAGCTCTTAGCTCAATGCCAAACCCCTTCATCCCACAATTTTCATTTCTGGAAATATGGAGCTCCTTTAAAGGTTGCCTCATTCACTTGTTGTTGGGAAGAAATAGAATATTAATAGTAGACAATCTCTACAAAAAAGGAATGGTCTTGCCAAATATGTGTTTACTTTGCATGCGGAATGCAAAGCAAGGTGTAACATTGCGGTAATGGTAGGCGTAACAGTGCCAACAGTTACCGATACAGTTACGGGCCGTATCAGCCATTACAGCCTCGTAGCAGCCGATACGCCACCTATAATGATCGGAATTTTTTTGGTTCTTTTTTAAAAAAAAAAAACAAAAAAACAAAAAAAATATCCATTAAATCCAGAAATTTCTAAATATTCCAAATATGCATTCATTTATAATTTTGAACGTGTTTATGGTGGTGCAAAAGTCCACTCTTTGTTGAGAAAGTTGTATCGGGTGGTTTAATGAATTTATAAACCTGACAGCCAAGAATTGACTGCAAAACTCATATATTTAATTTTGTAACTATCTAATACCAATGATAGATATATTAGAATCACTTTAATATCAAAATATCTCACGTGTAGGTGTTTGCTAATTTTTAAAAATTAACCGAAAATAGCCTGAAAATTTATATATATATATATATATATATATCTCACGTGTAGGTGTTTGCTAATTTTTAAAAATTAACCGAAAATAGCCTGAAAATTTATATATATATATATAAAATACAAAAATAAGTTGCATAATCTGTAACAGCACATTCATATATTCTAATTTGAATAACGCATCATATTTAACCATAACAATAGAGATTTATTTTTATTTTTTTAAAGAAGGTATAAATACCTATTTTTAAAGATTTTTTAGAAAATGGCCCATGGAACTTCGATTCAACGAAATCCTTGAAATAAACTGTTTTGATCCTCAAATTCAAGATAAGGGTGGTTGGAATTTGCAGTAAAATAGTTGACGAAAGAATTTTGAAGAGAAAAACACCAAAAATGAGAAAAATCGCGACTTAAAAGGATTATTAAATAGTCGTTTATGACTGTTACAGGGCAGTAACGGCTGTTATGGGGCGTAACGACTGTTACGGCTCGTTATGCCCCTGTGACGGCCGATCTGAGCCAAAAACAGGGGGGTCACCGTTTCGACCCCATTTCGCATAACGGAGTCAGCCGTTACCATTATGTATCACTGTTTCATCACTTCATCCACTACCCATACGCTAGTAAGGTATGGGAGCTCTTCCTCAAAACTCTTAACGTCTCTTGGGTTATGCCGGAATCGACGTATTATTTTTGTATTATTTTCTAGCGCCATGGCGTGAAGGTGGAATTGGGAAAGAAGGAAAAATGCTTAGGCAGTTAGGGGCATTGGCGTGCCTATGGGCCATTTGGGGAGAAAGAAACAACAGGTGCTTTGAAAACAAAACGACCACAGTGGAGGCAATCTTTCGCAAGGCAATCTGTTGGGTGCTGGAATGGGCAGCGAGCTTCAAGGAGTTAGATATTTGTATCATCCTAGCCATTTTGGGGCTGTAATCTACTTTTGAGTGCCCTGTTTTCTCTTTTTTTGTTTGTATTCTTTTCTGCCAATGGTGGCTTCTTAATAAAAAAGTTACCTTTCAAAAAAAAAAAGATAAATAACAACTCATTTTCAAAATAGAGATGGGAAGATGGAGAGCAAACATAAATGGAAAACAATATGTTTACTCAAAACGAAATAACAAGAAATTTTCAAATCCACATGGAAACAAAAATATTTATTAGTACCACGCACTTAGGTCCCTACTTATAAGGAAACACCATCTCTTTTCTTCTTTACAATCGATAACAAAAAGATGCCCGCACGGGGAAAAGATACAAAAATACATCTATGAATAAGAACTCCCAATACAAAGAGAAGAACGATGGACGCCTACCCTAGCTTGAGAGTCAGCTACGCATTTAGCCTCTTTAGGAAGCTGAAGATAACCGATCCAATGTGGCAACCATTAAAAATAATTGCCAAGTTCAAATGAAATCTCCCAGAGAACCAAGCTTTCGCATTGCTAGAATCAGCTTCCATCATTAGTGATCCACCTATTTGATTGGTAAAGATTTCCACCCCTGTTTTAATGGCTAGCAACATGGCTACATCCAAGGATGAGGTACAGGCCGGCCCATAAAATGAAATTTTCAATAGAACAACGGTCAGCAACTGTTTAGAAGAGCAACGAATGCAGCAGTAAAGTGCTTGCATTTGCTTTCCCCTCCTCGGCAAGAGAGTACAACCTCCTTTTTTCCCAAAATGTAAAATAGAGGGAAAAAATTTGCCTCTGATGTGACATTTTAAATCACAATTTATGAGATTGCAATTAGAGAATTTTCGAATGCTGATGTTAGTTTACATCACAATTCTTATGTCACATTTTTGTTTTCCCTTGCATACCGCGAGTTTGCCTTCATTCCAAATAGGACCCAAGGGATTCGTTGTTTCCCGTCCACAATAAATATCTTAACAAGTTGCTATTTTCTAGCAACCTTTACCACCATCTTGAAGAGTGACAAGAAATACACTAGAAGATTAGAAAGGACAGCCTTAATGATAGTGATTCTACCTCCAAAAGAAAAGTAGGATGTTTTCCACCCTAGCACCCTTTTTCCAACTCTTTCAATGATACGGTCCTAAAATGGGGAGCCAAAGGATTACCTCAAAGAGGAAGACCAAAGTACAGAACCAAAAGAGCAATGGTAAAACAACCCATTCACTCTACAAGGACAGGACATCATCTTCATTAGCTAAAACTCTAGCCTTGACACTTCTATTCACATTCACCTAACTACTTTGAAACACTGAAGAATACATTTCACATTCAAATTAGCCATGATACTTTTCTTCATGTTCACCAGAGACCCAAGACTACTTGGAACCACTGAAGAATCCATTTGAGATTTTTCACTTGTTCATGGGAGGTGTCACACATAATTTTATAGTATCATCAGCAAATTGAAGATGAGATATCGACAAATCATAAAACACAATGTTAACACCCCTAAGAAGGTCAATGCCCACCTCTTTCTCCATAAGCATGCCTATATTCTCCACGACATGGAGAAACAGAGTGGGGATAAAGCATCACCCTCATGGATGCCTCTAGAGCTAGGGAACTAATTGAATAGAGATCCATTCACTAAAACTAAGAAGGATGTCGTGGAAACAAGGCCCTTATCCACCTAATACATCTTTTCCCAAAACCCACTAGCTAAAGGGATTAAAAGAGAAAGTTCTGGTCCACATGATTTTATTTTAATTTTATTTTTTGAACAATGAGAGATTTATTGATTAGATCTGAAGCCAAAGAATACAACTCGAGATGGACGTGTTGATGGGGATATCAGAGGACCTACTCGAGTGTACCAGAGATGGAGATAACCACCCACATCAGCGCAGCTTTCTTTGTGGATGGGAAACGAGTTCCAGATCGGGCCCATCGAGCCATTTTAAAGACCCCACATGCATTGGATGTGCATCAGGAAGACCCCACTTTGGGATGATGCATGGGGACTGCTTAGGAGACCATTTTAATCATAGGATTTCTATTTCGTGCCAATTTGACTGTTGGATCTTGTTGATCAGGCCATCGGGCCACCAGATCTTCCTAATCTGGGCCCCTTGGACTCTGATCTTGTTTTCTTTATGTTTTTTGTTATTTTTAGAATTTATTTGATGGTTGAGATTGATAATAAATGTTTTAATTTTCTTATTTTGGATTATGGTTCACTTCACTTAAGGGAGTGGCATGGTTGTAATTATGCTGAATTTTTAATTATAAAACCACCGGGGGGGAGTTCCAACCCTAGTGGTGTTATTGAGAAGAAAGGAAAAGAAGAAAAGCTCTCTTGTATGAAGGAATTTTCCTCCTTGTGTTTTAGGATTTGTGAGAAACCCTCCCTTCCAATTGAATTGTAGAAGGATAGAAGCTTGTTTGGTGGTGGATTCCCCAAAGTATTCTTCTTCTCCTCTTGTCTTCCTCTTTTCCTTTCCATTACAATTTTTTAAACCCTATATTTTCAATTTCTTATTTTTTCCAATTTCTAAAAACCCTAATTCCAAAATCTCCAATTCCCATGAACCCTAATTTTTCCAAATTCCATATTTTTCCCTTCCTAACCCTAATTATAAAACCTACAAATTTGTCCCTTTGAGTATGGAATGTGCCAATGATAAATTGGAAGTTTATCCTTCCAAGGCTTCCATCAAGCCTAGTTTTAATTGATTTATGCGATTTCTTAGCATGCAAGCATGTGATTTAGGTTAAATCAGATTTTATTTCCTATTGTTTACTCTTAATTACTTGGTGGATTAGCATCTTTTGTTAATTGAATTACTTTATGGACTTTTTCATAATCTCCACATTGCATGCTAGCATTAAATCATGTGTCATGCATCACGTGTTCTATTCAGCAAATTGGAATCAGATGCCATGATTAGTAGAAGGGTCGTGTCTTGGGTTGTGGAGTGGTCCTCCAAGTTGAAGGAAATGGATGCTTGCGTCATCATTTCTTTAGTGGGGTTGTAGTTTTCTTTTGTTGTCTTTTGCATTCTTTTCTACTTTTTGCGGCTTTTTAATAAAGTTGTTGCCCTTCCAAAAACAAAAACAAAAAAAAAAAAAAAAAAAAAAAACAAAGCTTAAAAACTAAAAACCAAATTACAACTCGACCCAGTTAACAGGAAACCATGCGAGAATCCTTTATGCTAACACCCATTCCATGATGTTGGATTTAGCGCTTTGAAACACCTTCACAACTGTCCCCTTTCAATTCCTAAAGCATCGATCATTCCTCTCTAGCCAAAGAAACCATAAACCCGCAAGTAAACAAAGACGCCACACTTTCTTCCCAACCTTTCCTCATCCCCCCACCATGCCACACCAAGAAAAATTGCTCAATAGAACATGGCATCACCATACTATACCAAATCAATTGTATTTAAAAAAAAAAAAAAAAAAAACCTTTGTGCAAACAAACAATGAATGAAGAAATGATCCACCAATTCCGCATCTTGATAGCACAACAAACAAATGTTCGGGAGAATCAACTTATGCTTGATAAGGTTATCAACTGTTAACAACTTTCTTCCCACCAGCCAAGCAAACACCGACACCTTTGGAGGATCTCCATAAAGCCAAACGAACGAAGTCAGACTGACCTCTTCATTATTGCCCTCCTCACTTAACAACTTACAGAAGGATTTCACTGAAAATTTTCCTGCTTTGTCACTTAACAACTTCATTGGATCCAATTCTAAGACCACCGGATTCTCGTCCACATGATTGGTCAAGCACATTCAAAGATATGGTGGACAAGTCCCTGGTGTCACTAACATGATGGAGCCACTCTTGCCCATCCTTCACTAGTGAAGAACATATTCAATAACAATAATGGTGGCCATTACAATAAGGTCTATAATGGCCATTATGGCCCCCATAACAGTCCAAAAAAATTTAAGAGGAAAAAATGTATCATCCTGCTACAGGCAGTGTTCGAGTTGTCGGTATCACTACAAGTTTCGCTAGCCAGAGATAAAGATATAATATCGTTATCGCCGATAATATCGCCAATAACCGGAAATGCAGGGAAAAAATGGGGGAAACATGGAGAAAATGGTGTAATTTTTCAGTGAAACTTCAGGACATGCCTACATACACATATTTACATATTTAGAAATGAAAAATTACAAAAAGAATGCATTCAATTAGAAGTTTCCATTCAATGGGGGCAAAAAGGCATGCGTTGTCGTAAAAAATCACTCAAATAGTAACCAAAATGAGTTTATATAATAAAAATGCAAGCTTACAACAATTAGAAATGCAAGCTTACAACAATTAAGAATCCATTTTTACTGACCATTTTAGGGCTTTATACCAAAAATGATAGGAATATAAATCTCAGGTGGACCACACCACAGGAAAATAATAGTGATTGGATATCTACCATTAAAATCCTCAAATATTGTTTATTTGACATCCAATCTGTTGATTACGTCATACAGATCCAGATGAAGGGAAAAAACCAAAGATAAGCTTGATCCAAAACTTTTATGGCCCTCAAAAAGTTTTTATTGGTTGAAGTTTATTCAACACTGTTTCCCATAATGTGGTCCACTTGAGACTATTATATACCTCAGTTCTGGTCTCGTTCTATAAAATGATGTAGGAAAATAGATGGATGGCATGGATGAAACATATTCATCACGGTGGGGCCCACAGAGGACTGACCACCAGCCATTGGCCAGTGCAGGGGTCATAGCCAGTCAGTTTCCTTTGGCTACGGCTCTTGTCAGTAGCCAATCCACCCGAAATCAGATTACGAACTGAGTACACTCTTATTGTACTGAGTAAACTCAGTTAGGCCCACTGTGAATTTATGTGGTTTATCCACACCTTTCATACGTTTTTCCATCTCATTTTAAGTGTTGAGCCCAAAATTGAAGCTTATACAAATCTCAAGTGGACCATACCACAGGAAACAGTGGAAATAATGATTTCCACCGTTGAAACCTTTTTATGCCCCACAATGATGTTTATTTTTCATCCAAACTGTTCATAAGATCAAACAAACATAGATGAAAGGAAAAAACAAATATAATCTTGATCCAAAACTTCTGTGGCCCCCAAGAATTTTTCAACGGTATAACTTCAATTCACACTGTTTCCTGTGGTGTGGTCCATTTTAGCCTTGTATATCCTTCGGTTTTGATCTAAGGCCCTAAAATTATCCTGTAAAATTGGATGGACAGACTGGATAAAATACATAAATCACGGTGGACCCCACAGCGTTTACACAGTACGCTTAGCGTGCTACCTGTACTCAGTACGCAATCCGCTTCCATCCACGCCCCTTTCAACAGTAGCGTCGGACTCGGATTTCCTTCCTGCGCTGCAAGCTCAGGTGCGGCCCACTGTGATGTTTGTGAAAAATCCTCCCCATCACTCCGTTTTGTGAGTTCATTTTAGGACATGATGCGAAAAACGAACCGTATCTAAAGCTCAAGTGAGCCTAAAACGTGATAATTAAACGTCCACAGTTGAAATATTCGTGGGGCCACAAAAGTTTTGATTCATGCCAATATTTTTGTTTTCAGTTCATCCCAATAGTAATGAAGTTATTAACGGTACGGATGGCATCTAAACATCACTGCTGAACCCAGGAAGGTTTCAACGGTAGGAATTTCCCTAACCACATTTTCCTTTAGTATGACTCACTTGAGCTTTGGAAACAGATTGGCTACTCCCCCTACCGTGCTCTGTGGGCCCCACCACGAGGTATGTGTTTCATCCATGCCATCCATCTATTTTTATAGATAATTTTATGATATGGGAAAAAAAAAACGAGGTATATCCCAATCTCAATTGGACCACATTACAAGAAACGGTGTTGAATGAACTTTGACCATTAAAAAGTTTTTGGGGGCCATAAAGGTTTTGGAACAACCTGATCTTTGTTTTTTCCCTTAATCTGCGTCTGTATGACCTAATTAACAAATTGGATGTCAAATAAACTGTACGGTGGGCCATAGGAGGATTTAAATGATGGATATCCAATTACTATTATTTTCCTGTGGTGTGGTCCACCTGAGATTTTTATCCATCTCTATTTTGGGATAAAGCCCTACAATGATCTGTAAAAATGGATGAACGGAGTGGATAATATACATACATCATGGTGGGGCCCACATACATCATGGCTAGACCACACCGCAGGAAACAGTTGAATTGCACGTCTACCGTTGAAAAATTGTTGGGGGCCACAGAAGTTTTGGATATGCTTCAATTTTGGGTTCATCCCCTTGAATTAGATGGAAAAACGGATGGACGACTTAGATAGACCACATACATTCAAAGTGGGCCCAACTAAGTTTAGTCAGTACGATAGGAGCGTACTCCTCAGTCCGCACCAGTGCATCCATCCGCTTTTCCTCCCAGGGCGAGAGGAGCTTTCGCATTCGCAGGGTTTTCGCGAGAGGGATTTTCGCGCGGCGAAATCCGATTTCCCAGTGCAAGAGCAATTTTCGCTCGGTGCGAAATCCGATTTCCCAGTGCGAGAGGGATTTTCACTCGAAAGAAGAAATTAAAAAAACCATAAAAAGGGGAGATGGCGAGATAAGAGAGGTTTTGCGTACACATACCGGCTCTGTCAATCGAGAAGCTCCTGTTCCAGCTCCGGTTCCGACCTCCGATTAACCAGGTACGAAAATCACTCTGAAATTTGTTTTCCCCAATTTTTACGGCAATTTCAGCCCCAATATTCCCGATATTTATCAGAGAAAAGAGGTAGGTAGCTACGGTTTTCTCGTGGGGTCGGTGGCTATAGTCGATATTCCGAAAATATCACCCGTACGCCAATAATATCTCCCGATATTTCGTCGATAATAGAGCATGAAATAGAATATTCCGATAATATCACCCATCTTAAAAAAATCGCCGATATTTCGCCGACAACTGGCAGAGAAACGAATATAGGGGGTTTCGATGTCGCAGCGCTAGCGACACCGATATTATCGTCGATATTATCAACATTTCACTGATAACTCGAACACTGGTTACAAGCCTCTTTTTTTTTTCAAATCAGACATTACAACCCTATATCATGTGCTGAGCACCACCGTTATGGCCGTAATGTAACCATTTTTTCTAATACCATGACACAAAATCATTTGATGAATCATCACATCTGCTTCCAAGATAACACAGACATGACCGCTCTCTATGTAGCCCTATGACTTGATTCACCATTAAGAGTATCTTTGAATGAGACATTAACGGCTGCCTATCGTTGAAAAGGTTGTTCATTGGATAGAAGACATACGACACCCTATCTTTCACCATCTTACTAATTCTGGATTAGGGAATACAAGCATCAATCCTCCCACTAAGGCTGTCCAGTTTGTATTTGGTACATTCATCTTTCGACCTGCAACTAATCCATCATCATAGTGATCATCACCACCTAAGGCTTATTCCGAGTAATTGGGGTCGGCTAATTAATTGCCATCCAACCAGAAATAGTTGCCTCGACTTGTGGCCTTTCAACAGATCTAACGAACAAAACCCCCCTTGACCATACCCCATTTAATGTCAGACGGGGATTACTTTAAGTGAATGGCGACAATCCCGCTACAAGTACAGCTATGAATATTGCAGGGTAAGTACTTTTAACAGTCATACTAAGGAGCTGCTAGCAATACCTGCCATGCCCATATCCTAAGAATTTGGGATTAGGACCTGTCATTCCAGATCTTTTCATTATTCGATAACATAGCTCTATGCACAACAGACCCATGATTAGGATGCTCTTGATTGAAATGCAGGATGCCATGTGTAAGGTGAATGAGTCACCACCTTTAAGAAGTGGGGGGATGGAAATGCAGCGATTGCTGGTCTTGATCAAAAGCATGCAGATCTAGTAGTTGCCTGAACATGCCTTTTAGGCACATGGGACGAGCTTGGGCTAGGATATAAAAGCCCGAAAAATTTTGGGCTGAGCTTGGGCTCCCCGGCCCAGCCCGATCCGACCCATGCCCATATATTGCTAATATATTTTATGTGTGTGTGTGTAAATGATAGGGCTTAAATGTGAGCTCCTACCAACCATTCGATGAAAATGAACGTGTGAGATAGAGACACAAAGCGCGTTGAAAGCGCTCCCCTGAGCCTTTTGAAATGAGATTTTTGCATTTTGGGTCATGTACGTCATGAGCATAGGTGATATGACATCTTTCAAAAAGAAAAAGAAAAAAAAAACATGGGTGATATGAGATCCATGATTTCGTGATTTACTTTGAAGGATTTTCTTTTGGATAGAGGCCGGGCCAATATTGTCAAAATTGTTATCGTATCACAAGTAGTAATGGGGCTTGAATCAATCATCTATTTCCCATAAATGTGCATCGGGCACCAAGGGAAGTAATACATGTCATGATGTTGGCAATTGACTCCCTCCCTCGCATGTTTTAAAAGCAAAAGCGTAAAAAAAATCAAGAAGAGAATTGTATTAAAACATAAATTTTTTATTTTTTTATGTAAATTTGGGCCCATTTATGCAGTCCACATTTACCTTATGATTCGTATGATTCATATGATTCAATTACGATATTTTTGGGATTTGTGATTTAAACCTATGATTCATATAGTGCAGTGTGTGATGTGTTATGAATCGTGCAATTCATATCACAAATTGCACGTTTTTTACAACATTGGGCTGGGCTTAGGCTAGCCTAGATGATTTTGGGCGGGGATTGGCAGCATGAAGTCAGGCCCGGCCCATTGACAGCCCTAAGCTTTATGCCCAAATAGTAATGTTGATGAGTTAGTCAATGTGCATGCATTACACATTTGTCTGACAACATTTTTCTAAAGTGAGACCTAATTACATAGCTCAATCCTGCATAACGCATTACAGAGAAAACTGAGACAATGAGAAACTGCTCTGGAGTTTAATAGAGAGATCCAAAAGAAAAATACCTCCACATCACCAACACTAGCAGTGTGATGAACTACAGATTCATCCTCGTATGCAGCTTCTTCTTCTGCTTCATCAGGTCCAGAAAGTTCAGTTGAGGTTGCTGCCTCTCCTGAAGCTCCAAGACCCATAGCTTGACCCAACTTTTGTAGAACGTCAGGATCATTCCAGTACCTAAACAAATAAAAGAAAAATAAAAGGAGAAGAAAATATGATTCAGCAAAAAAGCAGATAAATTTAAGAAATATTATAGAGGACATGAAAATGTATGGTGTAACCTCATCATTGCAGCTGGGCCTCCAGTCTCAATATCATCTAGAATAGGCTTCAGAGACGGATCTTCCTTGATGCGTGCCATTCGTTCTTCAAGTTGTTCTTTGTGAGATGGATTAGCCAAATTCTCCAGCATGCTGGACATGGAAGGATCCTGCAGCAACATATGAATAAATTCTCACATCTTAATCAACATCATCCTTTCAGTAAGAATTAAGGCTTGCTAGGAAGCGGAACATACCTGCATGAGAACATTACCAAGGCGCTCAGCCATGGTCATGAACTGTGGATTTTGCATGACCTGTTGCATGGTAGAGAAATATTGCTGCGTATCCAACTGAGGGATACCATCCTGGCCTGCACCCTGAACACTCTTTTGGAGCTGCTCGGCCATCTGGTTAAATGCAGGATCTTTTGCTATCTGTTCTGCTAAATCCTTTATGCTAGGATCCTATATTTATTACAGCAATATCACATAAGAGTCTTACCAAGATACATCTTTACTATTTAACGGAAAATTTTGAACAATTAATGCATTAAGATTATTTTTTTCTTTTGAAGGGTAACAAGAGATCTTATTCAAAAGCACTGAGCTAGCATCGCAAACTACAAAGAAAGCAGAAAAAACAAATTTACAATCCTTTAAGAAATTTACATTTGATGAACATTCCAAAACAAATGATTTAGCCCTTAGAAGAATATCTGCATCCTTGCTAAAGACATTACGGAAGCATCTAAAATTTCTTTCCCCCGAAGCACCCACCAAATAGCTAGAATAGTCATCCTCCATATGGCAGTCGTTTGCTTCCCGATCCTCATGCCGTGCCAACTCAAATGTAACATCTTGACTGACTCTAGCATTACCAAAGACATGCTGAAGTAAAAAATGAAACGGTTCCATATTCTATCATGGCCCTACAGTGGATAAAGAGATGGTCGACCGACTCCGCATCCAACATACACATCACACAAACGTTTGGAAGAACCATAGATCTTCTTTGAAGGTTATCAATGATGAGAACTCTCTACCTCCCCACCAACAAACTGAATGCCACTACTTTCGACGGGGCTCCATAGAACCATGCATGGGATGTGTAACCACATCGCTCCACCAAAGATGAGCATCGCAAACATCCATAAAAAGACCAAACCGAGAAGCAACCCGACCAATCCTTAGCCAAAGCACCTTGTCCCGCTCATTACTACCCGCCGGGGGGTGGGGGGAAGGGGGGGTAGGATAAGCTTGTCCAAAGGCCTTATGAGCTCTTCAGCTTCTTCATCATCCATATCCCGATGACAAGGACACCAAACGATATTATTACCCAAAGCGGAATAGCATTTGGATACTTTAGTGTCCTTGGCCAACGAGAGTCGTGCAACTTTTAGGAACATAACCTGGAGAGGATACTCACCTGCACACATCTTTCCAAAAACATATTCTCTCACTATTTCCCAAAGAAAAACTAACCTCTTCTCCAACCTCCTCAAGCACAGAAATCCCCTTCCATATTCCAAAGGCTCTATATATGGAGAAGCCCTTAACCCATCATCCCCCATCCTAGCAACATTACTTTCCTACAATGATATCTTCCACCATGAGCCTTCTTCCTCCCCAAAATGCCACAACCCATTTTCCCAAGGGTTTGCAAACCTTGCTCCAATAAGTGAAACTTTTTATTATTGTCCAACCCCTGGCAAAGCAAATCAAGACTCAAGTTCTCTCTCTATCTTTCCTTTTTTTTTTTCTCCTTCTCTTTTTTGAGGGGCAAAGAAATTTTACAAAAGAAAAAGTAAATTACAAAAGAAAATCATCTCCAATGCAAGATGGTTAGAGGTAAAACCCAAACCATGCAAAACCATCAGAATCCCCATTTCTTTTTTCCGTTTTATATTTCTCTTTTGAGAGATGACGAAATTTATTAAGGAAAAAAAAAAAAAAAAAAAGGGAAAACAACGGAGATAATAATGAATCATGATCCTCTCCAATACATCAAGTGACCCTCTCGTCCTCCACCATTAGCCATCGCAATAAATAAGGAAGAACATACAAAAAACAAAGAGAAAATTCAGAGACCACACACTCCCAACTCATCTTAAGTGGAACAAAATCTGTTATGGTATCTCCAATCTCAAGTTATGTCCATCATTTACTAGTAATGATAGGCTGCTGCAACGTCTCTCCAACAATAAGAGTATGAATTGGCACATGAGACACATCAATGATTCCTCAAGATTAACAGACAACCTTCTCTCGTATGCTCTTTTTCACCCGCCACCCCCTAAAGACTCCCCCTCCCCCCCCTCCCCCAACACCAAAAAAGCACGGAAAAAAGTGACCTTGCAGAATCCATTTTTTCAAACCAAACTCAATCATTGCAACTCTTTCCCCTCAATTTCCATTGCATACACTCTGGCTTTAACAATCAGACCAATCTGATGAATGACCAACTTGGATTGGATTATGCCCTCAAAAGCAACCTAACCCTCTCCACTTCCAGGTCTTCAACTGATCTAGATTCTGGCATCTGTCTGTAAAATAGTTTCGATGGCCAAGGATGTGAATGCTTCCACATCCCAAGTGGAGAGGAACTCCCCATATTCCAAACCAAGCCGACCTACAGTTTAGTTCAGCCTCCTCACTCCACTGAGAGAGGCATTTCAATAGACAATCAAGAAACACCCAACCTTCATTAAGAATTCTTGTTATTTACCCTTTGATGGCAACATGAAGAGCGCCAAACACCAATCTAACTTCTCAACTCCTCTACTTTCATCTATCGAAATCTACCTTTCCAACCAGACATGCTCTGAGCAGATACCTCTATTTGATGCCAAGATGCCATGAAATCCTTCACTACCACTTCCATTTTCCCATCAACAATTTCTTTAAAAGCTCCCTGAACCTACTATTGTTGTTTTTTTTCCCCTAAGCATGAGTTCCTACTATTATTCCCTCCTTTGTAAGCATCCCTGAATGATTTCCTCCCATCAATGCGTTGATCGACATCTCCTCTTTGGTTGCCAATTCTTTTTTTCATGGTTCTTCCTACTTTTAAATCTCCAAAACACAACCTCCTTACCTAGGTAGAAACGTGGTTGTTTGCGAACCTGAAAATGGTTGGACATCAAATTGATTTCCATGGAAATGGAATTTTTTGCTATTTGCATTGTGAAAGGTGTGAAAATTATAGTAATTATTACGAATTTCCTCAAAAATTGATTGATTGATTTCGCCCAGAAAAGCTAATCTATGTGGATTTCCACGGATAGGAGAGACAACTCTCACCATTTGACCATTGATCTTTTAACATTTCCATGGTTGCTAACCAAAAAAAAAAAGGAACGTAAACTGGACTGATTTCCATGGATTTCCCTATCCACAGGATTCCATTGTGGTTTTCCCTGTCCTTGCTTTAATTTCTCCTATCCATATAGGCATTTAGCTCTTTCTTTCGGTATTTTGCGAAGTTTATCGTGAAAAACGATCCTCCGCCCTTCATCTTTCAATCTTTCAAGAAAAAAAAAAGATCCTCTTCCCTTCCTACTAAAATTTCAATGGCTTTTAGGCATTGTTGAGATACAAAACTCAAACAAAAGGAAATCTTTGAAGCGGGCGTGTATCTTGATTTCTTAAGATGATTGTTTCCACAATCCGGTATTCATCAAACATCATAGCTACATCATTGGTTCTTCATTAAGGATCAAATACCACAACAAAAATAGTAAATGGACCTGTCTTGCTCATAGTTGAGGCCCTCAATTTCATCTGGAGGTGGCGGTGGCCAAGGCTAGGGTCAAGCCAAGGTTGGTCCGAGCCTAGCCCTAAATCCCTTAAGCCTTGGCCCTAGCCTAGCCCAGACCTTAACAGGCTAAAATTGCCTTATCCTAGGTTGTAGGGGTGTACATCGAACCGGTAGAACCAGACCGGAACCGACCAAATGGTCCAGTTTGGTCCAGTTCTAGAGTGCACCGGTTCTGGTTCCAAAAATCAAAGAATTGTTTAGATCCGTTCGGTTCTCGATTTGGAGGTATGTAGAACCAAACCGTGAACCGTGAACCGATCCGTAGAACCGAATTGTGGATCCGAACCACGAAACCGAACTAGGAACCGAAACTATATTTTCAAATTATTTTTAAAAAAAATAAAAAAAAAAACTAAACCCTAAGTCCCTGACCCCTATTCACACTGACCCGACCCTGCTGCGGCTACCCTCTCTGTCGTCAGTCATCTCTCTCTCTCTCATTGTCGCCAATCCTCTCTCTCTCTTGCCGCCGCCGGTCCTCTCTCTCTCTCTCTCTCTCTCTCTCTCTCCCCCATTGGTCCTCTCAGAACCGTGGAACCGATCCGGAACCGGACCAGTTTTAACGGTCCGGTTCCGATTCAGTTCTAGGGTGCTAACGGTCCGGTTCCGGTTCCGAAAATCCTAAAACCGTTAGGAACGGTTCGGTTCCGGTTTCACCCCAGAACTGGACTGAACTGACCCGTGTGCACCACTACTATGTTGGTCCAAGGCCAGCCCTATAAAGAAAAGAGTTCAAGTGATCAAAGGTTTTTAATAGCTCCATTTCTTCTTCTTCTTCTTCTTCTTTGTGACGGTTTGGATCATTGAAACATGGCTCGTGATCCAATGATATATTTAAACTACACGAGTATGTTGATGGGGAACCATTAACTAGTATTCTTTAAATCATCATAATGGTGGCCTACTTTATGATTGGATCGGGCCAACAGACCAGGACCGGGCAGTTCATCATTAGCCCAACCCAGCATCGAGCCTAGACTTCAGGCTTGGGCTTGGTCTCGAGCCAAGTTTAGGGGTCAAAGCCCTAACCTACAAGGCTGGACCAGGCAGCAGGCCCATTGCCGCCCCTAATTTCACCCCGATCCATTCTCCTTCACCCGGTCCCCTTTTCTAAAGTACCCTGTTCGAACTCTTCTACAAACTACTCCATCTTCTTGAGAAAGGCCATCTGTGATTCCTTCACCTCCTAGACAAATTACTCCACTTCCTAAAATTATCTCTAGTTCCCATGTAATTTCCCTCTTAACTCTTCTCCTAAACAACATGGATCTTTGAAGAAAAACCATGTGTGTTCCTTTATTTGAAATAGCTATTTGACCAGAGATTAGTTTGCTAAAAGTTAAAGATAGCCAACAAGAAACGCATAATTAACAAAGACCCCCAACTTTAGAACAACCACCCTCTGCCCACATTTGTGCAGTTAATTAGAATGAGAAGCGAGGTTAGTGTCATCCTTTCTTCTCTCTCTCTCTCTCTCTCTCTCTCTCTCTCTCTCTCTCTCTCTCATTGACTGGCTTCCTTGACTACCCCAACTCATTTGGTTATAATCTACAATAACAGCTTCATAATATGAAAGTTTAGACCAATACAATCGCTAGTGGCTCATGCATCATGGGCCATCATTATGGCTCATCAATTTGACCAGCTATGCACCCATTGACATTGACTGAGAGAGAGAGAGAGAGTGTGTGTGTGTGTGTGTGTCAGCTAGACTCTTGCAAACAAAACTTGATTTTGGTGCATGGTTTGCAAAGGATCAACTCATTGTGCGGATAAGCCCACTCTTTCCCCAATATCCCTGCCCAATGTTCTCTTTTTTGTTTTTGTTTTTTTTTTGGAAAGATAACAAAGCTTTATTCAGAGCCTCGCAAAAGCAAGAAAAGAATACAGCCGAAAAAAGAAGCCTAAAGAAGACGACTCTCAGCCGGAATATCTTTAACATAAATTGCCCAACTTGAGATGATATCCTTAATCTTCCTAATAACCTCTTCCACCTCAGGTCTCTCATTGAGGAAGCAACATCCATTTCTAGCCCCCCAAACAGCCCACAAAACGGCCATGATAGTTAATCTCCGCACAGTTTTGCCAGCCCTGCCCAATGTTCTCAACATGTAAATAACCAGTCTTTCTAGATGACTCTCCAAGAATCATTTGATAAAAATGTGATGCTGAAGTTATGCATTTGTCGTGGACTTCAGAACTGAAAGAAAGGAAACTCATCCATTCAAGAGTTTCTTAAAAAGACATATGGGTATTTTGCTAACTCTTGACATGCATTAACCAATTGAAGATAAGGTATAGTATCTACTCAGCCTTGCAGATTGTGACAAAATGCTAGACACATCTATATGTATTCAGCCTTGAAGATTGTGACAAAATGTCTGGCACATCTATAACAATTTGACCTCCTTTTCCAACGTTTTTTGCAGCTTCAGGCCCTTATACAACATGGAGCAGTGTTATTTCCTCCATGAAGGCAAGCTCCATCATCTGATTCACATGCTACATCATCTAATCAACATGATGTTCTTCACAAAAGTATTTATAAACAGCACATCAAATTCATCTAGGACACCACATTGTATGATCATAGGCAAAGTTCCCAATTTTGCTCATTTCTAACAAAGATTTGGCATGAAATATTGAACAATACTAACACAATCATGCCACTGGTTACTAAAAAGCATTTGATACGGATAAACCTGGTTTTACATGCAAGAGTCCAAATACTAATTCAAAATCAAATGATATGCTTTTAACAGAAAACCTACAATGCCAGTATTTCAATATTCTGAAACATTTAAAGGGTACAAAGAAGAGAAGATACATTGAGTAGTCCAGACATAGCAGAGAAGTCGAAGGGATTTGCAGGAAACATTGTTTCTGGCACAGAAGAAGCCCTTCTTTGTCCTGATCCTGTCTCAACAGAAGAACCTTCACTTTTGGGACTTTTGTCATCTACAGGAGGTGACTTCTCCTCTGAAAAAACGTGATTTTAGTGTAAGAAGAAGAAATCATGCGGGACCTCCACAGCACGAGATATAGCCTCTTCAATTTGCATATTTTCAATGAAATGATCGCAAGACAAAGAATGCACCCATGAAAGCAAATGTTGTTTCATTAGCATATCAAAGTTAAAGAGTGTGTGGCCTGAAATTTAGTTCATGATCAAGAAGCTAATAACCGAATAATATTCATTCGAAGATAACCGTTTCTTTGAGATTATGACATACACCAATATGATTGCATTATCAGTAGTAGACATAAGAAGATGAGGAAGAAGAAATTAACAAAATAAATAAATGAATGAAATTTCAGAGGAAAAAAGAAACAACACAATTGCTATGTTCAGAGAGTGCATAAAAATTAAAATTAATCACTTTATGCATACCATTTTGTAACTGCCTAAACAACTCCAAAACCCAATCCTTTACTTGAAGACTTCCAAAGCAAGATTACCAGAATTTTCTAGAACCTATTGCACGCCAAATTGTGTAGAACTTCTATTACAGCTAAAGATCTTCTGGCTCTTTCGTATGACCAATACACCTAATTTAAAAACATCCTTAACTTTTTTTTTTCTTTTTTATCTTTTTGAAAGATGAACTTTTATTAAGAAAACAACCTTAACTTATTCACCAAGAATCCAACTAAAGACTTCTAACAGCAATAAATTGGGTAACTAACTTAGGAAAACTTTGACCAACTAATAAATCAACTCAGACTAGATCTACAGCAATTTCATAACTTCTATGCATTTCTAGAACGTTCTCAAAATCCAGACCTTTTCCAACTAGGAAATCCATCACGATACCTACAAATGGCCTAATTCGAACTTTGAGTGAGCCCCATCAAACATATGGCCCAGACTGAGTGATGTCATTACCCATTCTCTCATATACCCTTTATTATGTGATACTTCAACCATATTTCAATCACATGCTGCTCAATTAATGTTGAATCGTATGTTCTTGGGATTATTTGAAAGCTAACTCAATATACTTTCTTACAGGACCATTGTCGTGTCAAACCAACGTCTCTTGATCCCCGGATGAAACCCACACTTTTAGAAAGCAAAAACAGGTTGCTACCGGAATAGAGAAAGAAACTAACCACTAGGGCTTTTGGGCCCTTTTGATTTTTGGGCCTCCACGAGCACATACGATCATGGGATTGTTTGAGCACCAACTCAAATAAACTGTCAAACAAGACCATTTTCGTGTCAATCCTTCTTTTTTTTTCCCCCAAACCATAGTCGTATTTTTTTATGGCAAAAACAAGATACCATTACATTGATACCTCCAACACGTCATGATTGCCTACATATTTAAGATTCCAAATTCCTCCTTGGAGCATCTCTCTCTAGCATGAATTATGCATAAATCTACTTGAGGATAATCCTCCGTGCCACTAGTCTCTCCCACAGAGTTCAATGATGCATTGCATGTTAGAGATCCTCTTGGCTTCTAAGGGTGGCATTATTACCAAGTACTCCAATCATCTCCGAACGCCCATAGCAACCAACTGCTCAACTGAACTTCGACTATCGTAAACTCTCCACTTAACTCACCATTTTCTCACTTGCTACACCCAAAACTTCACCATTCAGCATATTGCCTCTATCTCAATTCTCAACCAAGGTATTCAATAAGGTAAGGCAGGTTGTTCAACCGTTACGTTATACAACGCAACGGCCGTTGCGGCCCCATAATGGTTGAACTTTTTTAGAAAAAAATCTGAAAAAAAAATATTGGATAATTCCAAAAAATGAGAGGATTCTAAATATGCTATTCTTTTCTCATTTTAAACATGTTTATGACGGTGTATGATTCATTTTTAATAGTAAGAATGTTGTCTTGGACTGGAAATTTTCTATAATTAATTTTCTAAATACCTAATATCAATGATTCAACATAAATTTGATTGCATGAGCATGAATCTAATGATGAAACAATTTTATATATATATATATATATATATATATATATATATATATATTGGAAATTTATAATTTAAAATAATAATAATAATAATAATAATAATTAACATGGAATTCACATTCCAGTAACTTTTTCAGAAAATATCTCATTAATCGATATAATTATCATTCCACTACGTTCCATCACGGCCACCGTGCAAGCAAATGGATCAGTGGCTCGGGTGGGCCCCACTATGATATTTGTGTAAAATCCATTCCACCCTGACCACCAAGTGTGTCACCACGTGTTAAGCCAAGGGCCGAAAATTCATCTCCATCTATGATTCAGGTGGACAGATTATTTAGGGGAAAAAAAACATAATCGTATGGGACGCCACTCTTGATTTTGATGGGGCCCACGATGATGTTTATGTAAGATCCACTTCGACCACTATATATTTAATCCCATATTAGGTCCAAAGACAAAAACTTAGGCTGACCTGTACTTCTGGTGGACCACACCAAAGGAAAAGGTTGGGAGAGAAACGTCCACCCTTGATTTTTACAAGGCCCACCGTGATAATTATATGAAATCCACTCCAACCATTAGATTCCACACAATTTTAGGCCTTTGGCCCAAAAATCATACTCATCCGTGATTCACATGGGCCACACTAATGGAAATATTTTGAAGGGCAAGCATTGCCCTGTAACTTGATTTTTTGTGAGCCCACTGTGATGTGTACACAAAATCCACTTCGACCATTAGATGCGTAATCCTAGTTTATGCCCAGATCCAAAAAAATCAGGCAGACTTGTGATTCAGGTGGGCCACACCAAAGAAAACATTTGGGAGAGAGAAATGTACCCTTGAATTTTACAGGGCCCACCATGATGACTATATAAAATCCATTCCAACCACTAGATGCCGCACCAAAATTTAGGCCTAGGGCCTAAAAATCAAGCTCATACGTGTCTCAGGCGGACCATACCAAGGGAAACGGTTTGGAGGGCAATAGTTGTCGTGTACACTGTTTCCAATCATGCGGTCCACTTGAATCACGGATGGGGGTGATTTTTGGGCCTTTGGCCTAACATGAGGTGACACGCCTAGTGGTCAAGGTAGATTTTACATAAACATCACGGTGGGGCGAACTTAAGCAGCCAACCCATTTGCTCGCACACCCACCCAACCGACTGTTAAAGAAATGTAACGGAAGGTAGTGGAATGATAATTATATTGACTAATAAGCTTTTTGAAATCATTTTTGAAGAAGGGACCAGGATGTAAATTTCATATTAATTACATAGTTTTTTTTAATTCCCTTGTATTCATAACCATGAGAAAACGGTCTGAACAGGCAATCTATGGAACTCGTCTTACTAATGCATATCCCTAACCATTTGACACCATTTCGCTCAAGGAATTAGAGGAAAATTAAAAATTAAATCGGATGAATAGTGTCAGGCCGACTTATCCACTAAAATACTCCCAAAATAACCCAAAATTCATGCAATCTATGGAACCCATCCCACTAGCACATATCCCTAACCATTTGACATCATTTTTCTTAAAAACAAAATTGAGAAAAAATTAAAAATTAAATTCGAATGGATAGTGTTGGGCCGACTTAGGACCACTCGAACGCGCCCCCAAAACAGCCCAAAATTCATGCAATCTATGAAACCCATCCCACTAATGTATATTCATAACGATTTGACACCATTTCCCTCAAGAGATTTGAGGAAAAAGTTAAAATTAAATCCAGATGAATAGTGCTTAGCCAATTTGGGACCACTTGAATGCCATCAAAACGGGCCAAAAGTCATGCAATTCATAGAATTCACCCCACTGATGCATATCCCTAAGCATTTGACATCATTCCCCTTAAGAAATTTAAAAATAAATAAATAAATAACCTAGCACTACTCATTCCCCAAAAAAAAAAAAAAATTTGAAAGGTGAGAACACACACACTCTTACACCCACACACACACCACATGGGTTCTCGAACCCATGACCTCAGTGGAAACACACATTGCCTACCACTGAGCCATGAGTAGAGGCACTCTATTCATTCCAAAAATGACTCGAAATTACAAAAAATGTCAAAAAAATAGGGGGGGAAAAAAAGATGAAAACACTGATTTTGTGCATGCATGTGTAGATCTAAACTCCATACATGTACAAGAACAATCAACACTCCAAATATTTTATATATAAAAAAAAAAAAAATTTGAAATTTGTTGGAAATTATATCAAAACTAGCAAAAATCCAAAAAATAAAAATAAAATTTATTCAAACATGGCCAAATATCAAACAAGATTTGGACAATTAGTAATATAATGTTGAATTGATAAATTTGCAACCCAAAATTTAAAAAAAAAAACAAAAACAAAAAAACCTATTTTTCCAATTTTCTACCAAATCAACTCCGGATCTTCAATTACTCAAAAACAACTTAAATCTTTTGTTTTAATGTTTAAGGATTGCATAAATGTAGTCGAAAATGGCTTTAAAATAGTCCCAAGAATTATATATATATATATATATATATCAAAAATGGAGGAGCAATGGGGAAATATTGCAAAACAACCTCAAAAATGGGGTTTATATACGTGTAACAACACTTGGCCGTTACATTGGACCGTAATGGACAGTTACAGGATCATTAGTCCAATTTTTTGGAATGGATTGTTACGACCCTATAACGCGTAATGACTCGAACCATTACCTCTACATAACAGCCATTGTGTAACCATTTTTTAATACATTGATCTCAACCTAGATTAATCATAACTCAAAATACACATGGCCTGTACACACTGATACCAATTGATATAGCCGACATGATTAAAATATCAATTGGAAAAGTTAGATGAAGAAGAAGAAAAAAAAGAAGAATATCTTTAGAAATCAGTAGTTTCTTCTTCTTTTTTTCTTTTTTGCCATTGTAAAAGTAGGAAGAAGATATGATGAAAACATCACGCACACACGCACACGCACGCCGCCCCCCTACGTACGTACGCCAGGAGAAGGAGGGCCCAACCGTCAATCTGGATCGATGATGACGTCCAGAGAAGGCCTCCTAGTTAGAAAACGTATTTTTGGTTCGTTGGAATGGGCCCGATAGTCAAGTAAAGCTCATCATAGGATCTCATGATCGTGGCCCACTAGTATGATTGATCTCATATTTTAGGTTTTGCTTAATAATGTTATTTAGAATATCAAGGACGGATTAGATTTCTTTAATTAATTTTTATTTTAGTTTACTTCATCGCCAAGTAATAAGTTGCGCACATGGCGCAAGTTTTAGGTATAAGGTTTTCTTATAAATAGGCACCCCTTGTAGTTTTTTATTCAATGAAGATTAATAAAAATTGTTGCGTTTTCCTGCTCCTTTCCGAGTTATGAAAACCTAATTGGATGGGAAGTCCTCCCTTTTTCGAACGGCTAACTACCGTGGTGCGAAGCCACATCTATCTCGATTCGCTCTCATCTTCTACCATCCACCATTCTCATCTCCCACAATCATCTGCACTACAAATCTATCCTTTATTGCATCAATTTTCCTCTCTTCAACAAGATTCTAGAATCTGGCTCTGCAGGAGGGGTGAAACTTCGGCGGAGCACTACGCACAGCCCGTAGCTTGGATCAACCTGAAACTTGGAGGGTGTGTGGCCCAGCCCTGGCTGACCAGACCCAAGAAAGCATTTTTTTGGTTCGTGGGCCCCGCACACGTGCGGCCAGCCATCAGCGCACGTGCGTCAAACCCAACCTGTTGTCCACAGGCACGGGCTGGCTACGGGTTCTCTCTCTCCTCTCTTTTTACCCCTCTCATACCTCTTTCCCCTAACCCTAACCCTAGATTGCAGTACTTCCAGTTTATTTGCCCCTTTTCTAATCATAGGGTTTTCTTAATTGGAATTGGTGAAACCCTTGGATTAGGGACTGATTGTTGTGCATGTGTGGATGATTTTCACTTTCCTTTCAATATCGTTTGGTTAATAATTTTTATTGATTCAGCCCTACCATGTGTATGCCTGAACCCACATAGATTCCCCTCGTTTGAATGTTTGAACTTTCGTGTGGGATGTGGAAATCTTGTGTGCATGTTTCTAAACTAGTTTGATCTAAAGCCTGAAATCTTGAATATCATATTTAATTTTCATGTCCTGCATCAAGATGGTGAAAATAATGGGAAAGCATTTATGAAAATTCAAGTAGTAACAAAATTGCCATGCTGAAAAATCTCAATAATTACCAAACAATGCATCACATTCTGAAAGTTAAACTTTATAATTACGTAAACAAATCTAATATCCAATCTTTTTAAATTTCCAAAAGATTCTCAAACCAACTCAATATCATGCTAGAACTTTATAGAACCTAACACAACCAATTTAGACTTCAAATTTGTGTAAAAACTTCTACTGCAAATAAAGATGTTTTAGCTCTTTCCTCAAACAAATCTAATCCTAGCATTACAGTAATTTTTAACTTCTTGCCCAAGAACTCAATAAGGACTTCTAACCCAATTTATTTTGCCAAGTTAATGAAGAAAAACAGACTTTAAATGAATGAACATCGTTTGCTAGCTTCACATGCACCCTCTCAACATGTAGTTTTTTTAATGGTACCAAAATATTTATTAGAACTGGAGAAAAAGGAGAACAAGAAAAAGTTGAAAGGAATGATAAGGAATCCACCCACTACACAGAAGAAGAAATCCAATGGTTCATCCAAGTACCCAAGATATCTTCCCATCTACGACCCTTGAATTGTGCATGTCCAATGCCCAAAAGATCACCCTCCTTTAGCCCTCTGAAAAACCACTAAACTCTACGATTTGTTGTTGAAAATTCTACTGTTTCGCTCACTCCATAGGGACACAAACCAGAGATCAAATGAAAACGCCACAGGACTTTCATTTAATTGGATGCTATGTGCATTTCCTCGAGGCTCCTCTTCCATTCAATTAGATGCTATGTAGTGCTATGTGCATTTCCTCGAGGCTCCTCTTCCATTCAATTAGATGCTATGTAGGATTTTATTTTCTCTTTTCCTAGCACTAGCAATACCATGGAAGAACTTGGTAATTTTGTCTCCATCCTTGAGCCAAATTGTGTGCAATCGTTGCCTCCGCATAATTTCCACTTCATGTACTGTTTTCCACTTCATGTACTGTCCCAACAACTCTCTTTTAGAGGTGTGGATTTCATGTAGTAAACTTCAACTCTCTTTTAGAGGTGTGGATTTCATGTAGTAAACTTCTTCTTCTTCTTCTTCTTCTAGCAATACCATGGAAGAACTTGGTAATTTTGTCTCCATCCTTGAGCCAAATTGTGTGCAATCGTTGCCTCCACATAATTTCCACTTCATGTACTGTCACACAATCGTTGCCTCCACATAATTTCATTTTAGAGGTGTGGATTTCATGTAGTAAACTTCTTCTTCTTCTTCTTCTTCTTCTTCTTCTTTTGGAAAGATGACTAGGCTCAAAAAAAAATGCTAAATTACAACCTAGACAAGAATGACCACCCACTTTGGTCAATGTCATTAGAACAAGATACCCACCTGGTTACATCCAATTTAGCCCTCTCATAAATAGCCTCTTCCTATCTCTAAAAATAAAAAATAAACAGCCTCTTGCTATCTCTAAAAATGAAAAAATAAACAGCCTCCTACATCTTGCTTTTATTTTTGAAAGCATTAACAATTCCTTTCCCCCAAAATGGCCCAAATTACAGCCAGAAAAACCAATCTCTGCACAATTTTCCTCTCTTTCCCAACCCCCACCACCCCCCAAGGCCAAGAAGAAACCCTCAATCATCCCCGGCATGGCCCACGACCTGCCAAGAGAAACAAAGAATCAAGAAGAAACCCTCAATCATCCCCGGCATGGCCCACGACCTGCCAAGAGAAACAAAGAATCAAGAAGAAACCCTCAATCATCCCCGGCATGGCCCACGACCTGCCAAGAGAAACAAAGAATCACTCCTAAACCTTCCGGACAATGGAGAAATGAATGAACATATGCTCCACCGGCTCCACTCCCCTCAGGCACATCATGCAGCAACTTGGAATGTTGGTCGTACGGGTATATTGGCATCACCCTAACTAAAAGTCAATTCATGGAGTTCTGACATACAAGGAGTGTTCGTGCTACCTCTTTTTCTTTCATGTGAAAACAGAATGATGCTGAAGTCTCCACATGCACCAATGCTGGCTCCATCTGTTTCTGACCTTGTTCGACTCCTAGAATTCTGCCCTTAAATTTTGGTTAACATGGTCCATAAACCACAGTTAACAACCATGAGAAATCCCCTGAATTTCTTTTAGAGAATAGGTAACAAAATAGACCATATTACCACATCCATCTTAAAGATGCCTATTTTCCAACCCAAAGCAATGCCATGATATCTCATAGATTTCAGATATTCCATTATGATCCTCCATTGACCTATAGAGATTGCAAAACTACCACATTCAACACGTGGAGCTGTATTTCCTAAAATGCTACAATCTGCACTTTTTGCTAGTAGATTTTTTTACTAATGCCTGCTTCATCAGACATCCCAGTCCCATTTCCGTGGCACTTTTTCCTGAAATGACGCACTGTTTTGTTGCATGGGAGCAATTTTATTGCACAGACCCACTTCTAGCTCATGCACTTGCTATAGTGACATCCCTGGTGTACTTTTGAACCTAGGTTGACCATCAGTACAATGAGATGCAATTGGGTGTTGCTTTGTTGTCCATGGGAAAATGTTGCTACCTGCTGCAAGATGATTCATTGCTTGGAAACACTTTTGTTGCTTAGACTCACATCCGGCTTTTGCTCCTGTGGTGTTGTCCTCGGTGCACTTTTGAACCATCGGATCGACCATCTAATTGTCACGAAGCTTAGGACAGGTACCCGTGGTATTGGATCTCCTGTTGCTGGAGTGTTGGGAGGTGATTAGATGTGATTTGGACATCTTAGATTGTCCATACCATTGATCCATGAGATTTTAATGTTAAAATGTGACAGTGAAAAGTTGTTTCTTCGAATTTGGAAGCCAGAAGGAGAAGAAAAGTGGAGCGAAGGAAGTGGCAATCTAATATTTAGCTACAGAACCTCCAAGAAGAAACCACTTCATAAACAGTCTGGATCACATCAATCTGTTCCCCAAATGGGAAAGATGCAGGCAACCAGCAAGATTTTCCCCAAATCATAATTAATGATCTATAAGTGGCCCACCTCACTAATTGGAACCATTCATCTCATAGATGCCGCTGCGAATGGCCCTCAGTGCAAAATCCAACCAAATGAACAACATGGTGAAGTGTACCTAGGCCTGTAAAGGAATGAAGTAAAGTGCCCAATGGTTCGCATTTTTCTTTTTTTTCTTTTTTTCCTTATTTTATCCATTTTCAAAAGGTAGACAAAGGCACCAAATGGCACATTTCAGAAAACTAAGGGCCTGTTGGGAATTTTGAAAGCAGTTTCTTGGAAATTACTATTTCATTGATTCCTTTTCTCCAAACGAAATGGTGGAATGTAAACAGCACTTACTGTGGCATCTTCTGTTACTATTACTACTTCATTGATTCCTTTCAACTATTTAAGAGTTTGAAAACTTTTCTTGGAGAGCTTTTACTTTTCCCCATCTTCTATTTGGGGGCTATTTTCATGGATCCAACGTTGTGAAAGAAACAGTGGTGTGTGCAAGAAATTCATAAATGCTATTGGAAGGCTAGGTCACATCCTCCGAGCCACATTAGCCGCACCATGTGCACTGACTCCAACAGGCATGCTAGTCTAGGCACTGGCTCCTACTAATGGTTGGAAAATGGAGGGTCCACAGTGCCCCCCCTCCCTTAGTGTATCTTATGTTTTGCTTCTTCTTAAAAAATAAAAATAAAAATAAAACATTCATTGTCATGTAATGAAATTTTTAGTTATCATTTAAAACAATTTTTAAAAAAAATTAAAAAGAGCAGAACCACATTGATTGGTTGTTTATTCAGTCTTCAGTCACAAGCACTGGGGTCGATGGGATGAGTGGTTGTGATAAAGAAGTTGAGAGGAGTAAATGGTTGAAGTAGAAGGGTTGCAATTTCTGATAGTCCTGCAACACAGAATGCTAAAACCACAGCCAGACCAAGAAACACTTGTAGAACTAAATATAATGGTTTCCCGTAATCTTCGTGTGATTCTAAATCATATTGATGCATCAGCGTCTCATAAATACACCAATTTAAGCCGTCAGAGATTTTTTTTCTAAAAAAAACACAGCAAATTCCTCAAATTTTCTCTCTGAATATTCAGAACAAATGGTAGCAACAGACAATCAGTTCATTGCATAATTGAGATTTGATGAGAACCATCCAAAAAATAAAATAAAATAAAATACGAAAGTTTACACACACACACACACACACACAGAAACAACAGCTAAAGCTCCGGTAGAGCTTGTTTAATCGCTAATCCAAATAAAATGATTTCAACGAGCGATCAGATGGTTCAAACAGAAAATTGACGTTGCAAAGATACTGAAAAGAATCGAAAGTGAAATAATCGAGATCTAATAAGAAAAAGGAAAAAAAGGGGAAAAACCAAAAACAAAAAAAAAAAAAGATAAAATAGAGCTACGGTAATCATCGAAGAAGAGCAAAGCATCGTCGTAACAGATGAAAAGTTGTCTAAGACTACTTACTTTCCATTGTGAAGGATGGGAAGTGAAAGGAATAAAGCTCAGCCGTGGAGTTTTTAAAGAGGGAAGGGAAGGGAAGGCAAGGGAGAGGATGAGAGGGGGATGGATTTGGGTTATACTATTTTCGAACCACAATCGGAGCCTTTGTTATTTGACCAAGCTTTGAGCAGATAATAACCATTTTGACCCTGCTCCGCCCTTTCGCACGCCTCCATCGTGGCAACTTTCATTGGGGTCGGGGATTCTTGCACCCATACCCGACCCGCTGGGTCGTCGACTTTTGGAAGGACGGAATCGGCAACCCATGGTCCCTCGAAACCTAACTGCTGAGTCCTTTCGTTAAACATATGTTATTTGTTAAGGTTGAGTTTGGTTGCTCCAAATCTCATGTGATTACAGATGTGTTGTATCAAATGAACAAGACCAAGCAAGTTCCCTTTTATATACATGTATGTTGAGTTTACTGAAAAAATTACAGATTTGGTGTATCATATGAACAAGGCCAAGCATGTCCCTTTTTGTATGCATGCATGTTAAGTTTTATTAATGAAAAAATTACATATTTGGTGTATCAGATGAACAAGGCCAGGCAAGTATCCTTCCATATGAGTGCATGTTTAGCTTACCTGGTAAACACTTTATAAAGTGTTTGCCTATAATCCCTTCACAGCTAAGTGATTTACAAGCGTCCAAACAACCTCCAAGGGATGGATGATATGACAGAGTGGTAAGAACTAGGACATGGTAGGGTGATTTGTAGGCAGTATGCGTGGAAAGTTGTTAATGTATCCATCATGACCTCTCATGCAATGGACCTAAACATGACGGAAAACAATTAAAGATACGATCAGATAATCCTAGTTACCTGGTTGATGAGCTTAATAGAAACAAGCCTGGAAAATAAGTCTAATGAACAATAACTAATCATCCCACATGTCTTTACTGATATTATTGACGAGCACAGACCACCACCCATCGAACCGGACAGTCCTACACTTGCTTAGGACATTGGATTGACATGATTGATGAACAATCTGGATGTGTAAATACCGTTGAGAAGTAGAGGCTACGGTTATTTGCCACCACATCAACCCCACAAAGCAATTCCACCACCCACCTGGTTCACCTAAATCACCAACAACGGTAATTTTTAATAACGGTGGCAAGTGGGGCCAGGCAGCCTACCTAGTCTGATTTTGGACAAGCTTGGACTAATTAGCTTAGGCCTTATGTTGGGCTTGGGCCTACAATATATGCCAAATCAAATTTCAGGC
Organism: Magnolia sinica; assembly: GCF_029962835.1. NCBI lineage: Eukaryota > Viridiplantae > Streptophyta > Magnoliopsida > Magnoliales > Magnoliaceae > Magnolia > Magnolia sinica. The sequence continues at coordinate 91,981,003 of NC_080580.1, forward strand.
TAAGGTTGGGCTCAAGTAATTAAGCCCAACCTAGAAGTGCTCCTAAATGGGAATCACCTTTTCTTTCTCTGAAATCTCTACTCTTTTCCAAGAAAGAACGATGATGATATATAAGTCCATTGTTCTCAACAAGTTACTCGTCACTAGAAGGAAATTTGAATTCATTTAATTGGTTTGTGGGCTAGAGTGTTGGTACATTGGATCTATAAATCAGTAATCTTAGAAATTTGAAAATAAAAATTTGTAGAAGAAAGATAAAATTTTGAGTGATCGAAATTAGAAGAATTTATTGAAATCAAGGCAAGATGAAGATCATTCAGCTAAGAGTTGATTTGCCTTTTGTGATAATTAATCAACCTCCAAGATACTTTCGATTGTTGTTTTCATCACACTAACATACTCGATGAGTCAATGTACAAAGACCAAAACCACCACTATATGTCCAACCCGAAGACAGATCAAAGAAATAGAAATTCATATAAATTATTTATTGTAAATAATTAGAAAGCAAAGAGAGTTAAATGCATTTGAAAACTGAAATCAGAAGTCCTTTTTTTAAGACTTCGATGGTTGCCTTGAAAGAGTGTATAAGCACACCTGCCAACACAGGCATAGTTGTTGGGTTTTCGGGTATGTTCAAAAAATCAAGATAATCATTCTAGTCAACCGTTGTAAATCAGAATTTCAAACAACAACAAATAAATTGGCTTTTGATAATTATACTCGTGTGCGCACTGCGCGATGTCTACGACTCGACTCGGCTCGGCGCGCACGAATGTGTTGTCCATGCCATAAACTGGGGCTGATAGCACATGTCACCTTGAAGGGACTTAATTCCTATGCAAAATTCTCTTATTATAAACTCAAGTTTTTCTCATTGCCTATCTGACGTGGGACTAAACCCACAACATTATAAAATAAAAAGGCCATGTTGCCTTTAGAAAAATGAATAAAAAATTTAAAACGTTTTTTTTTAATACAAAATATAATAATCCCCCGCATGTTTTGAAATAACAACTTTCGAGTTAAACAGGAATGATTGTATATTATATCAATGTCCAGTAGGCTTAAATTGATATTTAAAATAGACAAGTTGTGTTTATAGAAGTCGGGTGACAAATAATCTTGAACTAGACCCTTATTAATGTAAAATGGCTACATATGCCATTTTCACAATTGCTCCAATACAGGTGGTTCTATAGTTTTATCTTTTTTTACTATGCACTTTTACTTAGATTTCACTAGTGCTCTAGAGAAATCATCTGAATCCTCATAAAAGACATCCTCACATGCACCCTCATATAGGTGAATTGCATCAAATACATAAAATCCTATAGGGCCCACCATTATATATATATATATATATATATATATATATATATATATATATATATATATATAATATAATGCATGTGATGAAGAATTTATTAGAATTGAGGCATGATGAAGATCACTCGGCTTGAAGTTAATTTGTCCTCTTTTGGACGTTGTTCGTAGTGCAACAATAATGATAGACAATCAACTTCTAGAATACCCTTGATTGTTGTCTCATAACACCGGCACACTCGATGTACGAGGATTTAAACCACCATTGAATGCCCAACCCAAAGAGGCGAAGACAGACCAAAGACGAGCCAAATAGAAAATAATTAATATAAAATTCTTTATTATAAAAATTAGATAACAGAGAAAGTCAGATGCATATGAAGACCAGATTTAAAGAAGTCATTTTATAGACTTCAATGGTCATCTTGAAATGATGTATAACACCCCTGCCAATAGACATGACTATTAAGTTTTCGAAAGAGATAATTGTTGGATTTTCGATTATGTTAAAAAATACAAAATATAACTATTTTGATCAACCATTACAAAATCATAATTTCAAAAACAATATTTTTTTTTATTTTTGACAAATATACTAGTACACACGCACCACATCACACCACACCGCGTCTATGGCCCCAACCGGTGCGTGTGTTTGTGGTTCATGGCATAGATTGGGGCCTTAAGTGATAGCAAATGGATTGACAGGAATCGGTTGTGGACACAACGAAAAATATAACATGCATATTTTCGGAACTAATCTTAAGTTAATTATCTCTACTGAAAATTTATTGTCATCGCAATTTGATATGAAATATCTAGGCAAGGTTAACGTAATTCTCGAAATAAAAGTAAATTTTTTTTTAAATGATGGTTTTATTCCATCTCAATGTTATTATATTGAGAAAGTGTAAAAAAGATTTTAATCATTTTGATAGCATACATGTTAGCACTCCCTATGATTATATATTTCATACATCTAAAGAAAAACACAAGTGAAGGTGTATCACAACATGAATATTTCAGAATCATTGGTAGCCTAATGTACTTAATGAATTGCACAAGGCTTAATATAACTTATGCTGTAAGTAGATTGAGTATATACACTCATAATCATAATCATGATCATTGGAATACTTTATATAGAATACTAAGATATATAAAGGTACAATCACATGTAGTTTATATTACGTCGGCTTTCCTCCTATATTGTAAGTATATAATTATGCTAACTAGATAACAAATTTATATAAAACAAAATCTACAAGTGGATATGTTTTTATTTTGAGTGGAAGAGTTGTCTCTTGAAAACTCACCAAACAAACTTCTATTACTAGGTCTACTATAGAATCCGAGTACATTACTTTGAAAATTACTATAACATAAACATAATGGATTAAAAATCTATTGGTTGATATACATTTGTCCCCAATACCTGTTTCGGCTATATATCTGCAGTGTGGTTGTTAAGCTACTATAACAAGAAAAATAATAAGATCTATAATGGCAAAAGTAGGCATATTTAACTCCGACACAATATAATAAGATATTTACTACAAGATGGAGTAATAGTTATTGATTTTGTAATATCAGAGAAGAACTTGACAGATCTTATGACTAAAGTAGTTAGTAAACAACTAGTCTTAAATACATCGAAAGGAATGAGGTTGAGTCCAATATCATGAGTTACCGGTATTGGTAACCCAACTTATACAATTGGAGATCTCATGTGATAGGTTTTAAATGGGTAAACAACAAAACACTAGGAGACGTATAACACTGCGATGAGAAAGCTCATTCTATGGGTAGATAATGCACTCAACAATTAGTAAGGTTGAGTCTCGAACTCTTAATAAATTCATATACCATATACTTGTTGGTGGTGTATTCAATTGCTCCGTACACCCGATGAAATTCACTTATACTAGTGTGGAGGTGAGGCCACTTCCTATGATAACTTGGATGAATTATTTATAACACTTGTGAAATACAGGTAAATATGCATGGTCAAAAAGCATCAAACCACAAAATCATTTGTATTATAATAATTATGTGAGTGACATGTATAGTCATTTTACATTAATAGGAATCTGATTCAAGACTATTTGTTACCCAACTCCTGTGAACCTACATTGTCTATTCTAAGTGTCGATTTAAGTCTATCGAACATCGATATAGTGCATGAATGCTTTTGTCTAACTCAAAAATCGTTATTTCGAAACACGTGAGAGATTGTTATATTTTTCTGTGTTTTAAAATAAATAAATAAATTGAAAAAATTCCTCAAATTTTTTAAAAAACAACAATGACATTTTGTCATGTAGTGGTGTGGGTTTAGTCCCACATCGGATAAGCAAGAAGATTTTTTTTTTGATTTATAAGATGAAGTTTTTGCATAGGACTTAAGCCTCTTTTCAGGGGCATGTGAATTTGGTTGTTAAGAGGGGGAAGGGGGTTTGTCATCGGCCCCAAATTATGCCATGAATTGCCAGGCCGTAGCTGTGGATGTCGGTATCCGTAAGCGTAAATATACTTGCAAGCTTAAAAGTTTTTATTGCCTCTTTGAAATTTTGATTTGCAACGATTATTTGTTTTGTAACATAGTCGAAAAACGAGGGGGGGTATACAAGTATATTTAAAATGTTAAAAAGGTAACAAAAACTTTTAACTGTTGCAAGTATTTTCGACCGTGTTACAAAATAAGTATTTTTTTGTTTCGAATTATATATTTGATTCAATCTTCCAGCTTTCTCTCTCTCACTTCAAATCTCTGCAACAAATTTAGTTCAATCTTCAGGTTAGACATACGATAGCGGTTCGGGTCGGGTCTTTGTACATCAAGTGTACTGGTGTGATGAAACAAAATTTGAGGATAACTTGGAGATTGATTGTCCAATATTCTTGTTGCGCTTCGGACATCATCCAAAGGATGACAAATCAATTTTTGGGTCGAGTTACTTTCGTTGCGCCTCGAATTAAATAAGTCTTCTAAATTTCTCTTTTTTCTAATTTCTAATTTATTTAAATTTTTAATTATGAATTTCCATAATTACGGATTTATATATCTAAAAATTTATACAATAAGTAACTTATCTTGCTTTATACTTATTAAGAAGATAAGTTCATTTGGTAAAAACATACTTATTAGCTTCTCCATTCTTTTATCTCTCATATGCCTTTCTTTAACTATTATGAAAAATATAGAAGCTAAAAAAAAAAAAAAATGTTAAATTGATTAAGTACTTTTAAGTGTGTGTATGTGTGTGTGTGTGTGTATATATATTTATAACTAATCATAAAACAAACTTATCCAAAATAAGTTACTTATTTATTGCTATAAGTAGTAAACAAGTTAACTTATTTGGTAGTATCCAAGCGGATCCTACCGAATAAGTAACTTTTTGTAACTTATGTAAGTTAATAAGTTACTTTTCTTAAATAAGATAGTTTGATTATTACACATGACAAAGTAACTTTAAAAAAAAAAGTAACTTAATTTCATCCGTTATTTTTCATGGGTAAAGTAATATATTTCTTTCATTTTCATTGATGACATGACAACTTAAGAAATTATTCAAGGGAATATGCTTTTTATGGCCACGAATCCCTTATAAGCTCATGAGATTGAAAATCCATCCAATTAATGGATAGATGATCAAGTGGGTCCTACATGATAGTGGCTCACATCAAGGTGGTCCCACATGATAGACGATCCACATCAAAGGTCCATCTCTAATCGTGAATGACCGACATCCAAGGTGAGCCCTGCATGATGGGCAACCCACATTTAAGGTGGAACCCACATGATGGGCAACCCACATCAAAGGCGAGGTCCATATGATAGACAATTAATAATGGTGGGCTCCACATGATGGATGATCCCCATCAAGGTGGGGCCCACATGATGGACAATACACATAAAATGTCGGCCTAATGACCAGCGGCGCCTCATATCCAAGGTGGGTCTCGCATGATGGATGACCCACATCAGAGGTGGGATCACATGATAGATGACCTACATCAAAGGCGGGGCCCACATAATGAACAATCCACATCAAAGGTTGGCCCCATACGATGCACAATGGATGTGAGGTGGATTAAACAGACTTTCAGGATAAATACTTGTGATGTTGGAAATAAAATGTGATTTTTTACTCTTTAGAGGATAAGTATGTTGTTTATCAAACATACTTATTTGCTGATTAAATATAAACAAAGATAAGATATTTATGACATAAGTAGCTTATTTAAAATAACTTACCATCCAAACGTCGTCTTAGCGACATCCAATCTATTTAACATGTGCTCTCCCTTATATTATTCTTGGTTGTAAAAAACCATACCAATCCAAAACTAAGTTGGCTAGACAAAAAGGAGTACTTGGGTGAGGAGTAGCAGGGTGGAGTTTGGTGGATCTTTCCGAGGGTATTATTTTATGCTTGTGGCGTGCATGACCAATTCTAACATTTGATTTTTGTATACTTGTTTATTGAAATAGTACCATTGCATTGTTTTCATTTTAACCCATCCAATAAGGGGGCATTTGGATAATAAGTTTATTAAAATAAGTTATTTATGCCACAAGTAGCTTATATATGACTTTATTTATTAAGAAAATAAATATGTTTGGTAAACAAATACTTATCAATTTTTTATCTCTTTTGCCTTTCATATGTCTATCTTGAGCAATTTATCAAAAGTAAAAAAATTAACTTATGTAATTAAATACTTTTAAGTAAAAAGGCTATTTATAACTAATTATAAACCAAACTTATTTGAAATAATATACTTATCTACTGATGTAAGTAGAAAAAGTAACTTATTTAGTGGTATCCAAATGACCTTAAATGTCCATCAATATGATTGTTTGATGACCAAATAAGCCAAATTTTTTGCTCCGTAAAACCTCTAAAGCAATACATGTTAACAATCTACTTTTAATTACTTAGAAATTATGCGTACAAATTTACAAGTAAATTTTTAAGTGCATCCATATCGTTATAGAGTATAAAAATTTATCGCCATTTCCCAAGGATCAGATCTTCAATATGAACGGTGTGATTGGACCAGCTTAGAAGATGAACATTTCAAGTGATTGGACCAGCTTAGAAGATGAACGTTTCAATCAGACCGATCTTCAAGATTGATCAATGGTCTGATTTGACCTCCAACTTTTTTTTTTTAATTAGTTTTGTTACTATACCCCACTGTCAGTTCACACTTCAGTGTTAGCCACCCTGCTAGGGAATCGGTACAACGACCTCAGTATTGAAACGAGGTATCTTTCACTAAGTCTGCCACTTGAGCTATGGATCAGGGTGTATTTGACCTCCAACTGATCTTCAACATCAATGGTCTGATTTGTCCTTCAAATAAAGTGGTACGAGGTGTATCATAATGTTTGTGTCACATCCAATCAGTTAATCATGCTGTGCCTCTCATATTAGGCCATATCCCCAAGAATCAAGCCAATCAAAAACTCAGGTGGGTTACACCACGGAAAATTACTTAGAATCATACATAAAACCTCCAAATTCAACTGGTAGCCTGCCATGATATCTGTGTAATATCCATTCCATCTATCAGGTGCCCCTACTCAAGTTCAGCATTATCATGCAAAATATAAGGTGGGCCACACCACAAGAAACTATCTAAAATCACAGATAAAACCTCCAAATTCAAGTGGTGTGCCTCCCACCACGACATCTGTGCCACATCCACTCCGTCCTCCAGGTGCTGCAGCTTAGGCTGGGTGTTATCCCCAAGAACCAGCCTGATCTAAATATAGGGTGGGCCACACCACAGGAAATTATGCAAAATTATACATAAATCTCTCAAATTCAAGTAAAGTGGGACCCACTATGATGTTTGTGTAACCTCCGGTTCGTCCATCGGTTGCCTCCCTTCATTTTCATCCCCAATGCCAAGAACTAGGGCCAATCAAAAAAATAAGGTGGGTCACACCACAAGAAAGTATGTAAAATAAAAATAAAAAATAATTTAAATTTTACTACGGGGCCTACCATGATGTTTGTGTCACGTTCACTCCGTCCATCAAGTGACACCTCATTTTTATTCCTAAAACCAACAGTCAGTTAATCGATAACTCAGGTGGGACGCACCATAAGAATGCATGCACAATCACACTGAAATTTCCAAGCTCAACTTGTGTGGTCTACCTGAGTTTTAGATCAGCCTCATTTTTTAGGGTGTTACCTTCATCCACGTGTGCAACAAGTAATCGTCAACGGGTTGCAAGGTATGTGGAAACTACATGGACTCTTTGGTAGCGATTACCCTTCTTGTTGTTCCCTGTGGTGTGGCCCACCTCAATCTTTTATTCGGATGATTGTTTTGATCCAGGGGAACATGGGAGGGAACAACTGATGGATGGGGTGGGGTAAATAGCATACACTCATAAGTCATTACTGTTGTACACAATCACAGCTGAATGTGATTACTAGGAATAATAGTTCAACACCTAAAGTGGTGGCAAACTAACTTTGGGTCAATTCGGCACTTAAAACTAGTGCTAGACTACAATGGGAGCTACGTACGGTTCATATTGTTGTGTTGTTGAAATCTGCTACGATTATTATGTGCACTCCATCCCAATCACGAATTTAGGTGGGGCTGTGAGGAAGATTGTATGACCACAATTAAAAGCAATAAAATTCATTATCCTTTCTGGCCCACAACAGTTGTGTATGGAGAATTTCTTTTACTAATGAAGCACCGACGAGTTAGGACAATGATTTGTATGGTTTGGATTGACTTAGTTATGTGTTACATGTACAAATACAGGTGAATATGTATAACTCTCAGCTACATGCTTAGATAATAAATTAATAAGCCTAGTCATGATAATGTTTGGGGTCTTAATTAGAACCAAGCATTTAATGAATAGCATACCACACCACAGCTTTTGGGGCCACAATGGTATGTTCATGACATCCAATCTGTCCATCACATGGGCCCTATAAATGATGTCTGTGGAGCTTATAAAAATGACGGTGATCTAAAAATTAGGTAGGCTACTTATGCACAAATGATTCATGGAACTTATAAAATAATGTCTTGCGGGCACTACAATATTGGATCAAAATCATTTTCAAGGTATTTTAGAATACTCACATAAAAAGAGGGTTTGGATTGACATAAAAGTGCCCCATGTGTGTATGATACAAACTAAGTGACAAGGACATCTAATAGTCCGCAAAACTATCTAAGAAAGAACGGACATGCAATTGAAAGGTCGTCATTTGATCTACTCCGTGAGTCAAAAATATTATAAAACCCCACATGCATTTAAATAAGTTGCTTGAAATTTCAACGGATTAGGTAGCTCAAATAAGTGAATCCGTGTAATTTTCAAGGTCGTGAGGAGGCGAAAATCCCCATTGGATCAGGAATCTTATGTCACCCATGTTAGAGTCTAGGCTATTCATCAGGTAGGGTATTCTCTAAACACACCAAGAACAAAATAAACAATGTTGGCCCACTGATTACTGTGAAAAAAAGGGCGACTACAGAAAAAAAAAACAAACAAAAACCCAATGATTGTATTACCTTCTATTCATATGATGGCATGTTTACAGTGTACACAACCTAATGGCTGGCATGGATCTATGATAAGTGTGCAATATGATGTGGTAAACAAGCCTGAAAAAGAAACTATATTATCTGGCTACTTATTCTATAAAAGCTCTAATTTTTAATTTAATCCATAAGCCACATGGATTGGAATGATCTTTGACCCACTACCCCACTACTTTCATATGAAGACAGAGAAAGATTATAATAGAAAAGGCACCAATTTTTTCTTTTTTAAAAGGCTGTTAATCGAACAGGTGACATACAACTCTTTTGGCAAGTTCTGAAAGAGGTGCATTATCAATTGGGAATGTTAGTAGGATGTATGCAAGATTCCCAAACCTTACATTTGGTGCCAATGCCCGAGTCCGGCGGAACAACACAGGGAGCAATGTATAATCATTTTGTAAAATGAGTGCCCATAATTCCATGACCTAGGACCCAAATAGTTAACCTGTTTTGGTCCAATTACATGCCCTGCATTTGAAAAATTTCCATATGAAAAAGTTGTAGCCATCTGTTTGTAGCTTGTACGATAGCCAATTAAGAAGGAAAAGAGTAGAAGTCCAAATCAAAAGTAAGAGATGGCAAAAGATTTTTAACAATAGTGGGCCTAGTACATCAAAGATTTTGATTAGACCAACTCATGCAAATTGAGAGTATACTGAAGGGGATCTCTAGCCAAGCGTTATCTATACACAATGCAATTAGCTTTTAGACAGTTTTTTTTTTTTTTACCCGCAAATTCTTATTCCAAAGGCAATGATTTTTATTTTTGTTTTTTGTTAGAGTGGTGGTTGTGTTCCGGTAGAGAATGTGTAAGGTGTTTCCATGTTAAGAAATTTCTTTTCCCTTATCTTATTTAATACCTATGGAGTCTAACTTTATTGGCCTTGAGTAATTGATTTCTATCTATATATGTTAACAGTAAGAGGGAGAATATTATATGTAGAGAGGCATGTCTTCTTTGATTTGATATTCTTCTACAGTGCAAGACGAGGGAATGGTGCAAGTCTTACACTCTTAATTACTCTTGTTATGTTGAGAGTAAGTTTTATCTTACAATATAGCTGATGTTGGAATATTATTGAACCATATAGATTTTTGTGCTTCTTATCTCTTATTTTTCTTTTGTAATTTTTTTATTTGCATCAATTGTATGTAGATATTTTTTTCCTAATACTTTAAACATTGAAATGGCATGGAAAAATATTTCAAATAAAACAAGGTATGTTTAAAAACTAAAAATATAATTTTTATTTAAAGTGTAATTCAAAATTCATTTACAACAATGTGGTATTTGATTTTTCAATTTGTTGCGTAAATATTTGAAAATATATAACGATTATTTATTCTCGCAACTAAAGGGCATTATTCCCAACTAATACTTATAGTATTTTTTGTCTCCAAACCAGAGGCTGAAAAAACTGTGGGGTCCTTTATGATGTATGTGATTAATCCACACCATCCATCCCTTTTGCAAGCTTCTTTGAGGGCATGAGCTCAAGTGTACTACATTGAAGGAAATAGTCACATTTGAATGCCCACCGTTAAAAGCTTCTTGGGGACCTTGGAAGTTTGGATCAAACTGATATTCGTGTTTTCCCTTTATCCATATTTATGTAACCTTATAAATAGTTAGATGATAAACAAACAGCTATATAGGCCTTAAGAAGTTAAAAATCTTTTTAAGGGTGGATGTCTTTTGTATTACTTTTACATGTGGTGTGGTTCGCTCGAGTATTTGATCCACCTCTTTTTTGGCCTATGTCCCAAAAAGTTCTTTTAAAATAGATGGACATTGTGAATGAGTCACTTACATCACGGCGAGGCTTGTGCATTTAAGTCGGCTCTTTTTATATTGGTTATCGAGACATAAATACCTACTGATCTTTAGATCTTTCGAAGCATAAGTAAAAGGTACTAATGATTTTTTTTCTTGTATTTATGAGGATTTTGAAAAATTAAACATCCTTTAAACCTCTTAAACAACTTAGATTTTACCTATAAGAGTTATAAATTATTTCATGAGAATAATCTACTCACCTTTGCATGTAGCCCACTATATTACTAGATAGCCATGCATTAAAGGTTGTATTGGCTGTTGTTGATGTCTCAAATATTTTCAGCAAAGGTCCGTCAATACCATTGACAGTCCATTCAATGCCATCCATAGCTGCTCGATGTCATCTAAAAAATTCGAGAATCACAATCAATCGCTGGACACTTTTTGGTTGTCCTGCTCAATGCCATCGATGAGAGGTTCAATGCTATGACGAGCTGTCGATGACATCGAAGTGCCATCGAGAAAATTTAGAAAATTCATGTTTAGTAGCTTAAACATTTTTGTGTTTTGTTCGATGACATCGAAGATGTTCGATGCCATCGACAATCATCGAAGTGTCATTGAATGTGCCATTGAACAATTGCGTAGAAATTATGCAGAATTTTACAAATGCGGGATTTGTTTCCTATTTCGATTGTGAGGGTATCTCAGAACATTCTAATTCATTCATGGGATTTCAAGAGCATAGCATGGGTGTGATTGGATGCTTGTTGAACGTGGGTAATCTTTATCTCTTGTAATTTTTTGTTTTCATAGTGTATATGTGTCTCCTTGTGCAGTAGTTTTTTTCGGAAATAGTTTTTTCACGTTAAATTCTGAGTTTTTTTGATTGAGCTTGATTGTGCGATTGGAATATTTTACTCGATTCATCACTGTATGCTTCCGTGGTTTCCAACATTGGGCCTGAAAAAAATGCTTCTTACACTGTTAAGACTCCTCTTCTATATAATGCCCAATTATCTTCATATTAGCTCACAATGATATTTATAGTCTTGATATTAGCTCACAATGATATTTATAGTCTTGGGTGATGCATTGAGCGACTAGCAGGTGCATTGGGGCACATCCTCTGCTTCCTATTGGTTAGTTGATGATGAGATAGGAGGTGAATTTCTTGTATTTTTATTTTTAAGTTAAAGAATCTTAACAGAAGAAGTCAGATAACGTTGGAACAAGCTGCCTGCCTTGATAATAATTGTTCCATTTTTTAAATCATTTTTTTCCTGTGATCTGGTAATGGACTGTTTGAGAAAAGATATTCAAATATAGAGGCATGTGTTAGGTCTGGAGCAGGAGAAGCAGTGTTCTTCTTGTAGCCGCGGACATAGGCTGGCAATAACATTGGCCTGATTGACTCCGGATAGATAGAGAGCACAGAAAAACGATTTGGGATGATTGCATCTTTCGAATGTATCAAATGCTCATTGCAGTGGTTCCACCAAATACACTTGGGTTCCATGATGAGTGGGCTCGATTAATTTTTAGATCAGCCAATTTTAAGATTGGGTTCCACATGCGAGTCTGGTCCAAGATCCTCTCCCTTCATCGAGACCCTTTTTTTCTTCCCTGCAAGTACTTAACTCTGCGTGTCGATGGGGAGAACCTGTTGGACGACTTGGATCTTGTATTGATACGTGTACTAGGCATCTTTGGCACGTGCTCCCTATTTATTATTTATTTATTTATTCTATTTAGTTCAGCTGGCTGCCAGAAAAGGAGGGAGTTGACCAAGTCCGGCTAATCTGCTGGGAGATTTAAAAAGACGTAAAAAGAGAAAAAAACTACCGTACTCTTATAGAAGCTCCTGCGAACGTGCTCCCATCTGTTCCCATCCCTTCATCAGGTGGGGCCTCAGTTCCCCTTTTCTTATGTGTGGTCCACCTGATGAGACGACTCACCAGTTTTCACCCATGCAAGGTGAGACCGGTACCGTCGCGGCGACGCGCCAAATCTTCAAACCGGTGGACCTACCTCCTTTAGACGAGAACGGATCAGGTGAGACCGGGGCCTCACCCAAGACGGTGCAGCCCTTACCGCGGGCCCACCTTGATGTATGTATTATTTATCCACGCCGTCTATCCGTTTTTCCAGATCATTTTAGCTTACCAGCAAAAAAACGAAAGCAGATCCAATTATCAGGTGGACCATACCGTAAGAAACAGTGGTGATTGACGATCCTACCATTAAAAACTTCTTAGGGTACAACTTAATATTTAAGTAGTGTTTATTTACCATCAAATCTGTTGACAAGGTCGCATAAGCCTGGATGAAGGGGAAAAACAAATATCAGATTCATCCAAAACTTTTGTGGCCCATTAGTGGTCAATCATCACTGTTTCTGAATTTATGGTCCACATGGTAATTGGATCTGCTTCAGTTTTTGAATAGTGCACAAAAAATGATATGGAAAAGCGGATGGACGGCGTGGATACATAATACATACATCAAAGTAGGCACCACGGTAACCTCACCGTAAGGCCGCGCCGACTCGGATGAGGAAAGGTTCTCATCCAATCCGCTCTCCCTTTAGACCGGACTGAAATTAAACCATCGTTTAAATTTCATTTGAACTGTCCAGTACGTATCAATTAATCGGATATTGATTTAATCTAATTAGTGTAATTCTTGGTTTATCATATATCTGAATTGGGGCTCACATCTTGAACGGTTCAGCTTTATTTAATTGTGAGCTCCAAAAACAGGTTTATACTGCCTGCGTATCAAACACCACACTCTGTCAGAGTATCTAAAGTTTTTCTCTTGTCAACAAAATTATTGCGGACAGCAGATGCAAGATCGGTACCGTTGGTCACAATCAGAGGGAGAGAGAGAGAGAGGCAGGATCGGTACCGTTGGTCACAATCAGAGAGAGAGAGAGAGAGAGAGAGAGAGAGAGCGGAGCAGCTGCTCAGCCAGCGAGAGCGCGTACTTGGGACCGCACGCCGTTTCTTCCCGGAAGCCGGTCGAACATTGCCGGAACTACACTTTCCGGCGGCAGCATCCACGGAGAAGAGATCGACTTATCCGCAGGCCTTGTGTGGTTGAGTTCATGGTAGCAGCAGCAACAGCAGCAGATGGATTTTGATTATCTGAATTCGCAAGTATTGGAGGGAAGGGGGTTTTAATTAATTAAAATCTCCTCTCTCCTGTGGATTTGATCTATCCATCCATCCATCTTTTTGCGCATCAATCCATCATGGTTTGGAATCCTTTCCAAGAGTCGAGGCCTCTCTTCGTGGCCGTCTATGTCACCATGCTAGTAGGCATCATCTTCTCCACCGTTTACATCATCTCATCCGCATACATGGCCAAGCCTGTCTACTCCTCTATCCTTTCTTTTAGTAAGCCTTTCTCCTCTCCAGTTAATCACGGGTGCACCTTCTTAATTATTAGAGCAGGAATTGCTCAAGTTCATATTATGGAAAATCTCTTTACATACGATCCATACTCCTTGTTTACTGCTCCTTGACATTCTATTTATCTCAATGCTCATGAATTTTTTCAGATGTAGATTCTCCTCAAATGGAGCATGCCCCCATTCCCTCTCAACCCAGTGCCAGTAATGTAGTGAATAGTCCTTTAGACACTGGGAGTGGGTCCCTAGTGCCTCCATCACAGCAATTTACTCATAGTATATGGACAAGGCCTATATGGGATGCCCCACCCGTTGGTACGAAGATGCCGCCTTCAAAGGACTTTCAGCTGACCAAAACGATGGTGGAGTATCGAGCTAAAGACAATGTCATCATTGTAACCTTTGGGAACTATGCATTCATGGACTTCATTCTTAATTGGGTTAAGCACTTGACTGATCTCCGTGTTTTTAATCTTCTTGTAGGTAAATTTTTATTTATTTATTTATTTTTTTAAAAATTTGTTATTTTAAATTCAATTCTGTGATCTCTTGCAAATTGGGATACGATACTAGGAGAGCATTTCTATTCCATTTATATAGTCAAGCACAACTTTACAATCATGTTTAATTACTTTGAACGAGTTCAAAAATTGTTCTTGATTTCTTGTAGGTGCGATGGACACCAAACTTTTGAAAGCTTTATATTGGAAAGGAGTTCCGGTTTTCGATATGGGCAGCAATATGAATACAGTCGACGTTGGTTGGGGGTCACCAACATTTCATAAAATGGGGAGAGAGAAGGTTATTCTGATAGATGCCATCCTGCCCTTTGGCTACGAGCTATTAATGTGTGACACAGACATGGTTTGGTTAAAGGTATGTTTCTACTGCTATCCATGATTTATTCAGCTGCCCTCACCATTTCTACATTATTTGCACAAATTCTAACATAGATTCTCTTGCTTTACCATATTATTCTTCCTTTACCATATTATTCACTGAATATACAAAACTGTCGTTTCTTTTCCCTTGATTGGATGAATCATGTATTAATGTAGTAGTTGTAATTGTAGATGAATCATGTATTAATGTAGTACTTGTACTTACCAAATCTGGGAAACACTTGTTGTTTCACTTCACTGGATGAGTCACATAGTACTGTAGTAATGGTACTTATTCTGAAGATGCAACTTTGGTTTGTTTCAGTTAACATCCGGATGATTTTATGATAATTTTAACAGCTTCATAAGATCTTTTAGTATGAAAGTTTTCGTGATTGGTTTTGGTGCATTTTGCATGCTCGGTAGTCCTCTATCTTAATCACAATCTTAAACTTACATGCAGACTTGGTGTTTATAACTGACAGATACTAGATTGGAAGGAAGCATCTTACTGTGTTGTATCACCACCAACCCATCTTAACTGAACAAAAGGCATTGGAATGACTACCATATGTCATTGCATCAGTTTTTCAAATGAATTTTCACTTTATGACTGATTTCTTATGGATGGTTGATTTTATCACTCCATCTATGTCTTTTAGAGCAATTAAGATTCACTTAAGCTACAGGATAGAGTGTGGATTTGGAAAGACACCTGGCCTGGAAATTCAAATTTGGCTAGTTCCTTCCCCTCTTTGTTCTCATTAACTAATGATAGATAGCCGAAGATGGCGAATTGTTACGACGTTATCAGAGGCTCAGTTGTGTAGAATGTAAGCCTTCGAAGAAATCTAAATGATGATGAAGTGAGGAACGTCGCTACGCTCGTGTGCAACTTTTATGGAGTGAGTATTGACAGCTCAGATGCTTATATAAAGATTTGGAATGAATAGAGGGCTCTTGGCTAAGTCCTTGGGTGGCATCCATGAAGGTAATTCTCACTATTGGATGATATAGCCGAATATGTGCTTCATGTGCAGGAACTATGAGGACAATGTGGACAACTTATTCCTTCATTGTCAAGCAGCAAGAGAAATTTGAAATAACCTTTTCTAACTGTTTGGTGTTCAGTTGGTGATTGCTCGATTGATTTTTGATATCATTGCTGGATGGCCTGAGTGCACTTTCGCCATTCAGGGAAACATTATTTGGAAAATGTTCCTGTTTGCTATTTTCGGGGCATGTGCAATGAAAGGAATGGCAGAATTTTGAAGAGAAAGTGGCCCATATGCCCTTCCTTGAGTGGAGAATTGCTCTGCTGGTTTACGAGAGAGCTTTGATGCTGCCAGAGTTCTCTGGTATTTCGTTTGAGTTGCTGCACAGGCAATGGAATTCAATTGTGTTTGGGTAGCGTGTTGATTTTGGTCCTGGCCTTTGGCCTTTTTATTTTCTTTGTTTTTTGCTTTTGAGCTTTTAGTGTTGTTGTGTGCTGTTTGAGGTGACGAGAGACCTAGGCTTGATTGAGCTTTTGTGTTTGTATCTTTGGATTGTGGTTACTGAATTGGTCATTTTCTGAAAAAAGAAACTTTTAATCAAGTTCTACCCTTGTTTAATCTTCATGGTATTCAACATGGTTACACAGCGGTCGTTACGTAACAGTAATGGTGGGAGCTATTATGTGATACGGGCCCATAATGGCATTCGCCGATATGAATCCATAACGTTCTGATACCGGGCCAATACATTTTCTTCCTTTGAAATTTTTTTGACCATTAAGGCCATTACGGCCCATATTGTAACGGCCATAAGGCTAGCTGTTACGGCCAACGTTACCGTTATTGAATACCTTGGTTATCCTTTGGCCTTTTTCTTTTTGTGTGATGATTTCTCTTTTCTCTTTGTTCTTGGAACAGGATCCGCTTCCATATTTTGCTCATTTTCCTGAGGCAGATATTTTAACATCAAGTGATCAAGTGATACCAACGGTTGCTGATGATAGGCTGGAAATCTGGCAACAAGGTGAACGCTGCGTCACAACTTTTGATATTTTTCTCATTGAACTTTAATTATGTTCACTTTAATTGTTCTTATTTGCCACTTTTCGAGAGTAATTAATGCATCACTATTATCTCTCTCTATCATTTCTTCAATTAGAACATCATTTCAATTTTCCTCTATACCCTTCTGTTGTGATTCCTGTAAAATTATCAGTTCTTCAAGAGGTTAGGATTTACAATAACCCAAAAGATACTTCAAATTGCATGATACTAAAACCAAAATACCAAGCCAATTGTTTCTGTTGCTCTCTAAATGATTTCTTTATCACATAGTTGTTTCAAGTGGAATGGATTTATTAATTGTTCTCAAACCCATCATCAAAATTTTGGTAAGCTGTCTACTTAAAGCAGTTCTTTCTTTACCTTCCACAGTAACTGGTGCCTACAATATTGGAATTTTCCACTGGCGGCCTACCAATTCTTCAAAAAAGCTTGTAAAAGAATGGAAAGATATGCTTCTAGCTGATGATAAGATATGGGATCAGAATGGTTTTAATGAGCTGTTGCACAGAAGTTTGGGACCATCTGTTGATGCAGAAAGTGGACTTGTTTATGCTTTTGATGGAAGGCTTAGGTTGGGAATCTTGCCAGCTAGTATTTTTTGCAGTGGACATACTTACTTTGTCCAGGTAAGACCTCCTAATGTGCTGTTTAGGTAGTTTATCCAAGGATGGATTATTCAAGGATAATGGTTATATGGGTACCTGACTTAATATCATCTTCTTTGTCTACCTTTCCTTCTTCCTTCCTTGCTCACCATTTAATGCCTAAGGACTCCACTACTAAATACTTTCTAATCACTTAAATTGCATTGACAGGCAATGTATCAACAACTCAGACTGGAACCGTATGCAGTGCATACTACCTTTCAGTATGCCGGTACTGAAGGAAAGCGACATCGCCTACGTGAAGCCATGGTTTTCTATGACAAACCAGAATATTATGATTCACCAGGTAATCTCTCTATGCATCGTGTGGCATTGCTTGTAATTCTAAGTAGCACATTCTCTCTAATTTCAATATGTGACTTTTACACAACTTGAGAACTCACTACTAATCCTCTTGCATTTGATCCTTTTGTCTCTGTTCAATACGTTTAGTAAACTGCATACAATGATACCAATATGCTTATCATTCCTCGTAATTCAAACTGTATTCTAGATAAAGGAGTCTGGGTTTTCTACTCTACTTGTCCACTCGCCTGCCTTTTAAGTCGTTGTCATCATTTTAGTCTTTCTCTCAACAATTTGGGGTCAGCTTTCAAATGGTGGGTTGGCAAAAATTTTAGGATTAACTGACTACTGCACATTGACCTTCCTCTTTTATCATGGCTCTTGAAATGGCCATGGCACAGGTTCACATTGACATGGTAAAAATCATAAAGATTTAATGCAAGCTCTTTCAGTGCTTTAAAAGACGAAGCATGAGGAAATGTATCCAAGTCTCCTGAGAGGCAAGGTTTAAGCCTGAAGGCAGTCATAACCTCTCAAAACACAAGAACAGAGAAATTTTATAACATATTTTAAATAATTCAAATTCTTAAATGATATGGAAAACAAGCATGACTCTTCATGTATTTGGGTGCTTGTGCTTAGCTGTTTGCATTGCAACTATGTGGCTCACGTGTAATAGCTGGGCTTGGGGTCAATGCTTGGTCGGTCCATCCTAGCGTCTTGACCATGTATGGTTCTTATGTCTTAGGAAAAGAGGAAGGTTGATATCTGGTGGCCAGCCGATCGTTAAACTTTTGCCAATCTGGGATTTAAAATTTTTGGGAGAAGGGCGAAGATGAAAATGATGCAAAATTTTGTACAGAATATACTCTTTTTTTTTTGAAAGGTAGAATATACTTTTATTTGAATAACAAAACTCCTAAAACATCTCTTACTCAAATGTGAAAACCAAAACCTGGTTATTGATTAAGCTCCCAAAAAGGCGTCACATCTCCCCTTTTGTTATAACAACCTTCACAAAATAGTTGCTGCATGGGCCTATGCATCTGCGGGTCACACCTAAAAAGCACTTTGGGAGCATCATAGTGACTATAAAAGAAACCTATTCAATAAAACATAACCCTTAAAATGGTTTGAAAATACTAACAAAATGAAGATCTTTTTATGGACTTAGTTACATGTAGATCACATCTCCCCTCAAGTCGGTGCTTATTTTTCCTCCTGGTCCTAATCTTCTCTACTTCATCTCTCTGATCTTTCTGATTGAGAGATACAATATGTAACTGGTCATGGAGTTGCTTGGTTGGCCTGCTTACCCATGCAGCTAGCTAATATTGAGTCTAGAGTCTAAAGAATTGGGGGTGTTTAGCATCTCTCTGATCTTTCTGATTGAGAGATACAATATGTAACTGTTCGTGGAGTTGCTTGGTTGGCCTGCTTACCCATGCAGCTAGCTGATATTGAGTCTAGAGTCTAAAGACTTGGGGGGCATTTAGCATCTCTACTAATAAGAGCTTATTAGCTTATTTTTTTAAAAAGATTTCTTTGGTAAAGCTCGAATTTTTCCAGTTAATTTTTTAGAAACTAATAAATAAGCTCTTAAATGAAAATGGGGAAATTGCTTTTTAAAAAAGAGCTTAATTGGCTTAAGCGGGTAGATGTTGGGAGCTTTAAATATTTTTAAAATTTCCAAAAAATGCCCTCCTATCCTGTTTGCAATCCCTCTCTCCCTCTCCCTCGTCTTCTCATCTTCCTCTCTCCTAGCTTCTCATCTCTCTCTCTCTCTCTCTCTCTCTCTCTCTCTCTCTCGGCTTGATGCTTATTGCTGTCCAAAACTGGCCAATTCAAATGCTAGTTTTCTTTCTTAAAGCACTCATTCTACCGACTTCACCAGGTCAATTTATCATAAAACTTGTTGGGCATCTGTGACAAACCAGTGTTCCAATTCTTGACTTTTGAGTTGGAAAAGGTCTACCATTTTCAAAGTTGGGATCAAAACTGGCCAATTCAAATGCTTATCACTGATTTTGCAAGAAACACTCACACTCCTACATACAGTAGGACAAAGGCACACCGACTCGTCGTTGAACCTGATGGTGGAAATCTTCCATCCTGACTTGTCATTGGTCCCCACATACAGGATGACCACATCAAAATAAATAACTATAGGTTCGTCCTACAACGTGCTAGGTAGGTGGTCATGGTTAGACATGGTACTTAGATCTATGGCCTACAACTCTCTCTTGGCCTATAGTGGTTGTGTCCAATATCATTTTCCCGAGGACAACCAGAGGAATCCCTCTCTTTAACCCATATAGATATCGCTTTTGATAAAGTTCTACACACACACACACACTAATAAGGCAAATGAACGAATCATATTATGCTTAAAACTGAGGTCCATAATACAGGTATTGGTTTTTCGAGGCCCAACACTAACAGAACCCAGTTGGACCAGTATGTCTCTCACTGATGATCAGTTGGTCTTGCATCAGATTGGATTCAGCCTCAAGAAATGGGAATCCCTTTTGTCAGTTTTATTGAGCTTGTAAAGTCGCCAACAAGAATAATGGTTACATCCATTTTTTTAAACAAGTTACTTTCTAGATGATAATAAAATGCTAAATTAAGTAAAAATCCTCTGTTTTATAATCATTTGACCACTAGAATGAGCAACTGCGTATTTCTAATACACTACCAAAGCAATTACCATGTTTCCACATTGTGGTTCATTGCTAAGTACCTGCTAGTAGACACAATAGCTTATTCATTTTCCAACCTCATTTCTTCTTCCTCATTTCATATGCAAGTAATGCAATTACCCCGTGATTGCATCCTGCTTTCAGCTTTTATTAGAAACTATAATCTATTTGTGCCTAAATGGCATCTCTGTCCTAACTTGTTTAGGAAAATTTTCCAGGTGGTTTCTTGTCATTTAAGCCATCGATTCCCAAGAGCCTGTTGTTAGATGGGGAGCATAACATTGAATCACACTTCTCCCTCATAAATTACCAAGTATGCATCAGCTGTCCATCAACCTTACCTCACTTGTATTATACTGATTCTGCAAGTATTTTATCCATCACATATCATTATACCACAGATGCACTCTAGGCATACAACTATACGTGCTCTATGTTTGGGACATCTGAGCAGTGCATAATTGGCCCCAACGTGAAGATGATCTGTACTGGAAATCAGCTCAGTCTGCTCATTAGATGGGACGTCTCTGTAGGAAACCAACAGATGAGGGTTAAGAAACAAATTTGCCAACAGTTCACATTCAACATCCTTTGTGGCCTCATTCTGTGCCAAGTTATATTTCCAATGAGACCCACCTGGGTCAGACACTCAACACATGTACCAGTTTGGCATGCGCGCTGCGCATGAAGATGTGCATTGTGACTAGCGAACCTTGGATGCAGCTCATCTTGAAACTTTTTTTGGTTTTTCCAGTTGAAGCAGATAAGAGCAGCACTTGCAATTGCTTCATTGTTAAAAAGGACACTGGTGAGTGCACCTGAACTCTGACAGTATTTCCCTTCTCTCATTCATTTATGCTTAGTTTGAAAAAAACCATTGTTTTATCATTCAAAAAAAAAAAAAAACAGGTTGGGAGGGAGGGGCTCCTGCCCCCACTCCCACTTCCTAGCTGTTTATACTTACTAAGTTGCTAACATTTGAAACCCATGCTTCCCTGATCTCTCACCTGAATCTATTGTTGCTTGGCTTCACACATGCAACTATAATTCAGTTTCTTGAGAATAGGTGCAAATAAGGGGGAGAAATTTGGACATCCTTTCTTCATCAGGATAAAAAGCAATAATCCTTGCTGACATCTTCTGCACAAGATTTTGTTTTTATTGCTTTTATTGCTTTTTTGGTTTTTTTTTTTTTTTAATTTTAAATAGAATAAAGTAATTCAAAGTGACATTAAATTAGACTATAATAAAAGATAAGGACATATCGACATGCTGGATATTTTTGCTAACTACTAACCACCCTTAAAGAATGACCAGAGTGTCCCTGGGTATTACCTTTTTTTTTTTCGAAAGATGATTTCTTGTGTATTACCGATAGTAGATAGGGAAGATGTTATTGTTTTTTTTATTTTCGTCTGGTCAACAGGCATGAGCATGTATCTGGTTTGATGCTTTCATCTTAGGCTTGTATGTGTTCTGTTTGTTCCTTTCCTTTTGTTTCTTAATGTAAATGCCTGTTACTCAATAAGAGAAGATAATAATACAGTTTTACCTTTCTCTATTTGATTAGTTCTGGTCTGTTTGGAGCAGCAAATTTTCAGTTTTTAATTGTAATTTTCAAATTTGGGATTTGGAAGAGATTTGGACACCCTGCGCAGAATTTTGAAAAATTGGAATTCCCAACTGAATAAAATTGGAAACTACAGAAAAATTAAAAACTCATTATTTCCTGATTTTGAAAAATAATGAAATAATGATTCTTCAAGGCGTCTAGGGGTCTCAGGCAAGGGGACCCTTTTATCTCCATAACTTTTTGTTGTCATTGGTGAGGTGCTTAGCAAGATGCTTAGTAAGGGGAAGGAAAATGGTATGAGTAGAGGGTTCAAGGTCACAAATGGCAGTGTGTCCCTCTCATCTCTACTACGCGGATAATATCCTCATCTTTTGTTATGCGGATGTGTCTTCGGTGAATAATCTTCAGAAATTGATCGTGTGCTTTGAGATAGTTTCGGGTTTGAAGATAAATATGACAAAGTCTGAATTGCTTGGGGTTCATGTTGCTCCGGTTGATCTCCATATTTTCGCGACCTGTTTTGTGTGTAAGACGGAGGAGTTTCCTTCAACTTATTTAGGGTTGCCTCTGCGTATTGGGAAGCCAGCCAAGCATCTTTGGAATAAGGTTATTGAAAGAATTGAGAGGAAGCTTACAAGCTTGGAGTGTTGATACCTTTCCTTAGGAGGTTGCCTGACCTTAAGGCGGCTTGCCGCAATATGCTGGTCTATTTTATGTCTTTCTTCAAATGCCTGAAATATGTTTTGGATAGACAAGAAATACTGAGAAGAGATTTCTTTTGGAGAGGCACCGGGGATAGCAGGAAGCTTCATTTTCTTAAATGGGAGGAGGTTTGCAAGTCTGTTGAATCGGGGGGTGCTGGTATTAAAAGGTTGGAGGATATGAATCTAGCTTTGCTTAATAAATGGATCTGGAGATTTGGATTCGAGGCGGGGAAACTTTGGAGGGAGCTAATTCTTTTGGGTTGTGCTAATGTGCATCGGGCTATATTCTTTTCTCGCCTTTTTGCATGCTTCTTAATAAAGTTGATGTTACATCTCAAAAAAATAAATAATGAAATAATGATTCTCTCTCTTGTCCAACCAACCCCTCTCTTGAGACATTCCCTTAAAAAAAAAGACACTTCGTTCATGCACTAAAAATGATGACAATGACATGCATGGTACTCAAATTAAATTGTCCAAATTTTGGGCCCAAATCCATTAAGGCAACATCCTACTGCTCAAACTATGTTCCAATTGTCCACATTGTTCATATCAACATCCAAACTCTCATAGTGACATCCTCTTCCCAAATTGATTAAGAGAACATCAACCCGTGTAGAGACAATCATGTTTACCAAGCAGAGCATATGGCATGGATTAACAATCAATGTTAGTCCTTCATGGATTGATCAACACGAGGCCCCCTTTTTTTTTATTTGAAGGATAAAGATTATATTTTATTAAAGAGAAGGCCACAACACCAAAGAATTACAATACTCTCCAATCATTACCAGATAGGGTTTTATTTTGTGATGTCGGAAGAGGTTGTCTCTCTCAAGAGGCCTATTATGGAGGAGGAAATTAAAGTTGTTGTGTTTGAACTTGGGAGGGATAAAGCCCCAAGTTCAGATGGATTCCCTTTGGCCTTTTTCTAGGTTTTTGGGGACTTGGTTAAATTGGACATCTTGGGTTTTATTGAGGATTTTGTCTAGCCGAGGTAGATCCTTGTTGAGATGGGTTGTTTGCTTTTGTTTTTGGCCCTTGTTCCAAAGCTGGAGGGTGTTGAGAGTCTGAAAGATTTTCGTCCCATTAGTTTGATTGGCATCCCTTATAAACTCCTGGCTAAAATTTGAAGTTAGAGATTCAGGAACGTGCTTCCTAGTTTTATTTCTCCTTCTCAGATTGCCTTCATTTTCGAGAGGCAAATTCTCGATAGTGCTCAAGTAGCACACGAGTGCATCCACTCTTGTCATAAAGGAGGCATGAAGGGTATTCTTTGTAAGCTAGATCTTAAAAGTGTATGACTATGTTGATTGGTCATTCCTGGACTACATGCTGCTCGACTTGGGTTCAGGGTTAAGTGGAGACACTGGATGAAAGTTTGTCCTCCACTAGATTCTTCGTTCTTATTAATAGGTTCCCTTTCAGGCTTTTTCGAGCCACTAAGGGGCATTGTTAGGGGGATCCCCTCTCCCTTATTGTTGTAGTGGTTTTGAAAGCCCTGAGCAACATGATTTCCAGGGATCAATTGGTGGGTCTTTTCAGTGGATTCGAGGTTTCTAACTTTCTAAATCCCATCAACTGCCTTCACTTCTCTCATAACACTTTGCTCTTCTGTAAGGTTGAAGAATCTATGGTGATTCATCTCTGGATGATTGTGTGTTGTTTCAAAGTAGTTTTGGGGCTCAAGGTTAATTGGGCTAAAAGCAAGCTTCTGGGGATTCGTCTTGATGTGGAGGAAATCTCTCAGATGGCTATGTTATAAAAAAATAAAATCTCCCGGATGGCTAATCTTTTTTGCTGTCGGGCGAGCTTGTTTCCTTCATCATATTTGGGTCTCTCGTTGTGCATGGGAAGCCAACACTTCACCTTTGGGATAAGGTCATTGAGAGGTTGGAGAGAAAGCTATCCCCTTGGGAAAGTTAGTCTTTAAGTGTCAGATTGATGCTCATCAAAGTGTCTTTCTCTAACCTCCCAATCTACTTTGTCCCTTTTTCGTTGTCCTAGATCTATTCTTTCACGCATCGATAAGCTCCGAAGGGACTTCCCTTGGTAAGGCGGGGCCTCTGAGAAAAAGGTACATTTGCTCAACTAGAAAGAAGTTTGCTGCCCCTATGTTGAAGGGGGTGTTCGGATTAAGAGACTCGATCTCGACAATACTGTTTTATTGGGCAAGTGGGTGTGGTGGTTTGGGTCTGAGGATTCTAGTCTTTGGAAATTGGTTATTGTAGCTAAGTATTGTTTTTCTTCTTTGGGCTAGTGGACTGATGGTTCTTCTCTTTATCATGCCTTTGCTTTTTGGAAAGCGGTGGCTCAGGCGGCCCCTCAGGTTTTTGACAACATTAATTTTACCATTGGGGATAGTTCTAGGATTAGGTCTAGGGATGATGTATGGTGTGGGGATTCCTCCCTCTGCTTGTAGAAAATCGAGAATTTTTTTGTCCGTTCATTCTATTATGTCTTGGCTCAGTTTGGGTTCCCTTATGGTTGCAGTAGGCACACGGGCCATGTCTGTTGTATGAAGCTCTTACTAAAGTTGTGGCAATTGTTTAGATCGAGGGCAGAAGCCGAATCCTTACAGTGGTCAATCTTCGAAGAGGAGCAATGATCTTAACAAATATCTGCCTCATCTGCCTGAAGAACAAAGAATCAATGGACCATCTCTTTATTCATTGTCCCTTCTCCATGGAGGTTGTCTTGGATTCTGTCTTCGATTGAAGTCTCTTGGGTTATGTCAAGCTTTGTTTTATATCTCTTTACCTCTTGGCATAGTAGTCCCGAGGGTCGTGTGATCCTCCTCGTTGTGTTGGGGGCCATCTGGGGCATGAGATGCCAGATGTCTTCACAACCTTGGTGGTTCTAGCCTTGGAGTGTTTAATTGTGTTTCTTTGTATATTTCAGATTGGGCGCCCTAATGGGTTGTTGTATACAGTGTTCGAAATATCGATACTATCGGCCGATATATCGGCCGATATTATCGGTATCGCACCACGGCGAGACGAAACACCCCCGATAACACCCGGAAGATACAAAAAATCCAAAACTTAAGATATCGTACGATATTATCGTCGATATCGTGCGATATATCGTCGATATCGTACGATACATTGTCGACATCGCCGATACAACCCACCCCGATTTAGATATCGCGGTATTTCCGCCTCCATTATTGTCGGAAATCGACAAATAGAGTCACGGACAGTCACGGGTGCGTTTGCAGGGGACTCACAAGTCCCACTGTAGCCAACAACCCCCGACGATAAAAAGCCGATGCCGTAGGTGGTGGAGAATAAAAAAAAAAAAAGAGGGAGAGAGAAATCGGAGACATACCTGTAGCCGGAGGTTGTAGCAGTGATCGGAGGTGGGCCATTCGACAGGTAAGTAGCCTTCTTCCTCTTTCTTCGAATTTTTCTTGATATTTTCTTCAATTTCTCGGTTCCTTCGCTGATTGGAGCATGCCTGTGCGGATTTCTCGGCGATTCGGCGAGAAATCAGGCCGGATTTGAGGAAACGGAAGAGAAATCCTCTCCGGAACCCTCGCCGCGTGAAGGAGAGGGAAGGCTCTCGCGACGGACGGGGAAAATGAAGGAGACGTGCGGGACGGGTTGAAACAGGGATCGGTGCATCCCGTGGTTTACTGAGCACGTTCTTATCGTACTCAGTAAACTCAGTTGGGCCCACCTGTAAAGTATGTGGTCTATCCACGCCGTCCATCTGTTTTCCCATTTAAATTTAGGGGTTTATCCCAAAACTTAGAGGTGCAGTGGATCATACCACATGAAACAGTGGAGGTGTTTTAACGGTGGATGTTCAATTCAACTGTTTTGTAATTTGTGGCCCATTCAAACATTATATATGGTTTATTTTTGGGATAAAGCCCTGAAATTATCTAGTAAAATGAATGGACGGATCCGATAATATACATAAATCGTGGTGGACCTCAAGAAATTTTTAATGGTGAACGTCACTCTCTCCACTGTTTTCTGTGGTGGGGTCCACTCGAGCGCTGGATCTGACTTATTTTTTGGCTCACGCCCTAAAATGATCTGTTGAAATGGATGGACGGTGTGGATAGCAAAAATACATCATGGTGGGACCCACGTAACTTGGTGGCGTCACTTGAAATCGGATTGCGTACTGAGTTACTCAGTACGCTTTTATCGTACGGAGTAAACTCAGTTGGGCCCACTGTTAATGTATATGGTTTATCCACACCGTCCATCCATTTTTACTGATAATTTTAGGGGTTAATACCAAAATTGAAGTGAATCCAAAGCTCAAGGGGACCATTACAAGGGAAACAGTGTGGAATAATGATTTCCACCGTTGAAATCTTCCTAGGGTCCAAATTAATTTTCATTTGTCATACAACCTGTTCATTAGATCTCAAAGACATGGATGAAGAGAAAACACAAACATCAGCTTCATCCAAAACTTCTTTGGCCTCCAAAAAATTTCCAATGGTAGAGGTTCAATCAAACTGTTTCCTGTAATGTGGTCCACTTGAGATTTTAATTTGCTTCATTTTTGTGCTCTAGCTCTAAAATTATCTGCTAATATGAATTAACGGAGTGGATAAATTAAATAAATAACAGTAGACCCCACACAGTTTACTCAGTACGCTAAGGGTATTGCGTTACTCAGTACGCAATCCGCTTCGGACGCGGATTTCCTGCGAAAGGGCGCTGGAAAACTGCGTGGGGCCCAACGTGATGTTTTTAACAAATCCACCCCGTACATCAGTTTTCTGAGCTCATTTTAGTACTTAATACCAAAAATGAGAAGGATCCAAAACTCAAGTGGGCCGCACTAGAGTAAAAGGTGGGTAGGAAAATTCCTACCGTTGAAAACTTTCTGGAGTAGAAAGTGATGTTTAAATGATTATGTAGACCGTTAAAAACGTCAATACTACTTGGATGAACTTAAAACACAAATATTAGCCTGATTCAAAACTTCTGTGGCCCACAAATATTTCAACTGTGTACCTTCAATAATCACATTTTAGGTCCACTTGAGTATTTGATACGGTTCATTTTTGGCCTATCATCCTAAAAATATCTCGGAAAATGGATGGCCGGGGTGGATTTCTCAAAAACATCACGTTGGGCCCCACCCAGGTTTCTAGAGGCTTTCGCGTCCATCCGGTTCCGCGCAGGACGGGAACGGATTGACTACTCCCCTTGACACCAGCCCCGTGGCTGGTGTTCGGTGGTATGTGGGCCCCACCATGATGCATGTGTTTCATCCATTCCGTTCATACATTTTAAAAGATCATTTTAGCCCTTCATACTAAAAATAAGAGTGATATAAATCTTAGTGGACCACACCACATGAAAACAATAGTGATTGGATATCCAACATTTAAATCCTCCTAAGGCCTAATGTACTGTTTATCTGAAATCCAATCTGTTGATTAGGTCATAAAGACCCAGATGAAGGGAAAAAACAAAGATCAGCTTGATCCAATACTTTTAATGCCCCAAAAGGTTTTTAATGGTCAAAATTCATTCAACACTGTTTCTGGTGGTGTGGTCCAATTGAGGTTTGGATATACTTAATTTTTTGGCTAAAGCCCTAACATTATCAGGTAAAATGGATGGACGGAGTGGATAAAATACATAAATCAAAGTGGACCCCACAGATTTTACTCAGTGCGCTAAGCGTACTGAGTTACGCAGTACGCAATCCGCTTCCTGCTGTAAAAGGGGAGCACTGATGCTCCTCGAGCTCCAGCTGTACGAACGGTTCAAAGGAGATCAAAGTTACATTCATTTATTTATCAGGGCCCACTGTGGATTGCTTTGGTTAGGCAATCCTAACCATTGCATGTATGGCTTAGTCAAAGGATGGCTACCAAAAAGTGATGGGGATGGGTACCATCTTGCCTGATTGACGCTCGGGATAGGCAGGGGCTCTGAGGGCCCCACCATGATGTATGGGTTTTATCCACACCGTTCATCCATTTTGTCGTATCAAAATAGGCAGATCCAAGGCTCAAGTGGACTACACTAATGGAAGAAACGGTGATGATGAAGCAAGCAGTGGAAACCAGATTAAGGAAAACCATATTAGATTTCGAGCATCCATAGGTGGTGAAATTCCAATAGCGTGAGTGTGTGGGGTTGTGTCTGTGCGTGTGTTAAAAAAAAGAAAAAAGCAAAAAAAAAAGCTCTAAGGCTCCCAATAAGCTTTTAACGGTGTGCGTTCAAACACCACGGTGTGGTCCACTTCATCGTGGGATCTGCCTTGTTTTGGGCTTATACGCTGAAAATGATATGGAAAAATGGATGGACAGTGTGGATAAAATCCATACATCAAGGTGGCCCCACAGAGGCCCTGCTTGTGCTGAGCTTTTGAGATACGTGGGGTAGTACCCAATCTACGTCCACAAGATATAAGACCAAATAAAAAATGAATTAGATCATCGGTTTGGTATGATTTTCACTGGGTAGTCTAGCAAATATGTTCTAGACTTGATGGACAGTTCAGATTGATTGATGGAATTGTCAAAATGCCCCACTTCAACTAGAGGCACACTAGGTTATGTTGCTATGAGCCCAGCGCAGCATTTCTAAACACAGTAATAAAAAGGTAACGTGAACGCATGGCCAAGATAAAAAAAGAAAACAAGTTTTTCCCATCTATTTTGAAAAAAATGCTCCAGCGCCTTCGGGGTACTGTAAGTTATAGTACTTCTAGTTGCACCATGATACTTGAATAGTCCAATCTATTGATCTGTACCGTCCATTAGATGCACAATACATGTCATGGAGAACCATGTAAAAATCACACCAATCGGGCAAATCTAAGCGTCCAATGCCATGTACATGTGGATGGTGCTCTATGGACTATTCCTTAAAATAATCTAACAAAATGGATGAGTGTCATGGATATACAGCACATGCCCCAAGATGGGCCCTAACAAGTACTAATATAATATTATTTTACAGATAAAATATGTCGGGAGGAAGAGGAGGTAGGCAACCTGATATAGGGTGGACGTACGGTCGGCCCATTCCCGATAATCGATTCGGGAGTATATGTAATTTGTGTGGTCATGTATCGAGGAGTGGTGGGGTAACCCGCTTAAAGGAGTATTTAGCGGGAGGGTATCGCAATGTTGTGGATTGCCAGAAGTGCCCACAGGATGTGCGAGAACAGATGAGGACCATATTGAAAAAAAATGTGAAGACAAAAGATGAACGACATGCACGGGAGAGAGAGATTAGGGAGGAGTTGGGGCGGCCACCATATGCAGGTGAGGATGATGTAGTGGATCTCGATAATGATGATGATCCCGAATACAGACGTGCAATTCAAGAGTCCATACGGGATCAGTGGGAGAGGGATCAGGATAGGAGATGGGACACAAGTAGGCCTAGATTTGAGGGGTCTATCCATGAGCGTGGTGGGGGGAGTGGAGCAGGAGGGAGTGGAGCAAGGGAGAGTGTTAAGGGTGGATCAGGGGAGGGTAGTAGGCGGGGAGGAATATGGGGCATGGGCAGGAGTAGCAGCATGCGGGTACCGGATCTACCTTCAGATCCGAGGATGTACAAAGAGGCAGGAGGGACACAAAAGAAAATAAAAGAGATGTTTAGTGGAGGGGATGTGAGGAAAAAAGTTGGAAAATTTATAGCAAAATTTTTTATATATGATCAAATCCCCGCAAATGCCGCAGCAAGCCCGCACTTTAAAAATATGATAAGTGAAGTGCAGCGTGGGGGTGAGGGTGTGCAGCCTCCCACACCCGCCCAGATCATGGGAAAATACTTGGATGATGAACATGCAGAAATGAAGACATACGTTGATTCGTATCGGCAGTCATGGGAGATGTATGGCTGCACCGTCATGTGTGACGGTTGGACCGGACCGACGAAGATGTCGATTATAAATTTTATGGTATATTCCAGGGGACGGGCGGTGTTCCTAAAGAGTATAGATGCGAGTAGTAAGATCAAGGATTTTAACTACATTTACAAACTAATGCACAACGTCATGCAAGATGTTGGGAGGAGAAATATTGTGCAGTTTGTTACGGATAATGGGAGTGCATTTGTTAAGGCGGGGAAGGATATTCAGAGCAAGTATCATATGTATTGGACCCCCTGCGCAGCCCATTGCATCGATCTCATGCTGGAGGCGATCGGGGATAGGCCATCGGTGAAGACTGTAATTACTGATGCACGGCTTATCACAAACTTTGTATACAACCACAGCTGGTTATTAGCCGCAATGCGCGAGAGGTGTGGTGGGGATATAGTGCGCCCCGGAGCGACGCGGTTCGCCACAAATTATATTGCCTTAAGTAGCCTTCTCAAACACAAACAAGGGTTACGAGAGCTTTTCGCCTCTCATGATTATGTAGAATGGAAAAAGAGGTTGACAAAAGTAACCTATAGAATTGAAGAGTTGGTGCTGGGAAATTCATTTTGGGATAAAGTGCGTGGTGTTGTGGGTATTATAGAGCCTATTTATGTGGTGTTGAGGATGGTGGATAATGAGACAAATCCGTCGATGGGGTCGTTGTATCCGTCTATACAGCTGATGAAAGAGGCTATCATGGTTAAAGCTCCCAATGCATATAAGTGGGTGCATGCAATAATAGACGATCGTTGGGAAAGAACGCTTTCTCACCCACTACATCAGGCCGGTAAGTACCTATATGGATTTTTTTTTCCATATGCAATAATAAATGAGGGTTGTATTGATGTGTATATGTTGGTTTTCAGCATATTTCCTAAATCCCAAATACCACTACAGCCGGAACCTCTTCGATGATAATTCATTAAAAAGGGCTGTGCATGAGGTGTACGATCACTTATTCCCCGACTGTCCAGGGAAAGGCACATTTGGTAGTGAGGTAAATATGTTCCGCACTTACATTCTCCTTATCTTCATCTCAATCATTAAACACTTATTCTAATTGCTATACACCATCAACAGATTGTTAAATTCCGCGATGCAGTTGGGATGTTTGGATGTCACCCTGCAGTGAAGTCAAGGAACGCCATGATGCCATGTGAGTCACTGTAGTAAACTTAACTTTTATATTATTTTGAAAAATCTAGGATAATGAAAGAATCTTATGATATGCAGGCGAATGGTGGTCCATGTATGGGACTGACTGTGAGGTTTTACAACGACTGGCCGTCCGTGTGCTTGCACAGACGGCGTCCTCGTCACCCTGTGAAAGGAATTGGAGTACATTCTCCCTCATACATACAAATAAACGTAATAGAATAGGGTATGAGAGGCTTCAGAAGCTAGTGTATTGTCACTACAATATGAAGTTACGAGAGAGGTTGCTCCGCTCGGAAAGAAGAAGAAAAGCACAGGAAGACCCACTGGACCTGATGACGGTCGGACAGCATGCATATGTTGAGGATGCGGAGGATGACCTAGTTTACCAGTGGGTTAGGTCGGATGACTTAGATACCTCGGATGGGCGACCAGAGCCACATATTGCGGCAGAAGCAGAGACACAAGGGATTAATGTTGACAAACATGTGGAGCAGCAGAGGTCTCCTGATGAAGCATTCGACCCATTAACGAGGAGTCCGGAGGGCAGCCCGAGGCATTCACCATCACGCGGGACACGTGGCGGGGAAACATTATCTGACACCGAGACTGAGTCAGAGAGTGATGCAGGAAATGAGTCCGGTGATGATGATGGCGGCAATAAGGGTGACGATGACTCTGATGACAGTAAGGATGATGATGATGATGATGGTGGTGGCAACGGGGATGGTGGCGACAAGGGTGGGAGTCAGGATAAGAGGCCTCTTAGCCCTTTTACCGGGGAGGAGAATTTCGATCATTCCACGCAGGACCCTGACCACGGTTCTCGTCCAGGAGAACCACGACCTCGTCTTGTTTACAATAAAACATACACGCGTCAAAAGCTACTGCGTCAAAAGCTACTGCAGAAAAAGAAGACTCATAAACTTTCAGATTTTGAGGAGGAACTGCTAGCAAAATGCATGAGGGACACAAGCGTTCGTGGCAAGCGAGGTGGCTCTAGATTTGGATCACGGACGAGGGAGGGGAGCTCGAGTTACGGGCCACAACATGAATCTAGATCATAAACACTGGAGAGTAGCTCGAGTTCTGTGCCACAGTATGGGCTTGGATATGGACCTAGTGGATATGCGACGAGTGACTCCAGCAGTTACGACACATCATTTTTCAACCCTGGTCAGGAGTTCACTTCTACATATGGGCAAGGATATGAGCAGCAGTATGGATATGGCCAACAATATGGATACCAAGGAGCTTCATATGTGCCCTTCCCAGATCCATATCAGTTACAGACTGTGACGATTACACAGTACCCACGAATGGGCGTATTGATTCAGTTTGGAGAGGATGAGTACCAGCGTTATGTAAGGGAGTATCTTAATTGGTATCACTCTACTATGACCTGGGCACAGTATTGTCGATTTGTAGAGCAGCATTACTATTCCCAGCCCCGTCAAGATGGTGAAGATTATGAGCCACCACGCAACTCTGTGGGTCTAGGCCACAACCAGTCCCCACCATTGATATGTATATTTATCAATTTTTACTTCTTCTTTTGCTTGTCAATGAATTGGTTGTGTTTTCATACATGACTATGATATATTTATAAATATCATTCATTCAATTTAAATATAGTTGCATTAGTTCAGTTAAACACCGCATAACTTAGGACCCTATACAAAGGAAATTTATTATGTGCATCTTTTTTTTGAGATGTTATGATTTAAAAGTGTGTATTAAGGGCCTTTTTAACAATCCCCAAAGTTCCATTAAAAAATTCAACCATTTTCCCAATGTTTCCCCATGTTTCCCAAAAAGTGCGATAAACTATGCGATACAAACGATATATCCCGTGCGATAACCGATATGTATCTGTATCTCAAGGGTGCGATACATTGTGCGATACCGATATTTCGAACACTGAGTGATAGTGAAAGATCAATGATCTTATCTAGTGATAATCGATGTTCAATGGTTGGATCTAGTGGTAATGGACAATCAACAATAAGATCTTGTTATAAGAGACGTTCAATTGCAAACGATACCATTCTATTATGTGATGCAAACATACCAGTGGTGGATAATCTAAGAAAATTTTTGGGATGCTTTGAGTTAGTATCGGGATTAAAGGTGAATGAGAAGAAAAGCAAGATGTTGGGTATTGAAATCTCCAATGAGGAACTATCAACTTTTGCAAGAATGTTCCGATGTGGAATCGGATCCTTCCCCTCATCCTATTTAGGCATACCATTGTGCATAAGAAAACTACTGAAAACTTACGGAACAAGGTAATAGAGAGGTTTCAAAGGAAGCTATCAAGATGGAAGAGTTCACATCTCTCCCTAGCAGGTAGGATCACTTCCATCAAAGCAACTTTATCGAACCTTCCTATTTACTCTCTCCACAAGTTCCCGAAGTCAGTTTTGGACAAATTGGAGAAGTTGAGATGTGATTTCTTATGGTTAGGAGTGGAGGAAAGACAAAAATTCCACTTGCTTGGAGGAGTTTTGCAAGCCCTTATCAGAGGGGTGTGCAGGCATAAGAGTCCTAGATTCTATAATGTCGCTCCATTGGGAAAATGGCAATGACGATTTGGATTCGAAGCAGGCAGACTTTGGAGAGAAGTTATAGCACACAAGTATGGGGTCCAAGAGGGGGGGTTGGGAGGTGAATAGTTCATTGCATTATGGTGCATCTGGAATATGGAGGGCCGTCAATTTAGTAGGATCCTCATTTAAGCGTGGATTGACCTTCTCCCTAGGAAATGGGAATCAAATCCGTTTTTGGGAAGATACATGGTGTGATGATAAACCCTTGGAATCAGAATTACCATCTTTGGCAAGGTTGACCCCTTCCAAGAATGTACTAGTATCCACATGTTTTTCCTATGCTGGAGGAAGTGGAGTACGGTGTCCCCAGTGTAGAAGAGCTTTACCAGATGAAGAGGTAGAAGACTTTGCACAGCTCTTGGGGCGACTTCATAAATTCAACCCTCACTAGACTAGCCTTGCAAGACTCAATGGCTTAGAATGCTTCTCCATCAGGCAAATTTTCAGTCAAGTCCTTTTACAAGATGATTTGAGGCCTTGAAAGGTCTAGGGGCTCAGAATTTTTCCATGCGTATTGATTCTATGGGGCACCTTCGAAGGTTGTGTCCTTTGTTTGGTTGGCTGGGTGCAAATGTATTTCTACAATAGACAATCTTAAGAAAAGGTCCATGATTCTCTCAAGCATGTGCATGATCATCTCTTCATCCATTGCCCCTTCGTGTGACGACTCTAGAACACCTTTCTAGCATCCTACGGCGTGACATGGGTGATACCTCAGTCGATCGCTGATATGCTTTGGGCTTAGCATTGCATTCATCTTCCAATGGAAAAGCGAGAGATGTGGCAACTAGTGCATCTAGCAGTTTTTTGGAACATTTGGACGGAGCGAAATCGGTGTTACTTCCTAAACAAACAAGGACCATGGGAAGAAACGGCATGGCTCTCCAAGAGGCATGTTATGGATTGGGCATTAGGGAAGGAAAATGTAAACAAAGAAGAGCTGAGGTCAATGTTGGGACTGTAATTTGGAGTCGAGGGTAATGTCCCTTTTCAGGTGTCCCGGCCAGGTGCTCGAGGGTATCGATAAAATTAGAAGAGATTTTCTATGGTTCGGCACCGAAAACCAGAAGAAATTTCACTTACTAGACTGGTCCGAAGTTTGTAAGATTTTCAAGGAAGGAGGGGCTAATGTGAAGAACCTGAAATTGATGAACTCTGCGTTGTTAGCAAAATGGGTCTGGAGACCGGCTATGGAAAAGGAGGCCCTATGGACTTTAATCATCAGAGGAAAGTATGGCTCTTCTAATGGGGATTGGTGGCCTAAAGTCTTGTCATACTACAAGGCTTCCCATATATGGAAAGGGATCCTTGAAGTGAAAGATCCAGTCATTCAGAATAGTTGCTTCGAGTTGGGCAATGGTGCTTCAATTCGATTTTGGGAAGACTTGTGGATTGGAGAGAGGCCCCTCAAGTTTCAATTCCCGCAGATCTATCGCCTGTCCCCTAACAAAGATATTTCCATCATCGACTGCTACTCCTCGTCTGCCCACATTGTCTGGGACATCAGAACCTCTAGACATCTCGACGACAGCGAAGCCATGGAGTTTGAAGCCCTCATGGAGTGCATCCTTAGATCTGCTCCCCACAGTAATCAACCCGATGGGCTTATTTGGCAGTTAGAGAAGTCAGGCCTTTTCTCTATTAAGTCTCTCTATTCAGTCTTGCGCCCTGTGATTCCTCACGTGCAATAGGCCTCTCCGTTCATCTGTAAATATTCCATCCCTCCTAAGTTTATCTGCTTCCCTTGGCTAACAGGTCGCAACAGAATACTTACAGTTGATAATCTGATCAAGCGTGGCATGCAGATATTAAACATTTGTCTGTGCTGTATGCGGGAGGCTGAATCGGTCAACCATCTACTGGTTCACTACCCTTTTATGTCTAAGGTTCGGGCCGACTTCTGTCAGAGGTTTTCGGTGTCCTAGTGTGACCCTGGATCGGCCGCTTCATTACTCTCTTCTTGGAATGGGCTCAATCTTGGGAAGGTCAAGTCTATCATTTGGCGCATGGCCATTATTGCAATCTGGTGGGCTGTTTGGGAGGAAAGGAACAATCTCTGTTTTAATGACGTATCCTCGTCGGGTTCGGTAGTCAGATCTAGGGCTAAGAAGCTGGTGATAGAATGGGCTTCTAATGTTAAAGACTTGAGATTTTGTGATTTTACTTTTCTAGGTTGTTAGGGGCTGTCTGCTATCTCAGCAGCGTTGCCCTTCTTCCCTTTCCTTTCTCTTCTTCTGTTTTCCCTTTGTCTCTTTCCCTTTGTTGTTTCTTCCCTCTTCCTAATGAAGTTTCAGTTGCATTTTTTTTTTTTTTTTAAAGGGGGATTTCTTCTCTTTACAAACTTTGATGTACAAAGTGATTAGGTGGGGATATTTTTTTTTTTTTTGCTGTTTGACTGTTTTCATACAGTTTGCTAATAAATTATATTCATTACTCTTCAAACAAAAAAGAAAAAAGAAAAAAGAAAAAAAGGGGTCATTCAATGGTTGGATCTAACAATGATGGACGACCAACATTCAGATCTAACAATAACAGATGGTGAACAATTTGATCTGGTGACGATGGATGATCAATAGTCAGATCTAACAATAACAGATGATCAACTGTCAAAGCAAGCAATCATTTTGCACAAGGTTCTTTTGATAGTAGGGCTCACCTTCTGCATATAGGGCAATATATGCTTGTGGTGCTAATTGTGGGGATATGCTTGATATGAGTTTTGCTACTAGGAGAGGCCAATATTTGCTAATTTTGGACACAGTTTGTCCATACTACAGCCTACTAACGGATTGGTTCATATTACTTGGTCAATCTAAAATTTCTACCTTATCCTGCTCATTATAGGGTCCCCTAGATGAAAGGCCCATATATGGTACATGTACGTACATGTGAAGTATCTCATGTATACTCATGTCACTTATTTGAGTCGTGCAATTTGCATGCCTCGTCACTGCTAAACTGCAATTTGTAGCAAGTACCAAACAGATACCACAATGGGAACTATATAAGATCTGGATTTAAGGTAGGCAGGCCAAACCAACAAATTATTCTGAAAACAAAACGTTGAAAAATAAAGAAGAGAAATTTCCGATGACAGAAGCTTACAATTGTCAAATCTTTCCTATCCAAACAAACACATTAACTTATGGATTGTAAGAACCACCTGCAGTAGCTGGCATCAAACTCTCAATGGAGAGGGATTTGTTACCATGTTTGAGAACTTTCTCCAGATAACAAATTCTGCACATTGTTTTCGCTAAGCAACTTACAATTAAGATTTTAATAATATGGCATCTTGAATCCCTGTTTGCTGCAAGACTGCCATTTAATTTGCTATAGACTAAATGTGAATTTTAAGTTGTAGTGTTTGCTTCATAAGTTAAAATGATATGGAATTGGTTTTTACGACGGCAAGAAGTTAATAACTTGGTGAATGGACCTTGAGTGTCCTAAGGACCATCAATCATCTTCCTCGAGTTTGAAAATGCTAAGCAGGAAGCCAATCATATGGTACAAGCTAAAAACTTTGGAAGAAAGCAAATCTAAATGTTGAACTAGGCAGAATTAATTAACAACTTAGGTCTATGTCTCAGTGTGGCATTCTCTCACTTGGAATGAAGAGACTGAATTGCCCTTAATGACATTCATATGTCTTGCCATAAAGATATAGCAAAACACTACTCAGTACGTGACATGCCCATGGTTGAATAAAGTCATCTTGGGATAGGATGAGCTAATTGGACAAATATGTTAGAGAAGTTAAAAATAAGTTGAAAAAGACTAGGAGCATGGCTAAGTTGGGACATACAAGTTTAGGCAAGTTTGGGCTTCAGCTTTCTGTGTGAGCGTTGAGATGATGTAAAATTTGCATGGCATGTGAGCTTGTGGTGTGTTTAGTATTTACAAAATAAAAAGTACAACAAATATAATGCTTTCAGTGAGATTGAATAAATTGGTTATAAATCATTGATACAGTATTAAATACATGATTCAATTAATCAAGTTATTCATGGCATTGTTGTACTGTGACTGCTTTGAAGATTGAATTCCTTGACCTGACTTTCTTTGCTTATTTTAGGTGATGCCTCCGTTGTGGTGCAGGTTGGATAGACTATGGTTTGGACATCCTGGAGTTTTGCAAGGAACAATGACAAGACAACCTTTTCTCTGCCCTTTGGATCATGTTTTTGAGGTATTATCATTTTGCGAATGGATTGATAAGAATCACCATCATCTTCTAAGCCTCATTCCAGCAAATTGAGCTGAACCGATTAATGAATATGACTTGGAAATTTTCACACGAACACCGAGTTTCCTGAACTTCCTTTCTTATAGGACTTCACATTTATGAGATCGTCATTTCGTCACCTGATTAAGAAGAACATGACATGGAAATTTCCACATAAAGTATAAAATGTCAGTTGGCATATAGTTCTAAGTAGGGCTGGGGTTCTCTCTCTCTCCCTCTTTCCCTCTCCCTCAATCTCTCTCTCTCTAGCTTTGGATGTGAGAAAAATAATTCACAATTCACAACTTTGGATGTGAGATAGTTCTTTCTATCCAACACAATACAAAAGAGCCCGTTTTGTAACTTTTGGAAATTCTAATAATAGAAAAGTTGTTGGATATATAACTGCATACTATGATGAAAGAACATATTGACTAGTGTGTAGCTTCTATTGAAGAATCTATTAGAGTAGGTTTCAATCTTGGGACCTGTGGGTTATGGGCCCATCATGCTTCCACTAGGACTGCTACAACACTCTGATTTGTTGCCTGATCTTGGGCTTATTGGAAAGATAGCGTTCCCAATTGTACCAATTTTGGGTCATTTTGATATTGTTTAGAATTAGAACAATGGTTAGAATTAGAGCTGGGCATCAGTCCGAGTCGGAACGGATTGGGTCCCACCCGATCAGATCCGAAATCTCAATAGCTTGACTTGAACTCGTTCCGATCCGGGATCGAGTCCGGGTCACCTGACTCGGACAGATTCGAAATTTGAATGGGCTGATCCGAGTCCGATTCCGACTCGGTGATAAAACTAAATTGGATCTTCAAACCAATCCTTAATCATATTTTTGTGTTCAACGCTTAAAATCATACCTCAAAATGAATGAACGGCTTAGATCAAACATATACATCAAGGTGGGCCCCACATAACTATGAGAAAAGTGCATGAAGCTTCATTTGGACGTTATCATGTTGATGTGCACTGCACGGCACTTACTTTCTTTTCACACACGTTGTGGACGTGACTGACTGTATTGAGGTTACTGGTTAGCAAGTCCTGTGAGTCTGACGGTGGGGTATGTGTTATATCCAAACCGTCCATTCATTTTGCGAGCTCGTCTTAAGGCTTGAGACTAAAAATAAGACAGATCTAACTACCATGTGGACCACACAAATTGTTTAACGGTGAAAATCATTCTCTGATGCTATTTGTGGTGTGGTCCAGATGATCTTTGGATATTATTCATTTTTTGGAAAAATGGTCTGTAATGGTCTCTAAAAATATATGAATGGTGTAGATATAATAAATACATCACTGTGGGGCCCATGTAACTTTGATAACCTTTGAACCGTTCGTACAACTCGGAGCTCGAGGAGCGTCCGTGCTCATCTTGGCACGACACGTACCTACAGGCTACAGCTAACGCCTGTGTGTGGTACACCAGTAAACCAACTTGTTATTGTACACCCTAAATTCTATTGGGGCCCACCTTAAATGCATATGATTTATCCACGCCGTCCATTCATTTTTGCATATCATTTTAGTGGTTGAACCCAAAATTGATGCATATCCAAAGCTCAAGCGGACCATACCACAGGAAAAAATAGAAAGATCAATAAGAACTACCCCGGATCGGGTAGGATCGGATCTGTCCGGGTCCATTCGGGTCGGGTTTTCGGGTCGGGTCTGGTCGGATCAGGCCAAATCCGAACTCGACCCGAAATATTTCAGATCTAAATGGGGCTACCCGATCAGCACCGATCCAGACCGTCGGTTCGGTTCTGGTCGGGTCGGATCGGGTCTGGTCGGGTCGGATCCACCGGATCGGGTCCTTTTTGCCCAGCTCTAGTTAGAATATGTTGAAAGTTAGGTTACCTCTTTGCCTGAGTTTTTTTTTTTTTCTTTCTTTTCTTTTCTTTTTTATGATCATGTGGAAATTTTATTGGTAGTAGGGAAAAAGATTAGGGCCGTTTGGCATCTCTACTAAGAAGAACTTATTTGCTTATTCTTAAAAAATAAGCTCTGATCTTCGAAATAGACTGTTTGGTAAAGCTTTAATTTTAGAACTTATTCTTTTAGAATCTAGCCAAAAAGATTTTTAAAAAAGTGATGGGGAGGTAACTTTTTCTTTTAGAGCTTATTTGGCTTGAGCAAGTAGATATTTTTGGACAAGTTTGTCCTTAAACTTTTTAAGAAATTCCCATCTTACCCTCCTCTCTTCTCTTTACAATTTCTTTAAGGTGGACCCACATGATGAGCAACCCATATTGAAGGTGGGGCTGCACATGATAAATGGTCCACATCAAGGTGGGCTCACATAATGCATACTCACATCAAAGGTAGGCCTTACATCAAAGCGTGGCCCCACATGATGATGACTTGCATCAAAAGTGGGACCCATGTGAATGGTGGACATTGAAGGTGGGACCACATGATAGAAGGTTGACATCAAAGGTGGGCCCACATGATGAACGACCCATATTGAAGGTTGGGTCCCACATGATGGACGGTCCACAACAAGGGTGGGACCCACATGATGGATGGTGAACATCAAAGGTGGATCCCACACGATGGATGACCCACATCAAAATGTGGCCTCACATGTAGACTGTCTACATCAAGTGGGCCCCACATGATGGATGGTCCATAGCAAAGGTGGGAACCACATGATGGATGGTGGACATCAAAGGTGGGCCCGCATGATGAACAACCAATATTGAAGGTGCCCCCCACATGATGAATGGTCCACATCAAGGTGGGGCCACATAATGTACGGTTCACATCAAAGGTGGGCCCCACATGATAGATGACCCACATCAATGTGTGGCCTAGCATGATGGACCATCCACATTAAGTGGGCCTCACTTGATGGACGGTCCACATCAAAGGTGGGACCCACATAATGGATGGTTGACATTAAAGGTGGGCCCACATGATGGACGGTTGACATCAAAGGTGGGGCCACATGATGAGCGATCTGTATTGAAGGGGGGCCCACATGAATGGTCCACATCAATGTGGCCCACATAATGGACGGAGTGGGCCACACATGATGGATGGCCCACATCAAAGTGTGGCCCATCATGATGGACAATCCACTTTAAGTGGGCCTCACTTGATGGACGGTCCACATCTAAGGTGGGACCCACATAATGGATGGTTGACATTAAAGGTGGGCCCACATGATGGACGGTTGACATCAAAGGTGGGGCCACATGATGAGCGATCTGTATTGAAGGGGGCCCCACATGAATGGTCCACATCAATGTGGCCCACATAATGGACGGAGTGGGCCACACATGATGGATGGCCCACATCAAAGTGTGGCCCATCATGATGGACAACCCACTTTAAGTGGGTTCCACCTAATGGACGGTCCGCATCCAAGGTCTTGCGTGATAGACAACTCATATCCAAAGAGGCCTAACATAATGGATGATCCACATAGAAGTTGCACCCACACGATGGATGGTGGACATCAAAAGTGGCCCCCACATGATGGACAACCCACTTCGAAGGTGGGGCCCACACGATGGACACATCAAATGTGGATTCCACATGGTGGGTAGTGGACATTGATGTAATGGAATTGTTCTAATCTTTAAAAATGACATCAATTATCCCTAGAAAAAACTCTTATTTAAATGTTTTACCAAATGTGCTTATTTCATATAAGAGTTTTTTTTGGTTTTGAAAATTAATTTTACGAAACGAGCTTATTTAAAACAAGAGCTAGAATAAAAAGAGCTTATTAGAGTAGCTCTTATTTAAAAAGCTCTTATTAAATTAGAGTAGAGATGCCAAACGAGCCCTAATAACAAAAAAAAGGGTGAAGAATTGGGTTTAAGACTGAGGGTAGAATAAGCCAACAATTTTGCAAGCAACTATGCAATCTTCCGTCATCTTATTTGGTCTTCTTCCATGCGTTGGCAAACCAGTAAAATAAATATATTTGTGAAAAGAGTTGAAAGGAAGCTTTTAGGATGGAAGAGTGCATATCTGTCCCTTGGGAGTTGAATTACTATGGTAAGATTGGCGTTGGTAAATATGCCTATTTGTCCGTGTGTCAATGCTTGCTAGTGCTTGGAACAAGTTGGAGAGAATTCAAAGGGATCTTAAGAGAGGTGGGAGATTGGCATAAATTTCCTCTGCGGAAAGGGGAGAAATGTGAAGGTTGAAAGAGCATGGAGGCTAGGGATAATGTGCTGAAAAATATGAACATCCTGTTTGTGGGAAAATGGCTATAGAGATTTGGAGGATGGAATCCTTTGGTAGGAAGTCATCTTGTGAAAAAATGGCAAGTGTCAATGGTTCATTAAAGCCTCATCTCAATATGTGTCTGTTCTATTGAAAGTGCTATATAGGGTAATGCAGGGGCATTTTCACATTGGGCTCGAGTGGGGTCGCTTGTGGGATGCAGGGGCACACTCGGGGTGAGTGACTAATGCGATTTGGGGCCCACGGGGGAGGTCTCGTGTTCGAGACTCCTTACCAGGGGTGAGTAATGCGCATTTCACACCGGGCTCAAGTGGGGTAGCTGTGGGATGCGGGGATACACTCGGGGTGGGCAGCCCATGTGATTTGGGGCCCATGAAGGGGGTTCGGCCGAGGTCTTAACCCATGAGATATGGGGCCTGGGCTATGAGATAAAGAGATTAATTCGCCATACTCTAACAGTTCGAGTTTTTAGAGCAAGTGGTTGATTGTCCTACATCAAATTGGTATCAGAGCGGGAGGTCTTGTGTTTGAGACTCCTCACCGGGGGTGATTAATGCAGGGGCATTTTCACATTGGGCTCGAGTGGGGTCGCCTGTGGGATGCAGGAGTACACTCGGGGTGGGTGACCCATGCGATTTGGGGCCCATGAAGGGAGTTCGGCCGAGGTCTTAACCCATGAGATATGGGGCTTGGGCTATGAGATAAAGAGATTAATTCGCCATACTCTAACAGTTCGAGCTTTTAGAGCAAGTGGTTGATTGTCTTGCATCATAGGGTGGGAAAGAATTTCAACAAGGAGCTTGCTTATGGTATTTGGGATGGGTCGTGTACACAATCTTTGAAGCATGTGTGGTGAGTCTTGATAGACCTCTAAAACCTTGTCTATACTCGATTGTAACAGGTGTCATTTGAGAAAGAAGTTATGGTATCTCAATGCCATAACTTTTTGTGGATTAGGTAGTACGAACCTGAAAATTCTCTAGGGGACCTCAGTGAAGACTAATGTAGAGAATTGCAAGACTCATGGAGCAATGGCATAACTGGAAGCCTGTGCTTGGACAAAGGGAATGATGGAATTGGAAGCCTAAGAGATTGGGATGCTTCTCCATGAAGTCATTCTATTCCTCTTTTTCAGGTGATAAAATGGGTCATGCAAGGGTGC
This sequence comes from Magnolia sinica, assembly GCF_029962835.1. Classification (NCBI taxonomy): domain Eukaryota; kingdom Viridiplantae; phylum Streptophyta; class Magnoliopsida; order Magnoliales; family Magnoliaceae; genus Magnolia; species Magnolia sinica. The sequence continues at coordinate 92,025,234 of NC_080580.1, forward strand.
TCCAAAGGTGATTGCTTTTGGCTGGCTAGTTGGAAAGGACAAGGTGCTCATAGTTGATCACCCAAGGAGCAAACAGATGATCAACCAGCCTGTTTTTTGTTTCTTTGTTTTCTTAATGCCCATTTCCAGGGTTTGCTAACCCCACAGACACCCCTCCTCATGCACCTCTACATGTAGCGGCATGCCAACCGGCCACATCTGCTAGGTGTTTGAACCATGCATCAGGTAGGACCCACTGTATGGATCATCATCATCATCTAAGCCTTATCCCAACTAATTGGGGTCTGGAGGTCTCTTCTTACTATCTTGACCCATGTCCTTTTGGGTCTTTGCCTTGCCATTTTAGAGCCTTCAACTTGAACCCCTCACTCCTAACTAGTGCAGTTCTTGGTATCTGTTGCACATGGCCCACTGTGTAGATGATATGCCCAAAAATTAAGGCCCATCAGGTAGGCAGTAGGACACACATGTATAGAAGTGGATGGCCTCGAAAAACATGTTGTTTAATGGTTACCTAATGGTTAGACAGCCAGGGGCTTTGGCCAAATGACCTAGATACCTGATGCATGGTTCAGATGTCCTGCACAACCGGCACATCTTACTTTGTGTAGAGGTTTATGTGGGGCTGGCAAACATCTTGGTTTTCAATTATCTAAAGACAAAATATCTTTGTTTTCTCTAGCTACAAAATTTTAGGAGCTCATGTTTGATATCTGTTGTAGTTTTTGCATATGCCATCTGCCTTTTCATGCTGATTGTTGTGATTCTGTTTGGTTTCTTGCATTGGTCGATGACTGTTGATTTAATACATGGTTAACTCAAATTGTGCAAGAAAGTGAAAGGTAATGCGATCACCTAGAACCATTGCTAGTTACCTTTGGCCTAACCAGGCTAGAAAAAGGCCTGCTAGTGAATCTATTATTCAAAATCTAGTAGGATGGTGTCCAACTGCCCAAGATTTCCTTCCATTTAAGGATATATGCTAATTTTTAACTCTCATTTTCCCCATCATTTTTAAATGGTCCTTTTGAGGTTTCTGATCCTAACCACAAATTTCTCCCAAACTCAAGAAAGTGACAGGAAGCCATGCTTTAAATGCAGGTGAATGTTATGTTGAAAGAGCTACCAGCAGAGGAATTTGGCCCTGGAATTGACTTTAGAGAATACTCTTTCCTTGAGAATCCATTACTGCCCAAACGGGTAGAAATCATATTCTGATTTATAGATGTCTTCAGTAGTAGCTTATTATTATTATTATTTTAATATTTTTGTGTCTTTCCCTGGACCATTTGTTTTTCCTCTTGATGGTTTCAGGTAAAGGAATCATGGCTTGAGGTTCAAATTTGTGAAGAGCAATCCCCAGATTGTCATATTGCCAACGAAACAAGTCAATCGAAGATACTCAGATTTCCTAAGCATAGCAGTGAGGAAATGGTAAAAAAATTGCAAACCAATGTAAACTCACTTCTCATTAGATTGTGGCTGATTCTTCCTGGTTTTTGGCATTGATTTTATCATTTTAGTCATTATCGGGTTTGCCGACCCCAATTAATTGGCGTAAGGCTTAGATGATGACGACGACGATAGTCATTATTGGGTTTCATGAAACTAAACTGGTTTTCTATTACTCATTTATTTGTTGTTTAGATATTCACATTGTTTTACAGAAAAATATCCAACTTGAATTTATGAAATGAAATGTCATTTTTTAGACCATTCTGCTAAGAAAACTACTAAATGGGGTACAGTTCCTGATTAAGTAGAGATGCTTGGTTAACACCTACTAAGGCAAAAGGTTCTGCCTTTTTCAGAATCTTGAAACAATTAGTTCAACAGAACCGATCAACTACAACCGGCTGCATGCTAACTTCTCATGCAGCTCCAGTCCATTCTTGTCAACATTACTATGCAAAGAATAGGCCCCATCATGAAGATCGCCCATCTCAAAAATCAGGCTGATCCACGTGTTAGGTGGACCACACTTGTATGCTGATTTGGGCCACAGTTGTCCATTGGTTCAACGAGTGCGGCCAAGTGATGAGCACACGGTCTGATTTTTTGTGCCAGATGATCTTCATGGCAGGGCCTATGTTATTTGGATGGTATGGATTTTCTACAGAAGTGGCATGTAGGCCCGAAAGATGAGCCTGCATGATGATTTTGCATATTACATCCAGCTTTAGGTGGTCAGTACTCTTAGTCTACAGTATTTCAGGGATTTTTTTTAAAGAGGTATTTTTGTACGTGGGTGCTCTTTCTAATAAAGTGGTTTTTCAAAATTCCTCGAGAACTTTGATTTTAACAAACAATGCCTTGACCTTTTGATAGTAGCAAAATGTGCTTCTCAGCCTCAGGGGTTAAAATGACCAAAGTATCCTTATTATTATTTATTTATTTATTTATTGCTAAAAAGTAGCAGAGCCAAGCATTGTGGGGCCTATATGGTGTGTGTATGACATCTGAACCTCCCAACAGGCACAGCCCAACATGATTATCGGATGATTAAAAAAATCAAGCAATCTGATCATAAGGTGGGCGAAACCATAAAAATCATTGCACACCACCCATAAACCTTCGAATTCACGTGGCCCATATGATGATTGGATCAGCCTGATGTTCAGTTAGTCTGATCATCATGATGGGGCGCACCTGTTGGATGGATTGGATGTGATGCACTTACCACATAGGCCCTACAATGCTCGACTCTACCTTTTAGAAAAGAAACGAGACGAGGAAAATTAGGCCTTTTCACCCCCAATAACCATGTTTTGGGACTTAAAAAATTCAAGGTGTTGTTTACAAAATCAGAACCGATGCAGAATCTTGCGGTCAAAATCGCTTTAATAAGTGTATCGAGTGCTTTTTTTCCCTTCACAAATGAGTGTCTTACTCGAATTACCTTAAATCTTTTAGGGCGTGTTTGATTTTTCAATTCACCGGAAAATACCGTGTAAATATCTAATGATTATTTCCCCTGTATTTACTTCACTCTTTCCAACGTTTGATTTAACCACATGCTTTTTTGACTCAAAAATCGAGAACACTACAACATATTTGTGGGTTCCACCGCGATGTATATCGCTTATCCACACCGTTCATCTATTATGCCTAATGCATTTATGGCATGAGCCAGAAAATGAGGCATATCCAAAGCTCAAGTGGACCATGCCATGGGAAAAAAGGGAATTGAATACTTACCATTAAAAACCTCTTAGGGCCACTGTTTCTTGTGGTGTGGGCCATTTGAGTGTTCGATGTGCCTCATTTTTCAACTCATGCCTTAAAATAGTGTTTAAACAGCTGGACGGAGTGAATATATTATATACATCACCTTGGGGTCCACAAATATAAAAGAGCTCTTTTGAACTGGTTTCCAATGTAGCAAGTACGATGGATTTTCAAATGATTTTCAAATGGGTGAAATGGTAATAATTACCCATTTCAAGGGTATTTACACAGGCTCTGAAAAATCAAACACGCCCTTAAGGTTATGTTCATTTCACTGACGGCCTAGCTGACCTTTGCATTTTACCTCGCAGTTCACAACAGTATTCTCCGCTTACAAGGATATCAAAGTCATACAGTTCTCATCCATGGAGGACACCTTTCAAGGTTTTACTGACAAGGCAAGTTGTTCAGGTTCTCTCTGTTTGTTCTTTTGTATATCTCAGTAGCTGAACTGAAATGATTCTATTACCTTTGTGGGATGATGCAATTGTAAATAGGTGAGAGAGGCCAAGTTCAAGAATCGTTTGAAGCGGTATGTCGGGATATGGTGTTGTGTGGAGAACCGTGCTCGTGGTCACATATATTATGATATGTACTGGGATGAGAAACCTGGTTGGAAACCAGTTCCACCAGCAACACAAGAGGATGACCATCCACCATGGTAGATGCATGATCCCTGGCTATTTGTTAAAATTGCATGGAGAAGATGATGCCTGAGAGAATCAATGTCATGCAACCCCTGAGGCATTTCTTTCTTCTATAGGCCGAAAAAGCTAGACATAGGGACGAATGCATTGCATACTTGGGGTGGAAACCCCTTCACATGCTTTTGTAAGACAGTAGCAAAAATTTTGACATTCCAATTTATTCTCGAATTCAGTTAAAATAATCAAATGGAATGTGTCTCCAAATAAGGATTTCATGCTGGTTGTGAGTTGAAGCTATGATTTGATGATGTTAGTCATTGAAAAGGCTTACAATACCTGGGGATGTATTCAAACCAACCTTGGGCGCACAATGTAAGAGTCTGCTGGTTCAATTTGAGCTACTGATCTTAAAAACCTGATCAATGGCCAAGAAAATTGATAATAGTCCAAATCAATTATACTAAAAAACATTCTTATCATTCATTTGGGATATCACACTTGCTTGATGACAATAACTTTCAAGAATAACTTTGATTGGATGCTCTTAGTCGTTTGTTCATGTTATATTAGAAGATTGTTGTCTATCAGTAGGCCACACCTTGGACTGAAAGTGGCTCTCAACAATGACCATATGATCCGTAACATCCCATTTCCCAAGATAATAGATGATCAAATTCGGCTTTCCAGAAAAGGTCTGAACATAGATCTGGATCATCCATCATATGGGCCTCACTTTTAATAATTTTAACTGTTAAAAATCAGTTTGACCTAACAATGCCTAGTATAGTAGCGGTGCCAAAACAAAAAAGTTAAAAAAAAATAAATAAATAAAAGGGTCAAATGGTTGGCTAATCATTGATATAAGAAATCCATCTCATAGGCCCCACATCTGGTTGATTCTAATTTTTTTACATTCAATGGATCTAACTATCTGATAAGTGGCTAGGAAGATAGATGATCAAATAAATTATTACGAGAAAGTGTTATAGACCGTCCATTAATTGGGTACCCTAATTTTGAGTGATGGTAACTCTCAGTGCCGCCGCTCATCCCATGATGAGATCAGTGCCCAAGAAGATGAATAGTAAGCCAAGTGTGAGAGTGGGATGCACCAACATCTCCACACGTGTGCATGCTCCTGTGCGTTGGTCCACCGTGTGGACAGTTCAGGTTGGCCCTTGGTCCCTACTAGAGGGTCCGATGATAGTTGTCTGCAGGATCTGATGGTAATTGTCTGCTCTCCTTCACACAGGATTAAGAAGAGGCTCCCTACCTTGTGAGATCAATAATGGCAAAACAAAAAGTTTCTGCAGAAGTATAATTGTGTGTGTTGCATTTTTTATTTCTTTTCCCGGAACATTGGTTGCATAAAAAAGGGATCCTTGGGTTTAAATTAAATATTTATTTATTTTTTGAAAAATACCTTCAGTTTTGCCGTGTTTCCATTAAAAAATTCAATGAAACTCATGGCTATTTTTTGCACGTGGTCATCTTGTGTGAGGGAACCAATGAAGAGTATAGATGGAAAGTCTTTGTTAGGGGATGACTTCAAGATTTTGGAATAGGAGACCAATCATGTTAGGCCTGGATCAATTTATGTATGTACGGGTTGGACTAATCCTTAGACCTGATGACATATGAGAAGTTTATTAGACATATGGGAAGTTTATTAGTTCCTAGTATAATATGTTTTGGCCCTTGCATTGGGATGTGGTTGAAGCCTATAAGATCCAACAAGGAATCCACTTGCTACATAGGAACACTCATATGGTTGAGATCTTGTTGGTCAGACCATCTATCAAGTTGTTTTCTAGCTAGGTCTGTCAAGTAAATGGTTTTAAATCATCATCATCATCATCATCATTGTTGGCATTTAAGCCCCATCTCAATTAAGTTGGGTTGGCTACATCAATCCCATTTCATGTTCCACTTTAGTTGGACCACTCAAATGATTCTAAATATGTTTTCAATTATTGATATTTAGTTTTAATTGTTAAAAAGATTTTCATCACACTTATAGATAATTCAATGTTTGAGATCTTGTAGTCCACATCTTGATTTGTATAGTTGTTGGATCAACAGTTGATGACCATGGTTATTGGATAAATTTGATCAATATCGATACATGAATAGGCGTGATCCTAAACTTTTAAATATAATAGGGCATTCCAAGGCTTATAGGGGGGTGAAGTATTATAGCAATTGTGTTTTCCTTGAAAATTTAAGTCTTCCTCTATAAATAGAGTTTATACTAAAGAGGAAAAAGAGATTGTGCCCTTGGATGTCCAAACCTCATTAGACTTCACCATAAGGAGTGGTTTGGAGCCAGTAAAATCCTTAAGTTGTAATGGTATTACAATTAATGGGATTGCAGGGGTTATTTGGATACCTATATTTGATTTGCCTGAAAAGGCTTTATATGCAACTCTTAGTTGTAATATGAAACTAGGCAAAAAGTTATGTTTTAGATTATTGATTAAAGTCTTTATAGTTAAGAATGCATTATACATAATGCAACATAAAGGTTGATACACACTTATAATGTGTGGGGCCCACCATAATGTGTACAATTTATCCAATTAGTCCATCATGTGGTTCACTTGATGCTCTCTTGTAAAAAAAATTAATTTATCTATCATGTGCTTCCTCTTATGCTCTTTTGGAGAAAAAAAAAAAAAAAACCTAGCTTAATTGGTCATCAAATTGACCACATGAGAGGAAATGATGGGATGTCCACCATTAAAAGCTTTGAAATTGTATTCGGAGCGCATTGTGATGGGTGGACAACATCCAGTCAGTCTAAGCGCGTACATGATTTGATGCTCTTTTAAGGCCAAAAAATAAAATAAAATCAAGCCATTAAAATTTATTTACTTGCAAGTAGATTATTACTTTAAAGCCAAATATGATAGTATGTAAATAGTTTACAAGTATAACTTTTTTTAAGTGTAAGGCATTTACAACTTAAAATTTTATAGGCATCCAAATAAATGAGAGAAATTATCTCACATAAAAACATTCACAAGTGCTATGGATCAAAGTGTGTTGTTTCTCATTCTTCTGGTCTATATGAAATAGAAGGGGAAGAATACTTTACACATTGTGATGGACTCTTGAAGACACAAGATTTGTGTGTTTTTCTTAAGGTTTTGACTGTATTTTACATGAGAATTTTAAATTAATTAAATTTTTTTTTTTTAAAGTTCAAATTTTACTAGATTTTAAAAACTCCAACAGCTTATGCATATGCGTTGGTATTCCAAATCATTGGTGTGCTAAGTCACTATTTTGGTGGAATATACTGCAAAAAGATTCGGCAAAACGTCGAAGTGCTTAATTAAGTTTAATGTGGAGGTTCTACATATTGCTCTTGTTAATGAACAATATATATATAAGGCAGGGACAAAGATAATTATTGCCATGTCAAAAGATAAGAAGGTATCCAAATTAGAAAATAATTGATAAATGAAGAGAAAGAAAAGTGCAATGGGAGGATAATGAGGAGTGGACCCTAATGCATTCTTTTGGCATATACATAAGATAAGGATAGGCATTCCAGTAGTACTTTACTGGGTACCAACCATATTCCACACAACATTCAGATACAGCAGGATGCAATAGGATCCAAAACTTCCGTGGCTTGTAAAATGTTTTCAACGGTAAGTATTTTAATCCCCACTGTGGTTCACTTAATCTTTGAAACTGAATTATTTTTCTGTCTTGTACTTTAAAATGATATGGAAAAATGGATGGACCGTGTGGATAAAATCCATACATTGCGATGGCCCATCAGAGCTCCTGTCCGTTCATAACTAGGGACTGGTTCGATGCACGCATCACGTAGGGCCTAACCCACACTTTAATTAAAAAATAATAAAAAAGATATTAAAGGCTATCTTCTTGTCTTTCCGTCTGTCATTCACTCTCTCCCTCCCATTGTCAGCATCCATTATCGGAACTTTTGAAAGAGACGGGAGGGGAGAGTAGCGAAGAGGAGAGGAGAGAAGAGCAGAGGAGGAATCCAATCAATAGATAAAAAAAATCTTCCTAACGTCCTCTTATCATCTGGTATGACAGTGGGCTGCTGGCTCTTTCGAGCGGAAATGAGGAAGGGCAGAGGTCTAATGGTGTGGAGTCGGTGTCTATTGTTGGGCACGGATGATGGCATTGATGACTCTATCCTCGATCGTCCCTCCTTAGAGTCCTTCTTCTTTTTGTGTCCGTCACCCAATTTCATGGCTCTGAAAGCCGATGCAATTACTTTCTCCTCTTCTTTTTTGAGAGAAAAAGACGCATGATCCTTTTCCACCCTTCTCTTCCATTCTTTGTTCCTCCTCCAACTCTCCCTGCTTTCACTCCTCTGTCTTCTTTCTTTTTTCTTTTTAAATTAATCATCATCATCGTCATCGTCCCATGATGACCCTCACCGCCCAAAGCAGCATTTGCTGCTACCCCTCCTTCAGGTAAGAAAAAATAAAATAAAATCACACCTCTCTCTCTCTCTCTCTCCATCATTTGTTGCCTTATATATATATATATATATATATATATATATATATATATATATATATATATATATATATATATATATATATATATATATATCTCAGAGTGGTTCTGCTACCTTCCTTTCTTCTTATCATCAGGTCTGATCGTCATTGGAATGGGAAGAAGATGCACAGGAGCTTTCCCCCGCTCTCTGCCACTACACTTAGCAGTCAGACGATGGAATGCCGGAACAATCTTGATGATCTCGAGGTCTGTTTCTCACTTATCATGCATATACACCTTTCAGTGATTTTGATTCTCTTCCGGATATGCCCTTTGTGGACCCTTCCCTTTCCTCTTTTCCTTCTTCCTTTATCCATTCAATCCGTCCATCTCCAGACGTATTCCTCTTCAGCTCATCGGTGTTGATACTCCTTTTTGTCTCTGGACAAACATTTTATGCATTCTGCAGGTTCTTAAGATTGCCAGGGAAAAATTTACCCATGAGATCTCCTTCCGCTCCAAGGATAAAGACATTTCTCTTGCGAAGGTACTCACCATTTGAATTGTTACACTGTTATTGCAGTTCACAACATCTTTACTAATGCCTATCCGCTTAATTGACAGCCTATTCTCTCTCTCTCTCTCTCTCTCTCTCTCTCTCTCTCTCTCTCACTGTGCGTGTGCGTTCATGCGTGTGCATGTGCGAACTCCTATGTAAGCCTACTGGAGAGTGCCTTGGTGATTTTCTGAATTGGGTCACTGATCCTTTTTGCCCATATTAGGTTGCATTTCTGTGCGCTATGAAATTGAATAGCCCCCATCAATTTAAAAACATAAAACAAAAGCCAACTAAAACTTAAAAGAGAAGAGAACAAGTATAATTTGAATTATCAATTGGGTTTTGAATTGTAAATTGTAGGATTCAAATCATAGAATTGTAGGATTCATATAAAAAGGGATTCAAATCATTTTGCTTAAGATTCAACTCAAATTGTAAATCATACGATTTTGACAACTATTCTCTGGAAGCATTGCCTAAATAGAAGTAAAGTGCCTGACGCTCCATTAAGAAATGTCTATGGGCTTGGCATGGAGGAGGAAGTGGTAAGGCGGGCAAAGCCATGTGGAGGCTCATTACTATGGCAGTTTTTTGGGCAATTTGGAAAGAGAGGAATACGCAGTGCTTCCGTAATGACAGCTCCTCTGTCTGTGGGGTGGTTTCTGTAATTCTAGATCTTGTTAGGTGATGGCTCTTTCAATGTAGCAGCTTCGGCTGCTTTTCCTTGTGTTCTTTTGCTTTTGGCGTTGTATTCTTTTCATGTCTTCCGGCAGGTCTCTTAATAAATTTTGTTCTCTCTCAAAAGAAGAAGAAGAAGAAGAAATGTCTGTGGAACTGAAGTGAGACACTTTTGAGATGTTTCTAAAACATAAACATGGGTGAAACAATTGCAGAATGTTTGAAATTCCTGTGAAAAGTTAGTGAAGAGCTTTAAAGTAGGAGATTTTCAGCTTTTCATAGTTTCCTATGATTTTTTATGGAATTTTCTATAGAGTGTTTGAATACAATTAAAGACATTCAGTATTAGTTTAACATGCTTCTAATGAATCTCACACATCTCTTATCTGTTTTTATTTACAATTTGTTTCTCGAGTGTTTCCCTTATGCGTCTTGATTTGTTTCTTAATCTGTTTATTGATTCATCATATGTTTTTTCACTTTTTGGTTTCTCATGACCCTCTTCAAAAGTTACTAAATTTGGAAAACTGCAAAACAAGCTACAGTAAGCTGATCATGACTGACCCTCTTGTCACTCCTTTCTTAGCCGGGGAATCGATTACCTCATTTCAGAGCTTAATTTCTGAAATAGAAAAATTTAATATCTAGGGGCCTGGATTGAGGCTTTGGCCACTTAATAGCATTATGAGAATCCCCTTTGATGATTAAGCTAGAAGGAATTCATATATATGTGTATTCTTTTCCTGTTCCTGTGTCTGGCAGGCTTTGTAATAAAATTTATTATCCCTAAAAAATTCATGTAGATGTGCAAACCCTCCCAAAGGGCCACGATTTCTGGTTATTAGATCCACTACTTCACAGGGACCAAAGAAACCGTCCATACTTCACCTCTTTGATTCTTCAACACCCTACCAATGCTGGACGGACCTAGTTTGGCACCACATTTCAGTAACTATTGTACGGACAATATTTCCTATGATTGTTAATTTCTTTTATCACTGCATTTTAAAGGTGGAAGAAGCTCTGTAATAAAATCATTGTTGCTCAGATACAATTTCCAACAGCACGATTCTTGCATCAAGGGCTTAGTGACTGTATATGTTTAATAGGAAGTTAGGAACAATCTATGTGATATATGTTTTCATAGTGGTGGAACAGGCATACGCAGTTTGATCTCTCTCTCTCTCTCTCTCTCTCTCTCTCTCAGTTCTTGTGCAGTTGTTGCACCTGCAGTGGTATGCAAAATGTCACAAGTTGGCAATGGTTTGTGTCAAAAGAAGGAACATCCTTTGATACTGCTATCATGCTTCTTGCCAAGATGGAGTGTAGGAGTAATGGACCAACTTATTTCCACGTCAGTGATAGTAGGTCAGAACTGTTACATGCAGTCATAGAATGTCTTATACCAACCATACAAAAAATAGTAATAATAATGATAATTTATTATTATTATTATGAAGATTGAAAATATTATTGAGGGAGCCGAAGCAGCCTAAAGGCAAAACCAAAAAAGAAAAAACTATACAACACACCCAACAACAGTCAAAGAGGCTGAAAAGACCCAAAACAAAACACAACAAAACAAAAGAAACAAAACTATAAATTGCCATGTACTAAAGGAATAACAAATTTGCAATGTAAAAGAACAGGAATTAACAAATTCATTCATTATGATGGTAGAAATTCTAGAGAGATGGGGAGGAAATTATGTAGTCCACTTTGTAGGCACTCAAGGTGGATTAATTGTCTTTTCATATTGATTATCTGCTTTGTTTTTTATTTTTATTTTTTGGATTTTTGCTGTTTGTTGTGAGGCTGAAGTGCACATGCTGGCCATGATGCACTCTTGGTGAGAGGAAAACTGCTGCATTCTCCACATGCAGGCAAACATGACAAAATAAATTAAAGAGATGGATGTTTCCTGTTCACGTGCACCAGCTTCTATTATTGGTCTCATTGGAGTGTTTGCCTTTGAATTATGGAATAACCTTGCTCTTCCATATCTGGTGATTAGTTTGACTTGGAGCTTAGTTACTATTTATCATGTGTATTGCTAAATAAAGTGCCTGGCCAGAAGTTTCTGGTACTCTTCTCTATTACCAAGTCATTTATGTGGCTGTTTTCCTCGTAGTTAATAATCAACTGGGACTCATGGAATCCCCCTTCCGGTGATTGTTATTTGACTCAGATGCTTCTAAATGCTTGCAGTTGATGTCTTTTGGATCTGCTTATTCTAAGGAACTTACTCAGATTCTAGTTTCCTGTTTCCTTGTTTGGTATGACGAAGTGAAATGTGGTTTATAACCTCTAGATGTATGCTGTCAATATTTTTCTGGTGTAGCATCAAAGATGCTGCTGCCTGATTTAGTAATTCCAGTGCAGTGCCGTTTCGACTTTGCATGCATTTGAGATGTGTTTTATGGATTTTCTTTTTATCCTTGTGCAACAATATGTTATGAATGGTGAGGCACAATACCAAATTTTTATATCATTGGCAAACATGTGGCAGGCTTTGCTATTTGTTGCAGCTGAAGATGAAGCTTTTATGGCTTTCAACAGACATAAGGATGCTCAGTCACTTCTAATTGAAACCGGAGACGCTCCATTTTCTTTTCAGTCTCATTCCGAATGGGATTGTTTGGAAGCTATTCCTTTGGCTGGCAAGAGCATTTCTGGGTGGTTGAATGTGTTGGATATGATAGCGAAAGAAGTGGAAGCAGAGTTAGTTTCAAGAGATATTGGTTGCCATTTGGTGGAAGTTTTAGAGGCAGTGAATGTAGTTCTCTTTGATTCTAGAAGCTTCAAAAGATATCCTGTACTTGTAGATTCAAAGTATTCATACTTGCACACTGTACTCAGCTCTGGATGTGCTAGTGGTAATGCGGCATCCCTTTTATATGCATCTGGCTGCTCAGTTACTTATCTATACCGTGTTGAACCAATGGTTGGGAGTTTGGATCTTTTGTATTTTGTTATATCTTTGATGATGCTGGAGTTGTCTAACAGATTAAACTATCTTGTTGCCAGCTATTATGCTCAATATTGTTTATATTGAAGTTTGTCGAAGACTTGGTATTACCATTGTGGGATCTCGAGTCGGGGAGGATTTCTTGATTTGGCCCCAAACTGGGAACCCAGAGGTATGCTAATTCTATGTTTTGATTGCATACTTTCATCCATTCATGTGTATACATTGATGGCAAATACTGGGAGGTGTTTTCATTGTTATGCTTCTTTTCTACTACTTTCATTTGGGTGTAGATGCTTAAGGTTTCACATATTAATTATAAAGCTTATCATGGAATTAGTTTTGACCAGTGTTCTAAATATCAGTGTTAGTATCCACAAGTATTATCAGTATTGCCAGGTCAATGATATCGAAACTGCTGGGAGTAAAAAAATTTCAAATATTGCCGACATTTTCGATAATATTGGCAATATCATTGATATCGGTAATATTATGTGAAATTCCACCTTTTTCCCAATGTTTCCCTCAGACCAATATTTTTCTGAGTATTGGCATTACTAATACATGTTTCGTATTCTGGTCATCAATAATGTAATGATAACGATACTTTGAATGCTGGTTTTGACTTCCTATCTTCATCTACCCACAATACGCATTCTAGAAGGATTTTAGGTCCTCTTATCATCCGCAGGAAATGGTGGTGTTGACCTTAACGTTGTCATCATCATCATCTGCAATGAAGTAACTCGTTGGTTGAAATCAACCTATCCAATAGCCTATTACATTGCGCCTATTGGAGTTTTATGCTATCTTGTTGGTCCCTAGCCCAGATAAAGGAGGGTTGGGTTAGGTTGGTAGTCGGGGTCAAACTTATGCCATAGCTTCCAACATGAATCTGAACAATATGGCATTCCAAACTTATGCCGGGGTGTTCCTTGTAAGCGATGTGTTGCATCGGAACCCGGGTGCAATGAGAAATGGACAAGGGTTGGCTAGGGTGTTCCATGGAAGCGATGCGCTTCAACAATGCCTGATTGCTGTGAGAAGTAGGCAAGGTTCTCTTGCCATTTTGGATACATGCAGGTAAAGAAGCCAGTTCAGGAGAATGCCGTCATATAGTGAAATGGTGGAAAAGGATTCATGTAGCTGACCCCAATTAGTTGGGATATAAGGCTTACATGATGATGATGATTTTTTTTTTTTTTTTTTTTGCAATGAAATATTTCCAAGCTTTAGAAGAAGAGGTCCTATGGTGTATCTTGTTTGTAAATGATATAGTTTTGATTGAAGACATGAGGGAGGGGGTGAATTGAAAGCTAGAAATATTAAAGGGATGCTTTAGAATCTGAAGGTTTTAAAATTAGTTGGACAAAAATAAAGGCTCCGCCTTCTTTTTTGTTCTGGTTAATGGATCTCCCAAAGGCTTTTTCAAGGCTTTCAGAGGATTACAACAGGGTACATATATCTCCTTTTTTGTTCGTGGTGGTTATTGAAGCTTTTGGTAAGATATTGCTGAAAGGTTGGGAAGTGCGCTTAATCTGGGGGTTCAAACTGGCGGACTGAGGCCCATGTGTTACTCATCTCTAGTTTGCGGATGATACATCCTTTTTCGCGAAGCAGAGGATGTTATGGTTGACGATTTGTGAAAAATCATCTCATGCTTTGAAGTAGTGTTGGGCTTTAAGGTGAATGATTTTAAATGCAAAATGCTTGGAGTGCGTATGTCAGGGGAGGAGGTGGGTCAGTTTGTGGACTTGTTCGAGTGTGGAGTGGGATCTTTTCCATCTTTGTATCTCGAGCTACCCTTGTGCATAGGAAAGCCGGCTGGGCATTTATGGGACCTTGTGATTGAAAGGAAGCGTTCTTCTTGGAAGAGTTGGCATTTATCCTTGGGAGGTTATTTAACCCTGATTAAAGTAGCTTTCTCCAATACGCCTATTTATTATGTCTTTGTTCAAATGCCTCAAGTCGGTTCTGGACAAGCTCGAAAAGAAGGCACAATTTTTTGTGAAGTGGCAAAGAGCCTAGGAAAAAAATTCATCATTTATTTCTTCATTGATCATTCGCAAGGAAAATTTGGGAACCTTTCCTTTCGACTCTAAATTTCAATTAGGTCATGCCGCGCTCCATACCCTCCTTTTTGGCTTCATGGGCCATGGCATGAAGGTGGAGTTGGCAAAGACGGTAAGGTGGTTGGTGCCTGGCGGCTATGCCTTCTTTGTGGGCTATGTGGGGAGAGAAATATGCATTGTTTTGAGAACAAGTTGAAACCGAATGACTGGATTTTTTGCAAAGTTATGTCTTGGGTTATTCAATGGGCTTCAAGGTTTAAGGAATTGGATCGTTGTGTCCTATTAAGCCTTTTGGGTTTGTAATTTTGTTTCTTTTTCTTTTTGTTCTTCGTCGCCTTTTGTTGCGGTTTCTTACTAAATTCATTATCTCTCAAAATAATAATAATAATAATAATAACAACAACAACAACAACAATAATAATAAAGTGTATGCATTGAATTTTAGTAACAATAGGGTTGGAAACGAGGAATTAATTAAGATCAATGTTGTCAAATAACATATGCGATCCTGTGCGATTGCATATGCGTGTGCGCATATGCGATCGCACAATCGCATATGCGGTCGCATATATATATATATATATATATATATATATATATGCATTTTTTCAAAAAATTAAAAAAAAATCAGAAAAATCAGAAAAAATTCAAAAAAAAATCAGAAAAATCAAAATAAATTATTATATGTCATTGGGACATGATATACATTTAATTTAAGTACAAAAAAAATAAAACCATACTCCATACATGATACATGCATCATACATTTACAATTTAGTAATTTACAAATTACAATATAGGTAACTTCTTAAATGATCTTAACATTAACAATTAACATTTTAGTTAGTACTAGTAGTTACATACTTACATTTAACAAATGACAATAACAAATATGAAATATGAAATATCCATATTCAACATTCAACACTACATGTACATGATAATTTTGTCGACCACATCCTTTGGGCGTGGTCTACACCATCTATCTATGGGTCCATGCCCTCGGGTTCTTTTCGATGGTTGTACTTGTGGTCTAGACCGGCCTGTTGAAGTAGGGGGAGTGAGACTAGCTTCATCTACATTAACTACATTTATATCTTCATATGCATCTTGTTCCATATATTCCTCCTGAAGTAGGGCACTATCGCATTTATTTCTTGATTGTTTTTCCATATACTCAACGATCTCCCTTCGGATTTCTGGAGTAATTTTGTCGCATGCTTTTGCATTTGACCCCGGTAAATGTGCAAGGTGTTGCTTGTGCCTTGCAATGCCACCGAAACTCACAAACCCACATAACTCACATACTATGTGAGTCTTTTCGGTAGCACTATGGTAGTGCCCATACTTCCAACCTGGGTCATTCGACCTGAGCTTCAAGGAGGAAGATTGGAAAGAAGACATTATAATGGTGGATAGTGGTAGTGTGTGTGTATTATTAGCACTAAAAAGTAACTAGCTAGCTATTAACTAGAAACTAGAAAGTAAACTACAAATAAAAAGAAAAGTAAAGTAAGAGACTAAGAAGTATAAGAAGAAGAACTAAGAAGTAAGAAAGAAGTAGATCTAAGAGACTAAGAGAGTAAGTAAGAGTAAAGACTAAAGAGCCTAAAGAGTTGAGACTTGGGGGAGAGAGAGAGAGAGAGAGAGAGAGAGAGAGAGTTACACACTTACACACACACACACACTTACACTTGTAGAAACTAGAAAGGGAGAAGAAGAGGGAGAGAGAGAGAGTTGAGTTACACTTACACACTTACACTTGTAGAAAGGGAGAAAAAGAGGGAAAAGAAAATGAGAAAAAGAGAGAGAGTTGAGTTACACACTTACACTTGTAGAGAGAGAGAGAGAGAGAGAGAGAGAGAGAGAGAGAGAGATTACACAAATAAAAGTAAAATTACAAATGTAACGACTAACAAATCTAAAAGAGGTTCCCAACTTCAAATCTTGTTGTAACTTGTAGTCTTATACTTGTAATCTTGAAATCTTGTTGTAACTTGTTGTAAGTTGTAACTTGTACTTGTAAGTTGTAAGTTGTAAGTTGTAACTTGTAAGATGTAACTTGTAGTCTTGTAATGTAAGTTGTAACTTGTCACTTGTAAGTTGTAAGTTGTAACTTCAAACTTGTAGTTGTAACAACTAACAATTAACAAAGTAAATAACAACTAACAAATCATATATATATATATATATATATAAATGATAGAAAGAAGTTGTTAGAAACTTAGAATTAGAAGCTTAGAAATTAGAAGTTAGAACTTAGAAAACTTAGTGGATGGAGATTGGAGAGGACTAGAGGAGTGAGGAGTCTCTCGACTCTTGTCTTGAGTCTTGATCTTGAATCTTGAATCTTGAATTTGGATGGTAATATGGTATGAATGATGTATCATGTATCATGTATCTTGGATTCTTGAATCTTGAATCTTGATTCTTGTTGTACCTTCTTGATTCTTGAAAGTTGAAAGAAAAGAAAAGAAATATGGAAATGGAATATGGATGGAGAGGAGTGGATGGAATGTAGAATGTAGATTGTAAAATGTAAAGTGCTTAGTAAGAGAGGATGTAGTAAGAGAAATAGAGAATAGAGAGAGAGTTTGAGCTTTTTTTGTAAGTAGGAATGCTTAGAATGCACATATATATAGAGTAAAAATCCGGATTAAAAAAAAAGGGTAAAAAAACGGTCAGAAATCTGACCGTTGGCCAGTATGCGATCGCATACATCGCATATGCTGGCACATGTGGCATATGCGATCGCATATGTGCAGGGATCGCATATGCCACTGCCGCATATGCGATCGGGCCAAATATATGCGCATATGCGATCGCATATTCGCATATGCGACTGCACATGACAACAGTGGTTAAGATTGCTAACCAAGTACCCCAAAATGAACATTTTTAGTATCTTGGGTCGATAATTCAGGATGCAAAGAGATTGAGAAGGACGTTGTTCATAGAATTTGAGTTGGGTGGATGAAATGGAGATATGCCTCTGGAGTTCTATGTGATGTTGCATGTGAATGAAACTAAAGGGGAATTTTATAAGATAACTATAAGACGAGCCATGCCTTATAGATAGAATGTTGGGCAATCAAGGAACAACATGTTCATGGGATGAGCATAGCTTAAATGAGGATGTTGGGCGGATGAGTGGCAAGTCAAGGAAGGGTAGAATTGGAAATGAACGCATTAATGAAACTTAGGAGTAGGACCGATAGGTAATAAGATGAGGGAAAGTAGACATATGGTTTGACCATGTGCAATGGAGAACAAGAATTGCACAAGTTAGAAGTGTGAGTTGGTTCAAGTTGAATGCTATGAAAGGGCAAGGGGAAGGCCTAAAAGTACGTGGGTGGAGGTAGTAAGAAAAGACTTGATGACTATGGTTTAATTGAGGATATGGTCCTTGATAGAGTGGAGTGGCGGGACACAATTCGTGTAGTTGACCCCAATTAGTTGGGATAAGGTTTAGATGATGATGAAGAAGAAAAAGTTCTAGGCTTTATCCTATAACACCTTTTGAGTTCCATGTCTTAGATTGATTAGGCCGAGTTAGAAGTTGTTGACCAAGGATATGGTCCTTGGTAGAGTGGACTGGTGGAGCATGATTCGTGTAGCTGACCCCAATTAGTTTGGATAAGGTTTTGATGATGATGATGATGAAGAAAATATTCTAGGCTTTAACCTATAACACCTTTTAAGTTCCAAGTCTTAATTTGATTGGGCCAAGTTGGACCTCATTATAGCTTATTCAGGCCTCACTATTTTAGGAGTCTTAACTTTTGCATAATGGTATTGTTAAGACTAGGGGTGTACATTGAGTTGAACCGAGTCGAGCTGGCCTCAGCTCGACTCGGCTCGTCCACTAGCTGACCTCAGCTCGAACTCGGCTCGGTTCGGTCCTCGAGCCTAGCTGGCCAGCTTGGCTCGGTTCGGTCAGCAGCTCGGGCCAGTTCGAGCCAAGTTCGCCATTGCAGCATTTCCACCAACACTTGGACTGCACTTTCAAAATCCCATTGTTTGTGAAACAGAAGTAATGGTTTTACAGGTATTTTATCAAACACCTTCTAAGCAACATAAAAACCAAGAAAATAAAAAAGGGTATTTGTTTCATGTACATACCTTCCTTGGAAATTGAGACAAGAAACACTGCAAACTTTACTATCAAGGAACAAATTTTTGTGGATCCTTGCTCTTGCTTGGGTGGTAGACTCTCAGGAGTTTTAACACCCGGTCAAGGGTTCGAGTATCCATAGGTGGTGAAAGCCCACTACGGTGTGAGTGTGTGGGGGTGTGTGCGTGTGTTTAAAAAAAAAAAGGAACGGAATTTTGTGCACAAAATGAGAACAAAATAAATAAATTTCAAAATCCTTGAAATGCTGTGCCTGTAGAGACTAGCACCATTCATTATGACGACCCAAGAAGAGTTTGCACACTTACCATTTGAATCAGTTCTGGAAGATGGATCATGAGCTACCAGAATGCATGCAACCATGTCAATGATTACTAAAGAACTCAAATGCATAGGCTCATTCATACACAATATTAGCATATAAATAGATAGGAAAGAGAACTGAGAACCTACACACTTTCAGGTATCAACTACACTTGGTTGAGTCATTTCATCAAACACCTGGGGAGCAACATCAACAACAAAGTAACCGAGTCACTGAACTGGTTCGATTCGAGCTGGATTCGATCTGAGTCAAGTCGAGTTGGGGCCAGCTCGAACTCGGCTCAAACTCATTTTCGAGCTCAAAAAATCAGCTCGACTCGGCTCAAACTCAACTTCGAACCGAGTCGAATCGAGCTTTTCGAGTCGAGTCGAGCGAGCTAACTGAACTAGCTCGGTTCCTGTACACCCCTAGTTAAGACACATTCATCTCTTGGTGTATTCTGTCATGTTTCTTATGTACGAGGGTCTTTACTTAAATTTATCACGTACAAGGATCTTCTGGTTCTAATTCTATATATTACTGTGAAAGGAATTAATGCCCTTCAATGGTTGCAACCGAGAAGATATCTTGGGTATATTTGGGAGCATGAATTTGATGTAAAAGAAGAATTGGGATGACTTCTCATCATTTCTCATCCCTCTCATTTGTACTTTTGTTTATCTTTTGTTGCTCATAAAATTATTCCATTGTCATACCCCCCCCCCCCAAAAAAAAAAAGAAGGTAAAAAAGAACAAAAAATTGATGCCTTATAAGTTGGATGGGTGCATATTTTTTTCACATATGTGAATAGAAACAATTGAAGATCATCTTGATCTCTTTCTCACTCAAAATTATCTTCTTCTTACTTTTCTCATACTTTGGTCTTCAAGAATATCTATTACATAAAAAAAAAAAAACATGACAATATGCCTACAAATGAACTCGTCTTCACATGTTTACTTCTGGTAATCCACATGTCTCTTCTCAGTTGGTTTGGTTGAATTTTCATGTTGCAATGTATTTTTTACACTCACTTTTTATCCTTTGATGTCCTATTGATACCAATTCTAAATATATCTCACAACGTTGAGTCTTTGGTGGGAGAAGCACTCAGTATGATGCTTCAGAAAGCAGAGATAAATGGCCTAATCAAGGGTTTCAAGGTTGCAAGTGTGGGGTTTGGGCGAACGGCATGCGTTGTGGGTGTGCTCCCCATAGACGCCACTTCGATTCCCATCCTCGGGATTACCCGATGCATGTGATTTGCGGTGATTGCATGCATCTGCTGTGAATAGTCCAGCCTCAAAATGGGGTGAGGACACCCTGACATCGTTAAAAAAAAAAAAAAACTGTGGGGTTCAGATCTGCCATCTCCAATATGCGGATGATACTATCGTATTCTGTAACGCCAATACAGTGGTGATTGATAATCCCCGGAAGATCATTGTATGTTTTGAGACTGTGTTTGGGCTAAGTGTTAATGTCCCTAAATGCAAGGTGTTGGGAATCTAAGTGGACCAGACAGAGAACTTGGGAATGAGGACAATGAAGGTTGCATCTAGCTCATTGGAGTGGCGATCCCTTTCAGAGAACTCCTTAACAAAATCCATTACATCTTTCTTAACCACCTACCAATAGAATTTGAAGAAAACCATAGGAAACCTGTATGTTCCTGAAGCCTTGTCCCCACATGTAGTCTCCAAAGCCGCCTGAACTTCAGCTTCCAAAATAGAGATTTGAGAAAGCTTGCCACCTCGGGAGCCAATTGAGGGAAGTCGATGTAATCCAAGAAGAGGGAGAAACATTCAGATGTTTAGTAAGACTGAGATGGGGAAGGTGTATGACTGAGTTAGTCAGGCCTTTGGGTCATCTTCAATGGAGCAAGCTAAGATTGTAAAGGGTGTTCTTTATTACTTTAGAATGGTTTTCATGCCTTGAAAAGTGGGTTTCTCTTAAGAGTGTTGATGCAATCAGCTCCCATCCTTGCATCTCTTTAACAACATGCTACAGTAACATACTATGATAATGCTATAGGAGTGTGCCACAATAATTCTAATCTTATGCTAGTGTATTAAAGTGATGCTAATTATATTTGAAGTACGTGATTAGTTTTATTTCTGTTCCTACTTTCCAACAGATTCTAGTTTATGCATGATTAAGAGTTCTGTTAGATATGCTTACGCAAATTAGTAAGTTCTTGATCCCTAAACGGATTCCTATGTAATAGATCTATAAAAGTACATGCAGGCCATAAAGTACAGATTGATTTTATGAAATTATGAAATAAGAAATTGTTTTCTTTGGGCTTTGTGTGATGGGAGTTCTTCTTTTTTTAGTGCGGCAGTGTGATGCCATTAGAAGCCTTTCTAGGCAATTATTTGATATAAAATCTGATATATAGCTTCTCAAATTGCAACTAGTTTCTTTTCTTTAGAATTTAGTTGCATCACACGAGGTGGAGAATGTTAGATTAGATTAAGGGCATCTACATATATCTTGGTGTGTGAGGTGGACTCATTTGCCCTGGTCTACCTTGCCCTTATGGTAGGAGCTTGTTTGGGGACACTTGGAAATGAAAAAGATGGAAACACACGCCACAGAAATGAAATGCATTTCTATCATTGAAATGCATTTCCCATTTTTTTAAAAATCCTTCGGGATAAACATCATGTAGGAAGAACCAATGTTCGAAGTATCGGTATTGCTACAAGTTACGCTGGCTGGGGATACATAAACAATATCAATATCGCCGATAACTGGAAATGCGGGGAAACATGGGGGAAATGGTGGATTTTTTCTGTGAAACTTCAGGAGTTGCTAAAATACACACATATTTGTGTATTAAGGAATTTAAAAATTGCAAAAAGTATGCGTACATAATAAGGATGTAGATTTGCTTTTCTTAGGGGCTAGGCTTTGCTGCTATCTCAGCACCTTCCCTTGCCCTTTCTCTTTTGCTGCTCTTTTTCTCTGTTTGTTTCTTTTCTCTTTTTAATGAAGTTATCCTTTTAAAAAGAAAAAAAGAAAAAAAGTTTCCATTTAATAAGGACCTAAAAGTATGTGTTGTCATAAGAAACCAGTCCAACCATTCCATCTATCCATCAAACCATCCAACCTTCCATCCAAAATTCATTGATATTTCAGAATATCAACAACACATGATATTTCGCGGAGATATCATCGACAATTGAAAAGGAAACGAAAGATTGTGGTCTCAATTTCACCCATGTTGTGATAATGATAATATCGTGATACGATCAACATTATCGTTGACAATTTGAACACTGCATACAACCATGTGCCTGTAAAAAAAAATTGAAATGGATTTTTTTTAATAAATAGATTATTGGCAATATTAGTTATTGAATATCATAGATACACTGGCAATACAAGCGTGAATATCATAGATACACTGGCAATACAAGCGACGCCTAGAATTTACATAACCAAAATTATTGGCGATACAAGTGACACTTGGAATTTATACAGTTGAAAATATTGGTGATGTCAATGCAGTTTTTATTCTTAGCAATACATCGCTGATATCTGGAATTTCCGAGCCTACCAATGTTATCGGTATCACCGAGCTGGAGATACAGATAATATTGGGGATACTTTGAACAATAGGAAGAGCTGTTCGATATATATATATATATATATATATATATATATATATATATATATATATCAGTGATGGACTTAGATATAACCCAATCGGAAGACTTGTGAAATGAATTCTGAGAAAAAGACGCCCACTCTTTAGCAATAAACGAAAATATGCCTGTGGTTTCTTCCATTTCTTGCATGTGAAATAAGTTTTGTGCAGGTGTTGTTTTGGTTTCTCAACTTGCTACCGTGAATGGCTTGTTTGCCGCTGCAGTCCAACAAAAGGACTACATGAAGTGAGCTGGAGCTCCTTATCTACTTTTAAGTGATAGGGGATGATTGATGGTAGTCACCCTTGAAGCCTATGAGTTTTAGGAAGGCGAAGGTTTGTAATAAGGGTGTGGATAGGATTAGGTTTGTGAAGATGTGGTGTGGGGAGTGAAAATCCAGCTTTGTTGTGTTTTGTTCAGAACAGATGAGGAAACAGTCAACATCTCTTCATCATTTGCGAGATGGGTAGTCATTTTTGGTGGCTTTTTCTTAAGGTTTTTAGTTGAGTTAGACTGCTGCACCGGAAATAAAAATAAAAATGCTAGAGAGGAGAATCAGATTTTTCCCAGATAGCAAAAGATATTGAAGTGGCCATCATAAATTGGCTGTTGACTAAAAGGAGTTCTAGGGTGGTCCATTCCAATATGTGACATGGACTTGTAGATTAGTCGAAGGACAATTTAGGTAACAGACTGCAATAGAAAAGTTTCAAACAAATTGGAAGCTAAGCATTTTTCAGATCATCAATGTAAGAATAGCTTATCATAGAGGGGGACAAGTTTTGTCCTATCCATGTGGACTTGCAACAATATTATTTGGGATTAGTTAGAGATGCTGTGGGGTTAACCATTTGATAGATAATCTTGCCTGAGGGATTTCTAGGACTTATATTTGTAATGGGCAATCACTTTCCTTGCCTTGATTTTTCTTTTTCCAATAAATCTATCAATTGGTTATGTTGTCTATTTTGCAGGAGCTTTTCAGAGTTTCATCTGGCCGGAGCTTGTTTTCCATAGTTAATGGAAGATGCGTGGAGGATCCTAGATCAAAAGCCTCTGACTTGAACAGCAAGTCACTTTTAGGACTTGATATTGCAACTAATAGGGATATCATTGGCATTGCCTTAGCTAATTTGATTGTAAGTTCAATAAGTTATAAGTACAATCAGTGTGTTCTAAATTTCCTGTATATATGATATTGATATTCTTTTGATTGCTATTCTATTATTTGCAATTAATCTCACTTCTCCTTTTCCATTTGCAGAGGCTTCACTGGAAACGTGCTTCAAGGATGAGCCATGGTTTGATGTTGACTTCGCCACTAAGACCAGTTTATAATGTGAATGAAAAATCTTGCAACCTGGATGGTTCGAAGGTTCCTTTGTTGCGGCCTCAAGATCTTAGGTATTGTCTTTTGTTCCTCTGTCTATTTAAGTGTCCACTTTGGCCCAGTACCATTTCATGAAGCATGTGGAATGATGCTTGAACAGACCAAAGCCTCAAGAGTTTACACCAGATGAACATAGTGAATGATATTTTATGCAAGTTCATGCCAGTAGGCATGCCAAGGGGGACAAATGTGGCTTCCACGTATGCATTCCTGATTGTGTAGTCATTATCTTTTAAGGAACACCTGGCATGCATGCACTTGAGTCTTAGATGCTTCTAGATTACTGACTGTATTTATGCTGACACCACTAGTCCACATTTATAAAATGTTAGTTTACTGATGTATAGTTGCATTTTGAATGTGTTATAAATTACTGCTCATATGTGATTGTATTATCATATGTTAATGTGTGTAGTTTTTTTTTTTTTTTTTGTAATGGGCCCCATATTTACATTGAATGTAGATAATTAGTTAATTTCCTCCAATTGTTCAGTCCTTGTACACATGGGCCCACTTGAAGTCCTGATGTGCTGATTTTTGGGCCTCACGATACCAAGCTTCATCCCATGCATGTGTATCAAGGAAGAGCTAGAGTGGTTCTGACTGGGCCATATTTGAGGTGAGTCAAATAAAAGCCAACTGGTTGCATGAAAATGTCCAAAATTCCCCTGTACGTGTGTAGATCTGGATATACATCAACATGTTGCTGAATGAAGGCCAGAAATACCCCTATGCATTACTGAAAATGACCAAAATACCCCTACGCCTGAGCTGCTTGTATAATGAGCCTATGCAAAGGTTATTGGGAAATACCTTCCTTGAGTTTTTTAGTAGTTATTTATTTCCCTTCTGGGTCATGAGTTTGGTGTCAAACTGTCTATCATTCAAGATATATTTAGGAGCTAAAAGTTGCATGATTCTCGATCCAAGGGGATTCTCCTGTACAAGGTCTATAAACGACCTGATTCATGCGTGTAGTCAGCTGAATGCTTTGATTAATGAATAATAACAAAATTGGGAGAATTGCTCTCTACCTAGTGTAGAAGAAGAGAGGGGAATTGTGCATGTGATCACTAGCGTATGGGCTAGTAGACTGCTGGGAGCCATCTGACAATCTTCATATCATCGTTCTTCTCGTGTTCTGTCCTTTAGGATTTTTATGCCCTAATCAGAAACGTACAAGTTCGGATCCACATCCATGGCCATGGTTGCATCAAGGTTGCCTGGATTGTGGGTTGCTCCAGTACATACACGGTAAGCTGCTTCCTCTAATGGGTGGTATGTTAAGGGTTAGGATCATGTGGGTCACTCTTAGTATATACACTATGGGATATACAGTATACTATGTGGTAAAACTGCTTGATAAACAGTATCATGGGATTTTCGCCTTCTTTGATCACTTTTGTTTGACAGCCTGTCAATTTGGTACCATCTCCTATTGCTTTCAGACTGCCAAGATGTAGTAAGGTTTTACACAGCATCTAGAGGGAGTATATGAGGATACGAGGTGGGAGATTGCCCTTACTAATGAGAATTACAAGGGTCTTTGGCACATATTAAAGAGGCAGACGACGTAATAATAGGTCTCAAGCCTGAGTGATCTCCTAATGGGTCTTATAGTAAGTTGCATTCATGCAACGTGGGTCCCTATCATGTCTTGAAGCAACTGGGGGTAAAGCTATCTTATAGAGCTTCCAGTTGAGATGTAGTTTTAGTTCTATGTTTATCATGGAAGATATCGCCATGTCTGTCAGGTGTTACAATGCTGATAATGCCAAGTGACAAACCTGCTTGGAGAGGGAGGGAAGGCACTAGCAGTTGTAAGTTCTCAGATAATTTATTTGATCGATCTGGGCTGTCTATTGGGGAGCAACATGATCCAGTTCTCTCAGAGCACTACAAGTTACAATAGGATTTTCTGGTAAAATTGATTATTTAGAACAATGAGCAATCCATAATGTCCCCAGCAAATAGATGGTGATTATACATTTTTCCATAAATGATGTTGTTAGTTCATTTTATAGTCTATCAATCAGATGGCTACATATAATTTCGAACTGGCATCCAACTTTTTTATAGCTGAATATGCATACTTTCATACACTTCGCAATTTCGACATGCTTTTCCCGACATATGATTAGCCAACTTATCAGCGTCCTGTGTTGGAGGTTGAAACAGTTTTTTTTTTTTTTTTTAAAAGCATAATATGAATTGGTTTAATTGACAATGGCTTGTTTTACTTTGGGCTGTTGTGTCTAAATTTGATACGAAATAACAGAAATTGGGCAATATGTAATTCTGTAAAACTAATGTTCCCATGTTTGTTTCTAAAGAGAAAAACTTTGATATTCTGGCAGTTGGATAATTTACTGGCACTTGGAAATTACTTAGAAGTTATGTACAAGTAATCAAATTAAACTGTCCAAATTATGGGTCCCAGTTTTGATGTATCATGAACAAAAAAATTATGGTTATGTGACTAACTATTCGATTGGTGGACATTTGTTGAATGTTTAAAAATGTAAAATATCCAATGGCCCTATTTCAACGAACAAGTGTCTGCTAATAGAGTTTAGGATTGTTCAACCAATCTGATTTTGGGGCTCTGAGAAGTGACAGTGGATTCCACAATTTAGTCAGTTTAATTTGAGTTAATGTACAGTCTATACAATCTTTGAGTGCCTACGTATCAAGAGTGATACTATGCCAGAGTATCAGATAACTCCCGTGTTTCCTAAATAGTTTGATTTACAATATAGGTTGGCTATCATGGCATCGGAACGACTTCTGATTTTGCAGCCTCATAATTGGGCTCTGAGAAGAGACCATGGCATGCTTTTATACTATAGCAGGTACTTGTCTTTGGTCCTTTTGCTCTTTTATTGCCGGTGATTCTGATTGGTGTCTGGTTGAATTGTTCAGAAAGTATGGAGAAGCTGTCCAAGAGCTGAGCATTTGCATGGCCTTTGCCCCAGTGGAGGAGGCAGAGGTTTTGGAGCCGTTTGTTGAGAAATTGCATTTGTTACGGCTTGAATCTTCTTGGAAGTCGTCACAACAAACTAGCCATCTAGCAGTTCCTTGAATTGTTTGTACATAGCCATTTTGGATTCAATATTTTGCAGCTTTACGACCCCAGCTGTAATTTTGATCCATTTTCATGTAGATGCCTTGACCTTGGCCCGGGTCTGCATCATTGTTAAAGCATGTTGTACCAAAACTAATTTTTATTATGCTAACAGTTGTGCTTTCTTGTTTTATAAATGAGCTACAGATTCTCTATAATATCCCTTCTCTGAAGGGTGGTATGTTCTGAACTTTTGGGTCCCAGTTCAGCGTGGCCTTCTGCATTAAAATCACATAAAAGATCAGGCCCAGATTATGAAAGCAGCATCTGTTGGAAATTCCAACCAAAAAAAGAAAAAAGACAAACAATGCAGGGTGGGGGAATTGGGAGTGGATGGGATGATGTGTATTCGATGGATTGAGTGGATGTTTGACACACCAGGGTGGGGCCCACTTTGCTCGACACTAGGGGAACCTTTCCATAATGTCGACACTATAGGGTTAAGACTGCATGTGTTTTGATTAGACCACTAATCATTCAACGACTGAACTTCTGGTTGAAATTTAGCCATCTGGCACAGCAGCCTAGGTGCTTTTCCAAGCATAGACTTTGTGGCCCTCATATGCACTCCCTTTGTGAACAAGTCAACCAACCACCCGTGTAGTCAAGCTACTTGAAGAGGAGATGGCACACGAGACTGGCAAGAGAACTAATATAACAATTATGAGAGATCAAGAGCATACAACTTCTGTAATTTATGAGGTTAGTTGCAAATGAAGACTCCTTGATATAGAGTTAGGAACCTTCTAAGTAGTTTACATGAATGGGTAGGATGGTGCCATATGGCAATCATCTAATGGCAAGAATACTTTTGAACCTCACTAGATGATTCTAAACAACCCTTTCTGCATCAACCGACTAAAGAACTCTAGAAACTTTTAAAGATAGCTACACTAGTAAATGCATCTACCATTCACTAGAATTGTTTACCCTGTTCTACTACGTACAAGCTTTCCTATTGTATGAGTAGCGCCAAAATTGTTAAGTCTGTGATTCAGTGTCCCGCAAATGTCCAGTCAATGACAGTTCCCTCACCTATTACATTAATAAATAAATAAATAAAAATCCTCTCTTCGTTTGTTCTGCCTTCATGAGCCAATCCCATCAGGATCTTTCCCTTTTTTAAGTCATACACTAACCCTCTCTATTACAGTGGGGCATGCTTCTATCATCTGCCGCTGTGACATGCATGGTCTTCTTCTCCTTTTCACCTTCGATCAACTGCCCCAATCTCGGTCTTCTCCTTCCGCATCACATGCACCATGTGTGGAAGTTGCTCATCTATATATGAGACTACATCCCAAGCAAGGGCATTGGAATTGCCTTCTTTTCGCTCAAGGGGGTCATGCCCAAGGCGACCTTTTAAGTTGTCCATTGGAATAGCATGGAGACCTGTGTTGATGACCTGCCTGCCAATGGATAGCTCTAGATCCTTGGCCATGCCTTGACTGGTTTTGACTTTTGAGTTGATCACCTTGATTCTACCTAAAGACCTTCATTGATGTTAGACCCATTCATTTCGCCTCTCACATGAGATTTAAGTTGTGAGTTGCTCGTGTCCACCATAGCTTATGTGGTCTTTCCATTGTTATGTATATCCATGTCAATAAAACTCTCATCAACTGGTTTGCCCTCTGCTGTCACTTGGTCCTACAAAATTTTCAACAACCTAATTCTATGAGCACTCCCTTACCCTATGATCACCATCCCAAATGATTTCTTTTTAGCTATTGGGCTTGCCATCCATACTATTGAGAAGCTTCATTGACCCAATGTATAACTCACCATTAGCTCCATCCTCTTCTTCAATCAAGCTTCACTGTAAGAGCCATGAGTGCCTGTCTTCTTGGGCACTACCCTATTCAGAAGAAGGCCATTGCAAATAAAGCCCTTCATGTCTCATGGTTTGGAAATGAACCCGTTTATCTTTACCACTCATTAATTCTTGCCATCTTCTCCCTATGGCTTGTTGGATCCCTTGTGGTCGGTAATGTCCTCCTTTCTCCCCCACCTTTTCCATGACCATCCCTGGGAGATTTTGGTTTGAATTTATCACTCCTCGTAAACTTGATCAGTTATTCTGTTGCTACCATTGCCCAAGTGAGGTCATGCATGTCCTGTCATTGCAGTTCATGATGGACCCAATATTGTACTCCATCAATGAAGTTGAAGAGCAGTTCCTTCTCAAACATGATGGAAATCTCTAAGCATAAGACATGCTCACGAATCAAATCATATGCTTCAACTGCTGCACGTTTCGCATTCTTGAGCAACAACTATTTTGTTATCTCCCTCTTGAAATCCTCCCAAGTGTAAAAGGTGCATGTACATCATTCATTCGATGTTTGCATGACACCCATCATGCTACCATAAGGCTGTCATGCCAGTATCTTGTAGCTTTGCTTTCTCATCTTCGAATGAGATGGATATATATATATAAAATATCTCCAATTGACATAACAAATTATCCAACTCCCTAGCGTCCCTCAACTTGTTAAAGGACTTTATAGGTGTTCACATCCTTGGTGTTTCCCTTGTGGTAACACTCCCATTAGCCATGGCCCTCTTCCATGAGGCCCGATCACCCCTCCTCATCTTTTTTGAATTGGGTCTCTAGCACCTAGAAAGCATCCATCTCCCGAACAATCGAGTGTTGGTCAAAGCTGTTTAGGCCACATAACATATCTCCCTTAAGCAAATTCACGAGCCCTCAATTTGTTGTCAGTCCCTTGGAAATATTCCTGTCCATCCCCCAAAGATCGGCTCCACCTCTATCTCAAGGCTATCATTGTCATGACAAGTCTTCCTTCTTGGCCGTGAGGCAGTACCCTCATTGCCACACACATGATCGTTGTTTGTAACCTCCGACACCATTGTGCTCCTCTTAAAGCACAAGTGTTACAAAACCCTAACTAATCACTCTCTAATACAAATTGTCATACCCAAGTGTTTTCTGCAATACTTGTACAGATTGCTTTTGTGGACAAGAAGCCAATGTACTTGAAGAAAAGAGAGTAATCAAGAGAGATTCTTAGGCAAGCAAAACTTTTATTATTATTATTATTGCGCACTTACAGAACTCACGAGCTTACAACTTTTGAGGTTTACCAGGTTAGTTACATATGACGACCCCTGATACATGGCTAGGAACCTTCCAGATGGTTCTGTTTGACAACATTTCTACTTTCTAGGGTTCTTATTTTTTTTGACACTCAGGGATGCTTGGGCATTCCTGGACACAACAAGTCCCTTCAACAATTTGAAGTGTCCTAATGATGCCATATAAAAGTGCCACATGTTGGACACTTGGAAGTGAGTTAGCTAAACATTTTTTTCTGCTTTTTGTTATGTAAATTTCTCATAGTTGAAGTCAAAGATCTCTCACCCTTAACCCTCGAGCTTGCCTCCATTCCCTTGATCTTGAAGAAACTAGCTGCAAGGACTTGTTTATCTCAAGATTCCAGTTCATTTTCCATACTCTTGCTAGTTTAAACTAGCATTGTTATTTTAATCAATCATTTGTTAAACTAGTAGTAATTTGTTTTTATTGGGAATCATGTTTAATCTTCTTTCTAATACCCTTCATCTTCAATATTTTCATTGTTTTATTAACTTTATTTATTTAAGTAAATTATTTTTTATTTGTGAATTCTCCCGTGCCTATATTTTGGGAGTTTTGCATGCTCACTTTGACACTTGGCACCCGTGCCATGTGTCTAGTTAATACTGCCAGGAACCAAAAACCCTTTCTACAATACCTCTTTAGTGAAAGTTCCAAAGATCTCTAAACTACATGCTTCAGCCATTCTCTAGACTTTATTCTACACTTTCTACTATGTTCAAGCCTTCATGCAGACGTAGAACAAAAATTGGCCGAGTCCCTTATTAGCCTCCTGCAAATGGCAGTCCATAACACATGCTAGCTTTAGTCTCCTAGCTTCCATTTGTATATCACGGATTAAAAGGTCAGGATCATCAAATCATGGTAATTTGTGTCTATGGCCCATTAACCACAGGACCTATTGAATGAACAATCCAAACCGCATATATATATATATATATATATATATATATATATATATATATATATCACTTTTGGCTTGCCTGATTATTACATCCAGTGACCTTCATAGTGGCCCAGCTTTTTCATGGTTTGGATGTCGTAGACATGTTGACAATTCTAATGGGCTGGATATCAAGCTATCACCAACGTTGCATGAGTACGACATTCGAGCCATCCAAAAGGTGGGCCTCCCACCATGAAGATCAGCTGCCTCTAAAGTCAGGCCAATGCATTCACCAGTGGGCTACACGGTAAGAAAACTTGGATGGCTGGTCATCTGGCTTACTCATGTGCCCCTCCCTCCTGCCATACCCAGTATTAAATAAAGATATCATGGAAATATTCATAATCGGTAAAAGCCAACTTAGAAACCAGGAATGAAACCCACAACGTAGCGTGACCATAACAATCATGCACTTGACAATGAAGCATCATTGCAATATGATGAAAAAGAAACAAAGCAAGAACAATGAACCAAATTATTTACATAATCATTGTTATCATCATCTAAGCCATTGTTCTACTATTCTAACCCATCAAGGATCCTCACCTAAACCATAGGTCAAGAAGTCATATTTCTTGTACCTATGTCTAGAGGTGTACATGAACTGAGCTAGCTCGGTTAGCTTGCTCGACTCGACTTGAAAAAGCTCGATTCGACTTGGATCAAAGCTAAGTTCAAGCTGAGTCGAGCTGATTTTTTGAGTTCGAGTCGAGTTCGAGCTGGCCCCAGCTCGACTCGACTCGGATTGAATCCAGCTCAAATCAAACTCGGATCGAGCTAGTTCAGTGACTCGATTACTTTGCTATTGATGTTTCTCACCAAGTGTTTGATGAAATGACTCAATGAAGTGTGGCTGGTTGCAAGGAAGGTAAGTACATGAAACAAATATCCTTTTTTTCTTGGTTTTTATGTTCTTTAGAAGGCATTTGATAAAATACCTATAAAACCATTGCTTTTGTTTTACATACAGTGAGATTTTGAAGATGCAGTCTAGGTGTTTGTGGAAATGCTGCACAGGGGAACTCGGCACGAATTGGCCCGAGTTGCTAACCGAACCGAGCCGGCCAGTCAGGCTCGAGCCGAGCCGAGCTCAGCTAGTGGCCGAGCCGAGTTGAGCTGAGTTCAACTCGATGTACACCCCTACCTATGTCTCCCTTGGCCTTCCCCTTGCCCTTTCATAGCCTTCAGTTTGAATCAACTCACTCGTGACGACCACCGCTGTTCTTGGCCTGTGTTGTACATGGCCAAACCATTCAAGTCTACTATCTTTCATGTTATTAACTATTGGTTCTACAACTAAATTTCCTCAGTGCATTCATTTCTAGTTCTATCCTTCCTCATCTTACTATTTAACCATCTCAACATCCTCATTTCATCTACACATTATATTAACATGTTGTCTTTTAATTGCCCAACATTTTTGCCCATAAAGCATGGTTTTTCTTTTCTTTTCTTTCTTTGTTGTTGTTGTTGTTTTTTTTTTTCCTTCACATACCCCTATATCACCAAATATATTACTTTTTCTACTTACAACCGTAGATAAGTAACTTATTTGAGATAAGTTTAGCTTAAGATTAATTATAAGTAATTTTTTTACAAGTTAATTAATTACTTCAACTTAATAAGTAGAAACCAAGATAAGCTACTTAAGGCATAAGTAGCAATCTTAAGTAACTCATGATCCAAATGCCCCCAAGTTTGATTGGTACATGGCAATGACATAAAACTCCAGAGGCACATCTCCACTTTTTCCACCCTACTTGAATTGTATGAGTATCATCCTTCTCAATCTTTCCACTCTCATGAGGGCTGTCAAACCAAATTCCTCGCCTTTAACAACAAAATCCCTTTAGCCATTCGGTGCACAATTCTTTTATTAGTTGTGGAATCTTTTGTTCTCAGTAGATATCGTTTTGTTTCTTTCCTAAACCCTAAACCATTATTTTTAAAGAATCCAAATCCTTTGCTTGCCACAAACAGGAAATTCGTGTTTTCCTCCCTTCTGATTGGGCCACCTCATCACTGATGCTGTTAGCACTGCTGCATTAAATGCAGTGTGAAGATGTAGCCAATCAGACTGTAGCAAACAAGAATTTTCTGTTTGTGGCAAGCAGATGATCTGGATTCGTTTTTAAATGGTGTTTCCAATATTTCTCAGAGCTGCTCAACATCATTTTGAGAGTCGTGGTTTTCAAGTGAACACCAAGTGCAATTACCACCCCACTAAATTGACATTCATTATTCACAAGTACTGAGATTTTATGAGGATTTTATTTAGGATATTTGTGGGAAAATGATAAAATTCACATTTCCCAGATAGTTCTCCCCCCCCCCTCCCCCCCCCCCCCTCTAATTCTCCAAAATGTGTCAAGACTCGCTCTCATCACTGTCACAACAAAATAACAAAGATAAAGCAAGTGGCATTTGTAAACTCGCCTGATGGGTCGGAGATGCAAATCCTCCTTAGGCTGGTCCTTCCATCCTTGCAGTGGTAAAATGATATGGGGAAATTCTTCTGCTGCTTTCGAAAATGACATTGTTTTTCAGATCAAGTAATGAATCATATCTACTAGCATTCTCTTCTTCAAGGAAGAAGATAATCAAGAAGTTTCAGTAATGCGTCCTTTGAGCCTGCAAAATTACAAGCACACCAACAATGACACTGCCTTTCAGAAGATTTTAGTTCTGGTTAGGGCAGTCTGGCCAGATTCTGCTTTCTCTTGTTTGAAGATGCGTATTAATTATTTGCAATCCTCTCCTTTTGTATATCAACCTTCACTGTGCAGGAGCTGTGTAGCCTAGACGAATCCTGTTAGATAATGGCCTTGCTATAAGCCCATCAGTAACCCAACCCACTAACTGCCCATCGTGTTTGACATGGTCAAATTCCCTTTGCACATAATCCAGTGATATTTGCAACCTTCCACCTGGCCTGCAGTCATCAACAATAGCCCTAGGTTCAATCCCCACATTTCTCTCGAGCCAGTACAGATAGTTGACATGGAACAATGACTTGAGCATGTCTTGTGGTGCACAACCCTCTTTGAGAATTACCTGATCTGGGTAAGAATTCAATCATGAGAAAACAGACATGAAATTACAAGGTCTCAGGAGTAACATGATAACAGAAAAAATCTTTAGTTGCTCTCAATTGTTAACTACTTACACAGAAATTTCTTCTGTGCTCTGTCAACATGTAGCCTTCATTTCTGAAGAGATCAAATAAGGCTAATGCATCCTCCTTGCTGTTGACGACATCACTCAGCTTGGATCCCAACAGCAGCCGGCGCCCAACTTCAGCTGCAGCATCTTTTGCTTCTGCAGAGAGTACTTGTGATTGAACCTGATGAAATGGCACACGAGGTGTAGAGAAGATGAGCAACTGACTGAGACAATGTCCATCAAAGTGTTCAGAAATTGCAGTGAAAAGATGGGTGTTGAGAATAACGGTTTTAAACTGAATGTAAAAAAAAAAAGATTTTGAGAACTTACACTTATAGTTAGTTTCAAGCAATGATACTCCTACATAGTTTCAATGCTAATTGGATAACTTCTCTTAGACTTCAGGAAACTCTAAAGCAGATTGGATGTTTCTTGGAATCTCTAGAATAGAAATTCTAGTTGGTTTTAGTGAGGAAGGGTGTTTCACCAAAAACTGAAAGCCTCCATCTCAAAAAGAAGCATACGTAGGGTGAGTATGAGAGCTTTTTGATGCAGGACCGATGCATGAACCAAATAATATGTGAGATCAAGTAGCAAAATTAAGATATTTCACAAAAATGTAAACATTGCCATAAACACCACAAATATCATGAAGAAAACCAAAAGAACATCATGCATGATCCTAGCCTAAGTTACCAACATCGTAACACAAGATCGTTAAATAAAAGGAAACTAGGATCCAATGGATGTAGGGACATCCAATTAGCATAGGGTATAGCCTATTTCAAATTAAATAACCTAACACAACCTAGGGTAAAATTAGGGTTAAGGGAATTGGGGAAATATAAGAAAAGTTAGGGACTTTAGGTTTAGGGTTAGGGTTTTGGAAAAGAGAGAAAAAGGGGTTTTGGTTTAAGTTCAATGGGAAACCAAGGAGGACAAGGTGTGGCCGTACGGCCAACCCAAGGGGTTCACATGTGTGGTCGTACAGTCACAAGTGTGGCTTGGGATGAATGGGTTTAGGTCTTTTGGGGTTTGCATTGTTCATGGGTGTAGGAAAGTGAGGTTTAGAAGAAGATGAAGATCTAGGATGGGAGAATTGAAGACTTGAAGAAAATACCTTGATGGATAATGAAAGGGTGATGTTGTGGGGATAGACCTTGCACCTCCATTGATAAAGATTAGCCTTACACCAATCTCCCTTCCAAATCATATGGAAGTATCTTCAAATCTCATGAAGATAGAAGAAGAAGGAAAAAAAAAAAAGCAGAAGCCTCTTTCCTTCTTTTTTTCACAAAACCTAATGAGGGAGAGAGTCACATGCCTACCCTCTTTTTATAATTCCAACAAGTTTCACTAATTACAAAAAACACCGTCTTATGAAATTTTAATATGGCCCTAGTGTAAAGAGAATCTACTCAATCACTCATAAATGTGTCCAAACATAAAATAATCAAAACTAAATCCTAAAAGATGATAAAATCTTTTTAAAAAATGATGTGGATGATCCACGATCAAGGGCCCAATCATGTGATCCATGCGATCCAACGGTCTGATCGTCACGTCCCTCCAATCCAATGGTCTATATTATTCCATATAGCATCTCATGTGCATCTTCCTAGTGTGGGGTCTTCCAGATGTTTGCACATGCACATGGGGTCTTCAACACGATTACGGGTAGTCGTCTCGACTTGGGGAAATTGGTGCAGCTCGCCTCCTCCTCTGATACGTACGTAAAGGTGTACGTGAAGTGGTGTCCTCATCACTTTTGTAGAGAGAGGTGTTGTGCCTTTTCTTCTGTTCTAATAAATAGATAGTTTAATGAATATATTACCTTGGTTGTGTGCTGTTGGTGTTCCATCAAAGCTACTTTTTTTCCCTTGTTTTTTTGGGCAAATCATGCCGTAGCATCTTCAAGCGGTTGATGTTATTTGTGTTTGTGTATAAGTGTATGGATTTTCAGCAGTCCATAATGGAATGAACCCTGACGCAGCATGGAAGATTTTCATAGTATGTAAGAACTTTTCCTACGTAAAGGGTATAAAACAAAAGCCCACACAGCTTGGGACTTAGCAATGGTGTGGGTAATTCAAAGCCATGAGAATATAGAACTCGAAGAGTATTGAGAAGACTTACCCATACAAATACCTAGAAAATGTGTAGTGTGGATACATGTATTACCATGAAGTATGCAAATGGCATAGTGTAAAAATCATGTCTGGCCGATATCTTTGGCTGCAAGGTAGGTTACCTCCCAAACCTTATATCTTGGTCGTCCGTTATGCGTTGGTCAGCCCCTGTTATTCCTATAGGAGAGAATTATAGAAAGGTTGGAAAATAGACTTTCTTCCTGGAGAGGCAAACTCATGTCCCTTAGAGGAAGATTAACTTCGATCAAGCTTGCTTGTCAAATATGCCGGTATACTTTGTCTCTTTTTCAATGTCCTAAATCGGTATTGGATAGAATAGACAAGCTTAGGAGGGACTTCCTTTGGTAGGGTGGATCTAATGAGAAGAAATTTCACCTCTTGAACTGGAAAGAGGTTTGTACTCTATTTTCTCAAGGAGGGGTGGTGGGGGTGGGTATTAAACACCTTGATTTAGTTAATGGAGCTCTCCTTGGGAAATGGGCTTGGAGATTCGCCACCAAGGAGAATAGTTTATGGAAAATGGTGGTCGCAGAAAAATATGGCAGCACTGTGATGTGGGGGCATCTTGGTGTGACGCAAAGGATGCATTGTATCTCCATACTAGGGTGGGGTGGCCCACGAGATGGGGTCTGTGAGATGCAAAATGGCCATGAGGTGAGGCCCATTGTGGGACCGTGTGATTTGAGAACTCGTGCAACACAGGGGTTGCCCACGGGGAGGTCTCACCTGGATTTGCCTGGAAGGGCTTGCATATAAGGGTAAATTAGTCTTTCCCCATTAGCTCTGGAGCTTTTGGTGCGCTGGTCGATTGTCCGCTATCACACTTCAATTAGTTGGTGGATTAAAAAATCCTATTTCTATCGTTTGTCATTTGTATGGAAAGGTATAAACAAAAATGCTAATTCGGTCTTTAATAGGATGAAATTCTCAATGAGAGATGGGAAAAGAAATAGATTCTGGGCTGATTCCTGGATTGAAGATCAACCTTTGTCTCCTTCCTTTTCGGAGTTGGCTTCTCTTTGTATGGATATTAATATTCCAGTGGCTGATTGCTTTTCTATCCGGGGGGAAGATACGATCTGGTTGCCCCCTTTTAGAAGAAACTTGAGAGATAACGAAATCGAAGTCTAAGCCTCGTTGTTGTCTATTTTGCAGGAACATCCCATTCCCCTATCCCATCATGATTCCACCCTGCTGGAAGAAGTCAGCGACGAGGTTCTTCTCAATGCGATCTTTTCACATGGAGGTGGAGCAACATGGTCCTATTATCATCCGTAGCTCGAGTAGCGAAGTCTGGTCTTACGGAGCCGCCCTCCCATCATCATTCCATCAGTTGGAAGAAGTCAGCATCAAGGTTCTTCTCAGTGCGATCGTTTTTGGAGTTGGAGCAACATGGTGGGCAATAAAAGAGTGTGTCAACGATTGATAACCTTTGTAAACATGGAATGATCCTTCCCAATATCCACCTTCTATGTTATCGCCACGCAGAGTCGATCGACCACATTTTCCTTCTTTGTCCTTACACGATTGACTTTTGGGCGGGGATCCTTGGTATGGCGTCAATCTCTTAGGCCATGCCTCGATCCATAGAAGACATGTTCCTTGCTTGGCATTCGGAGGATGGAGGGAAGCTAGGAAGGAAAAGATGGAGAATTGCTCTCTTAGCTTTATTGTGGTCGGTTTGGGGAGAAAGAAACGATCAATGTTTTTGCAATAAAAAGAATCATGAGTGCGGGGGCTTTCAATTGAGTCATTCTATTGTTTTGGGATTGGGCACTATGAATGAGCTGTCAGTTTTGGGGTCCTAGTGAGGGGCCGGTGTGTTGTTATATTTTTAGCTTAGGGTTTTTATAGGTTTTCCTAGTTTTTTTTTTCTTTTTTCTTTTTTTTTTTTTTGTTTTTTTGTTTTTTGTTTTGTGTCTTTGATTAATAAAGTATCACCTTTCAAAAATAAAAATAAAGGAACACTGACAAGGTAAAATTTCAGACTTCGTAAATGAAAATAGTTTTCAGATTTTATGACATGACTATTTTCCTTGCCAGCTGGATATGAAATA
The DNA here is from genome assembly GCF_029962835.1 of Magnolia sinica. NCBI lineage: Eukaryota > Viridiplantae > Streptophyta > Magnoliopsida > Magnoliales > Magnoliaceae > Magnolia > Magnolia sinica. Next base: position 92,063,920 of record NC_080580.1, read on the forward strand.
AAAGGACACTAGCATGCCTATAGGGAACCACAAACTCTATGAACCACTTTTCAAGAAACAAAAAAAAAAATAAAAAAATGAGAGAGAGAGAGAGGGGAACTCCATAATCAACACTTCACCAAATAAGCCAACTGAAAACACATCTCCTAGTGCATCAACTTCTGTAAGACTGTCCGTAATGAACCACCTTAACAACGCAATCATGCAGTCCTCCAAAGTCCAAACAAGATCATGGTCCCTCAACTCCTGGATTATAGCCTTTTGTTTCAAGAACATGATCAGTGTCTCCCTCCTGGATTACAACCTTTTGTTTCATGAACATGATCAGTGTGGGAGTACAAAAGATACTCCCTAGTCTCCAGATCAGTATGTTTGTTGTTACCTCAAAAATCCCTATCATTTCTTGGACTACTGGATAAGTTCTCATATGAGCATTAAATAATAAACACACAATATTTCCCCAACCAAATAGAGTTGTCAATGTTTTTTTCTTTTGATAATTGACAATTTTACTAAGAAGAGGTCAATGCCTAAAAAATTAAAATCAGATCATAAAATAGGAAACAAATAACTCTAGCCTATCACATTTGCAGCTGTAACCCAATCCATTACATTTAATTTAGCCGTATTAAACACCTCTGGTATCCGCTTGCAATGGTTCCTAAATTAATTTCCTAAATTAATGATTAATTCCTCCCCCGCGCCCCCCCCCCCCCATAAGGACTAAATTCCAGCCAACATCACAATCTGCATATTGCCTTGATGAACTTACCCACAAATAGATTGAGGAAGTTATCCCAAATTCCCTTGGCAAATGGGCAATGAATGAAAAGATAATCAATAGAACGAAGGCAATGACTTCTGAAGGAATTCTGTAGTACCAAGTGAAGGAAGGAAAACAATGCAGGCTGCCTAAGGAGGAGCCATTGAGCAGCAAGGATAGGGAGTTGATTGAAAACCTACTCGAATTGCTCAAAGGACCACAATAGCAAGCCTTCAAATGCCAAGGGTGTGTGCCTCTCGAGAGCTCGAAAAGTCGAAGAAAATCTTCCACCTTTGAGTCCAAAAGATTTCTCCCACAGGGGGTAGACCAAATCCCAGTCCAACCATTAGAGAAGTAGCTTGCTACAAAAACAAACTTGTCCAAGGCAACACGAGCCAGATTGGGGAAGAGAGCTTAGAGGGGCCTATCAGAAATCCAACGATCTACCCAGAATTAGATGTGAGACCTATTTTCAAGAGAGAAGGAGAAGCCTTCTTGCATTTGAGGGCCCATCTTGGCAATGACCTTCCAAATACCAGAAGCTCTAGAGGAAGATGTGGATTGCCACCCTCTGCATATCCCATATTTACTCGCAATAATCTCTCTCCACCAGCTGCCTCCTTCGGTACCAAAGCGCTAAATCCATTTACCAAGAAGTGTTGAGTTCATCAAGGCAAGGTCCCTGATGACCGTGCTACCATCTGAGGTCGGCTTGCAAGCCCTTGACCACCTTAGGAGATGAAATTTGTGGCTATCAAAACTCCCACTCCACAAGAAGTCTTGCATGAGCCACTCTAACCTGTCCAAAACAAAATTTGGGCAACAAAAGAGAGAAGAGGAAGGTTGGAAATGGTAGCTTTAATCAGAGTCAAATGCCTCCTAAGGGACAAGGAGTGACTTTTCTAGCGAGATAGCTTCTGCTCAACTTGTCAAATGATCACATCCCGCAGATGCTTAGTAGGCTTGCCACTGCACAACAGGAGGCCAAGATACGAGGAAGGGAAAGAGCCAGCCCTACATCTAAAGGCATCTGCCAAATGGAAAAGAGCAAGGGCATAGAGATTGACACTAAGCATCTCAGTTTTGAAAAAATTAACCTTAAGGTTAGAGATCGACACAAAACATCGCACAATTTTCCAGACATTTTCAATGGACACTTCTTCAATGTCATAGAAGAGAAGAGTATCATCGGGAAACTAAATGTGGGTGATAAGGGGACTTGCATTTGCCACCTTGAAACCATTGAAGAAGTCAACATACACTCCTTTTTAGAACATTCTACTGAGGCCTTTAATAGCAATGACAAAAAGAAGGGGGATAGAGGGTTAGCATACCTCAAACCTCTGGAATATTGAAAGAAACCTTTGGAGGAGCCATAATTAGAATAAAAAATTTCGTGAAGGAAATGCAAACTTAGATCCATCTATGCCATTTCGAACCAAAGCCTAACTGATTTAGTAAGTAGCCGAGGTAGTCCCAATCAACATAATCAAAGGCTTTCTCAATGTCAAGCTTACAAACTACACGCCTCGCTTCACAGTGACAAAAGTCAATACATTCGTGTGCAATGAGGGCATAGCCAAGGATTTGCCGATTAGCTACAAAAGCTCCTTGGGCTTCAAGATCAATGCTTGAGAGAATAGGATGAAGCTTGGAAGCAAGGAGCCTAACCAAAATTTTATTAAGAGCCCATAAGAGGCTGATGGGCCAAAAATCCTTGAGTTGGACTGCGCCATCGATTTTGGGAATGATGGCTAAAAAAGAGTCCACCATTTCCTGTGGCAGCCAACCTTTGGAGAAGAATTAGAGAAGAAACTTATTAAGTCAAATTTGATCACATCCCAAAAAGACTTGGAAGAAAGCCAAGGAGAACCCATCAAGACCCAAAAGGACTTGGAAGAAAGCTAGGGAAAACCCATTGAGACCGGAGGCTTTGTCTCTAACGAGGGAGAACATAATGACTTTGATTTCCTCCTCAAATGATATAAATTACTATAGAAGGAAACAATATAATCACAAACCAGACACTTGTCCTCCACTTTGTTACCTTCGATTGAAACATTGCTTATCATATTTCATTAAGCCCTCACACTAGCAATGCAATGGAAGAAACAAGTGTTCTTGTTTCCCTCCTTGAGCCAAACTACGACAAATATTGCCTACATTTTATCTCTTCTTGCTTGACTTTGCTCATGTATTCAGGAGAGAGAATGGATCTCGAGACATTTTCTTCAAAAAGTAGGTTGCCTTCATAGCATCTAAAGATTCGATGGATGAAAGAATTCCATTAACATCGAAATACTTACTCTCGAAAGTCTTTCTCTATGACACCAAGTTTTTTTTTAAGCAACTTGAGCTTCTAGTTAAGGAAGAACACTAGGAGACTCGAAATAAGAAAGGAGGGCCACCAATTATTGATCAAGGAAGAGAAACCATTTACTTCAAGCCATGATAGCTTGAATTTGAATGGCTTAGGACTCTAGCTCTCCTCAACAGAGTCCAACAACCTTAAGCAATGATTGGAGATGAGGTGAGGAAGGCCTTGTTTCGAAACAATTGAGAAGGATTCCAACCAGTCAAGGTAAACAAGGAATATGTCGAGGCGAGAGAGAATAGGGGGATTTTAGCCATTCAACCACGTATATTTCACATCCAAGATAGGAACTCATCCTTGTTAACCCAAAAGGAGAAGAGCTTCATGCTTTTTGAGAGACCGCCATTGTTCAGCTTCCCAAAGGTAAATTGGGTAACATTGAAGTCTCCTCTAAGGCACTAAGGTAGCAACCATCTGGTCCTAATGGCATCAAGGTATTCCCAGAGGAGCTACCTTAGAGACGCTTTACGAGGGCCATAGACCGCCGAGAAAATCCACCTAAAACCAGAGGAAGGGCTTTTTAGGAACACAAAGACAGAGAAAGCCCCCTATCCAAGTTTCCCTCTTTAACCCACACCCTGGTATCCTAGGCCACCAGAATGCCACCAATAGATCCAACCGCATCGAGTGCCACCTAGTCTTTGAAAGGGACTCATCAGATTGAGTGCATTAGAGACCAATTAATAGCCTGAAGGGCGATAAACTAGGCTTTGAACCAACAACATGTCCTTCACTTGGCTCTCTTTTGCCCACAACCATGGTCTCAAACATTCCAGGAGATGTCCTTCATTGGAAAACCTGCGCAACCATTCAACCTTTCTTCAAACTCCTGGAGCTGAAACCTGCATCATAGTTGATCGAGGATTCGAGGCCAACTATCTCTCTTCAGCCTTTGGGGGATTTCTGAGATTTTTTTTGGGGCTCAGGAACGTTCATTGCAGTTATCACTTTGACAAATTGAAAGAGGGCTACATAATCATCATCCCGTTCTCCAAAGGACATGCCAACAAGCTTCCCAAACTGGATAAAGGTGTCCTTGATCCATTGAGGGTCCTTAGATTGCGACAGGAATGGAATTTTGCAAGTTGGGGAGGAGGAGACGACAATTTGAGGGGGAGAAATGGACCCTTCCAAAGTGGAGTCCACAACCTAAACGAGGGAGACATCCATGATAATTGTGGAAGAGGCATCCACTAGGAGAGGAACCTTCGGGATGGGGGAGACATCCTGTTTAGGGAGGGGAGGGTACCAAAATTTAGAATGGAATGCTTCTTGCAAAAAAGAAAGAAAATAAAAATAAAAATCTTTCCTTTTTTATGTTGTGGAGGAATCATCCCTAGTTCTAGCCTATCTTCGAAAGTCAGTCATTATTTCTTTCATTGGGGAAGTGATAATTGAAGGACACTCGACAAATCTATTTGTTAGGCGAAAAGAGTCCTTGGAGACTTTGGAGTGAGCTTCTTTTTCAACAAAATTAGTTATCTTACTTCTAGGATAAACATTTCATTTACCCATATTGGGAAAGGCTAACTCCCTTGCTGATGAGCAGGCAAAGAAGAGCGTCAGCTGTCCATTGCTTTTTATTGGGAACATGTTTCCCCTTGTTTAATGTTTTTTTAATAAATTAATCGTTACATATTTTTCTATGTGTGTGTGTAGTTACATCTCATGCACACACACCCACACACACATATTGAGACACTCCAGAACAAATTAATAAAAACAGTTCTCATGGCATTCATTCATTCCCTCAGTTTGAAAAGAATCGCTCTAACAGAAAACATATATAAAGTAAAGAAGCCGTTGTACTCACTATACTCATGGACTTGACACTGATAAGAGGCAAGCTTGGAAAGAGTGGTTCCTCACTGTTGACCTCTTTTATGAGAGGAATCTGGCCAGTCAACAGATATTCACTAAAGATCAAACCTGTTAAAAATCAGATTGGAGAATATTGGAGTCAGTCAACAACTCAACCTATCTATCCTTCAAAAAAAAAAAAACAACTCGAAGTATCTATATAATATACAACTAAAGATGGTGATGTATATTTTCTTTCATACGATTTGTTCCTAGTCAGCCATTACAAAGTGGTGGACATTAAGATCATTGAAAATGTATGAACAGCTTTTATGTGCATTGCGGATATTATACTTGCAACATACAAGCAGTTTTGTGACTTTACACGAATCTTAGCCCTTCTTTTCTGACTGTTCTCTTGGCTTTCTTTATCAACTATGTCCAAAATGAATTTTGATTGTTTTACTTCATTTATGCATTTAAGAAGGCATTTCTCTAAATTTCTCAGCCACGGGAATTGGTATTGCAGTTATACCACCGTTAATTTTGACTACCAATGTTTCAACAGTGATTAGGGTCAGGGATCAATTTTCCAATTAGATTTTTTCCTTTTAAAAAAATAAAATAAAATAAAGGCATGATTTGGGCAGTTAATGAATATTTACCCAACTTTATTCAATAATGTCTATTCTTTTCAAAGTTTTTGATTTATCACCAATCATTACCCAAAATTGATTTGCAGGTTTAGAGAGATCATTAGCCTTCTTAACGGTGTCATGGAAGCAAATTATTTTAATGATTGGGCCCACTGCTAAATCCAACAGGAGTAAAGAAGCTCGAATTTACAGAAATTGTTAGTTTTCACAAGGAGAAGAAGAGAAGATTTTGGGAGAAGAAAGGGTTGTGTAGAAATTCCTTGATTGTGATCAACTTGTTGACTGTAATCAACCTATGTAATAAACTATTAGTAGAGCTTCATTGTAACCAACCTACATAACTGTCCATTTCATTCTGTCTGTGGGAATTTTATGCTCTCAATGCTGGTCCCCAGCTCGGATAAAGGAGGGTTGCATCAGGTTGGTTGCTGGCATCAAACTTATGCCATGACTTCCAACATGAATCAAAACAATATGACATTCCAAATAGAATGGAATGGGGAAAGGTTGTGTGGAGAATGGAATAATCTCTCACACCCTAACTGCTGATCTGATGGGGTTGGTCAGGGCTGGAATGCCGAACTGCTGATCGAGATGGTGGCACCAAGGTTATTGCTTGAGAAGAAGATCAGATCAAGTTGGTGTCGCAGTGCGGCAACATGACGGGCAGCGTGCTTGGGGAAACGGTGGATTGGTATTGCTGGAAATAATGGAGGGGCAGCAAAGCCAGGCTGTCGGATCTGGCAGAGGAGTCGATAGAGATGGGTTCGACACCCACTGATGGAGAGGAGCGACCACTGGCTACTGGCTGATGGTGGCTGTGATTCTGGTCGGCCACAAATATGGGTTCGCGGTCGAGGTTGCCAGAGAAAAACACGATGTTGAAGGAGCAAGTGGTGGGTTTTGATATCCGGTCGGCGGCGAATATGGGTTCACGGTCGAGGTTGTTGGAGAAGAACAGGATGTTGGAGTGAGTGGTGGGTTTTGATATCCGGTTGGCAATGGCTACAGACGGTATTGGAAGCCAGCTGGATGCAGCTGCAATTCGACGGGAAAAGTGGTGCTGCTTAAGGGCTACACAGCCGTGCGAGAAGCCGTCAGGATGGGCGGAAAAAATGGTGGAAAAGTGGCAATCAAAGATGTTGGAGTTTCCGTGGGTTCCGCGAGGTGGGTTTTGTGAACAATGTGTGTGCGCGTGCGTGTGCATGTGCATGGCTGTGTGGGTGCATGGATGAATATATATATTTATAGAAAGGTTACCACTTTTATTAAAAAAGCGCCCAAAGGCGAAAAGAATACAAAGACCAAAAATGAAGAGAAGAAAACTACAAACCCAAAAGGGCAATGAGGACGCAAGCATCCAAATCCTTAAATCTCGATGCCTAGTCTACCACCATGGTTACCATCTTCCAGATTATCTGATCCACCGATGCCATCTTGTTCTCGAAACAGCGACTATTCCTCTCCCTCCAAATGGTCCAATGAGTAGCCATCCCAACCAATTGCCAAATAATTTTGCCGTCTTTCCCAATCCCACCACCGTGCCATGAGGTAAAAAAGAAAGGGAGAGAAGCTAGCGTTACCCAAGAGACATTCAGTTTGAGAAGGAAATAATCCCAAAGTCTTCTCACAATGGTGCAATGGAGAAACAAGTGGTCAACTGACTCCGCTTCGCTAATGCACATGATGCATATGTTGGGGAGAACCAACCGTCTCTTTTTGAGATTATCCACCGTCAGAAGCCAACCAAACGAATGCCGCAACCTTCGTGGGAACGCCATACTTCCAAAAGTTGAAGTTTTGAAGTGGCGTATTGATGAGGACATCACGTCACGTACACCCTTACGTACGTATCAGAGGAGGAAGCAGGTCGTGCCGATTTCTCTGTGGCTAGGTGAGTACCCGTGATCGTGCTGAAGACCTCATGTGCATGTGTGAGCATCTGGAAGACCCCACACTGAGAAGATGCACATAGACTGCTTTATGGAGTGATCCAGACCGTGTCCTTCCGATCGGGCCATTGGATCGCATGGATCACATGATCGGGCCATTGATTGTTGATCGTCCACATCAATTTTAGACTTTATTATATTTTAGGATTTAGTTTTTTATTATTTTATATTTGGACACATTATAAGTATTTTAGTTAATTTTATTTAGACTAAGGCTATTTTTGTTAAAGTTCATAAGATGGGGATTTTTGTAATTTTTAAAACTTCTTGGATCTATAAAAAGAGGAGGGCGTGTGATCTCTCCCTCATTGAATTTCGTGATTAAAAAAAGAGAGAGAGAAAAGCTCTTGCTTTCTTTTCCCATCTTCATGCGATTTGAAGATACTTTCATGCAATTTGGAAGGAAGATTGGTGTGAGGCTAATCTTCATCAACGGAGGTGTGACGTCTCCATCTATCCCCACACCCTCTTCTTTTTTCCTCCCCATCCAAGTATTTCCTTCAGATTCTTAATTCTATCATTCCAAATCTTCGTCTTCTCCCAAACCCAACTTTCCCATACCCATACCCATCTGCAATCTAAACCCTAACCCTAAACCTAAAATTCCCAATTTTCCTACTTTCTCAAATTACTCAAACCTTAATTTTCACCCTAGGTTGTATTAGGTTTCTTATTTCAAAATAGACTATACCCTATGCTAATTGGATGTCCCTACATCCATTAGATCCTAGTTTCTTTTTATTTAATGATCTTGAGTTACGATGTTGGTAGCTTAGGCTAGGATTATGCATAGTTTTCTTTTGATTTTCATGATATTTGTGATGATTATAGCAATGTTTGTGTATTTTTTTTTTATTAAATATCTTAATTCGGTTATTTGATCTCACATGTTACTTAGTTCATGCATCGGTCTTGCATCACGTATGGGTGGAAGAAGTGAGGAGCTTGTAAAAGGACTTGACAGAGAACCTCCCTGAGTTGTGCTCGGTCCATCTTATTGCATCCTCCTCAGATTCTCCAATTGAAGTGGATTTCAATATATCAAGGAGTCTCAAGAGTGCCTTTACCTTGTCGTCATTGAGGCCTCTTCTGCAATCTGGCGCCTATATTATCTCATCACCCAATCTAGAGAAACAAGAAGCAACTGATACATTCCTATTTGGGGCTAGATTAGCTTTAGGGAATGCTTCGTTAAGAATGCAATCATTCAACTACAAGTCTTCCCAAAACTGAACTTGAGATCCATCCCCCACAACTAAAGAGATGCCATGGTTACACTTCGGGGCAATTGAAAGAACAACTTTCCAAAAAGCCAAAGCTTTGTAGCTAGACGAGGCTTTCATCATCAACCCCCCCCTAGTGTCATACTTAGAAGCGGTCGCCAGCCTCGAAAGACTGTTCCTTCATTGCAAACTGTCACAACCATTTACCCGAAAACACTTGGTTCATATGATCTTAAGACCTGAGGACCGACCCATTTCAAGAGGTGAATTCCCATTTCAAGAGGTGAATTTCTTTCTCTTCTCTTTACCGCTCCAAAGGAAATCACATCGAGGCTTCTCAAGTCTGTCAAGAACTGATATCAGAATGTGAGGAAAGAATACAACTCTCCAAAGCTAAAAAAGCAATGTGAGGAAAGAATACAATCCAAAGCTAAAAAGAAAAAAGGCAAAACAGATAAGCGGAATTCACCACCACTACATTAGAGGCCCAACCCTCAACATCAAATTTAAGCTTCCTAGTAACCTTTCCACGGAGAGGCTCCATTTCCCGAAACGGCAACCATTCCTCTCCCCCTAGATTACCCACATCACTGCCATTATGACTAGCCGTTATATCGCCTTACATCTTTTCCAAGCCCTCCCCTACATCAGGCCCACAAAAGATCATTCATCGACTTCGGCATCACCTATGCAATGTTGAAGATACCTAGAAAGCAATCCCATACCTTACAAGTGAAGGAGCAGTGAATAAAGAGATGATCTATCGATTTCGCATTACCCATACACAAGATACAAATATTAGGGAGGATCATAGGTCTCTTTTGAAGGCTATCAATTGTTAGCACCATTTTCCTCCCACCAATCACATAAAGGACGCAACTCTCAAGGTGGATCTCAAATTATCCTGTAGAAGGATCGAATAGAGAAGCAACCCGAGCTTTGCACATGGCACACCATGGAAACTTTTCCCCGACAAAGAGTGAGAAGTCTTATATGGTCCAACAAATACACCAATTCCTCAATTTCCATGAGGAACTCTTAACCTTCCAACCACCAAGATGGGTGCCATACTTACACATGACTAGCTCTCCACAACCTTCCCTCTTTGGTTCCAAACCTCCCTAACTACTTACCCAATAACGCCAAACTCATAGTTTCCAAATCCTTGATGCCCACTCTACCTTTTGCTATTGGCTTGCACACCTCATCCCACTTGAGGAGATGGACTTTGTTCTTATTCTCAGCTCCCCTCTACAAAAAATCTCTTCTTAACTTATACAGCTTGCCCAGGACCGACTTCGGACATTTGAAAAGGAACAGTACAACTGCGTATTAGAGAAGGCTGCTTAGATAAGGGTAAGACAACCATCCAAAGACAAATGTTGTCACTTGTAGCTCGAAAGCTCTCTCAACTCTCTCAACAACTTTTCCCATAAGTGTTTAGCCGATTTCCCAATACACAATTGTAGACCCAAATATCTCGAAGGGAATGAACCGGATCTACATCCAAACACAGAGGCCAACCTCGACACCTCCTCACTGCTTAGCTATACCCCCAACATCTCGCTTTTATCAACATAAATCTTCATCCCCGAGACTACTTGGACTAACCTATGGAAGATGGTCCAAATATACTTTACAAGCCAGATATGGAGAAGGCATTTGATTTTGGATTGGAAATTTATTTGTTATGTGCTAGACAAAATGGGGTTTGGTACTAAATAGCAAAGGTGGATGTTGAAATGCATGGGATCAACCCACTTCTCAGTAGTATTCGAAGTATCAGTACCGCTACAAGTTTCATTGGTAGGGTATACAGAAACAACATCGATATCACCAATAATATCATCAATAACTGGAAATTTGGGGTAACATGGGGAAAACAATGGATTTTTTTAGTGAAACTTTAAGAGATGCTAAAAATACACATATTTGCATATTTAGGAACAAAAACTTGCAAAAGGAAGGCATACATAATAACTTTTCATTTAATGGAGGCCTAAAAGCATGTGTTGTCGTAAGAAACCAGTACAACCATCCCTTCCATCCCATCCATCCATCCAACCATCCATCCGTCCAAATATCTATTGATATTTCACAATATCAACAACAAACGATATTTTGCTGAGAAATCACTGATAATTGGAAAGGAAGCGAAAGATTGTGGTCTCGATATTGCCCATGTTGCGATTACAATAATATTGTGATATGATCAATATTATCGTCAACAATTTGAACACTGCATATAACCATGTGCTCATTAAAAAAAAAAGTTTTTTAATAAACAGATTTTAGCGATATCGATACATTGGCAATATTGTCGACATATCATCGATACAATGGTGATACAAGCGATACCTGGAATTTACACAATCAAAAATATCGGTGATACATTAGTGATATCAATACATTCGTGATACTTAACGATACATCGCCAATATATGGAATTTCTAAGACTACCAGTGTTATCGATATCGCCAAGGTAGAGATAGGGATAATATCGGGGATATTTCAATAATATCAGGGATACTTTGAACAATGCTTCTTAGTGATAGTTAATGTGATGTAGGTTGATCTAGGTCCACGACCAATGGGCCAGGCCTATTGAGCCCAAGCCTAACAACCGACCCATCAATAAGGAGGCCTAAGCCTCCTATTTAGGTAGCTAGCTTATTTAGGTAATTAGCTGGAAAAGAAAAGTCAATTAGCTAACTATGAATATTGAATAATCCATTAGTCAAACATTTTTAATGCATCCTTTTCTCTTTTAATCTCTTTTCCATATTTGTAATTAGTCATTGATTGTCAATGGCATTAAATGATTTCCTTATATGTACGTTTCAAAAGCTTATATAAGGACCTGTGAGGAGTAGTATAAAGGCACATTTAAATTGAGTCAAATTTTTGGAATTGTTTTCTTCTATTTGTTTGTATTCTTGTGCATAGATTGAAGGTGCCTACGCTTGGGCAGATCCTTCCCATTAGTCGGTTGTGCTAGTTTGGTATTAGAACCGGCTGATGACAAGGATTTTGGTCGTATTTATATAGGCGTTCTTAGTGGAGAGCTTTTAAGACACCAGCATTTCAGCATCCATGATGGCCACTTGTTCCGGAGATCCCTCCCATCAGTTGGTTGCGCCAGTTTGATATCAGAGTCGGCTAATGACAAGGATTTTAGATGTATTTATACGGGCGTTCTTAGTGGAGAGCTTGTGAGACATCCACATTTCAGCATTCATGATGGCCACTTGTTTCGGAGAACACAACTTTGTCAGCTGCACCACCCGAGGTTTGAGCCACCCGAGAAGCAAGCTATTACAGCGAGTGGTTGGAGCAGTAGGGAGCCAAGGAGCAAGGCAGTAGATAAGACAGAAGAAGGGGCCAAGCACTTGGTGGAGCTACCCAATACATCCATTGGCGAGTATGTTCTGAGGGAGTCACACCCTGTTGGGTGAAGTGGCCACTTGGGCCGTGATACGACCCTAGACCTCGTTGAAGATAGATACTTCTGGCCTCGTCTACAATCAAATGTCACAAAGATTTACTAGTTATGCAGGGTTTGCAAGCTTATTAAGGATCAAAAGAAAAACATTAGATTGTATCAACCATTGCCGATCCCACATGCTCTGCAGGAAGATCTCAGCATGGACTTCATCCTAGATTTGCCAAAGACCGCTTGAAAAATTAATTCAGTATTTGTGGTGGTTGACTGATTTTCAAAGATAGCTTATTTCACACCATGCTCAAATACAGCGAGCGCTCTTGAGATTGTTCAGTCATTCTTTCGAAAGATTGTTCATCTTCATGGGCTTCCAAAGACAATTGTGTCTAATCGTGATACCAAGTTCATGATTTATTTCTAAAAAAACTATTTGGGCAGCAATGAAAACCAAGCTTCAGTTCTATAGTGCCTACCACCCTCAGAATGATGGTTAAACGAAAGTGGTCAATTGTTGCTTGGGCAAGTTACTATGGTGACTTGTTTGCGATCATATAGCTACACGGGACCAAGTAATACCCATAGCTGAATTTGCTTATAATAACTCAGTCAACGGGTCCACAGGGATGTCACCTTTTCAAGCAGTAACTAGTATATGACTACCTCTTCCAGTCGATTTGGTTCCCCTACCCGTAGAGTCGAGATCAAGTGCAAAAGTGCTGACTTCATTGCCATACGCAGCAAGTGCATGACGAAGTTTGACGCGATATTGCCGCAATTAATGAAAGTTGTAAGCAACATGCAAAAACAAGACATTGCTTTGTTGAATTTGCAGAAGGTGACATTGTTATGGCCAGTGTTCAAAATATCAGTATCGCGTTACGTGTTGCATCCTTTGGATATAGATATGTATCGATTATCGCACAGGATATATCATTTGTATCGGGTAATTTATCGCAACTTCAGGGATTGTGAAAAAAGACCTTAATACACTTTTAAATCATAACATCTCAAAAAAGAAGTGCACATAATAGGTTTCCTTTGTATAGGGTTCTAAGTTATGAGCTATTTGATTGAACTAATGCAACTTTATTCAAATTGAATGCATAACATTTAGAGTGTATGTGATGATCATTTCATCAAACAACTCCTAAATACTTCGAAATTAGTCTTAATTGATAGCTGGTTGAATGGAAATTTTGGAAAAAAAAAATTTAATATGTTTTATTAATTTTTAATTAAAAATGATTTTTATTTTCTGAAAATTGACAAGGACTTAACAAATCAGTAGATCAGTCCTCATACATACTTAATTTCATGTTTGGAGTGCGACATTGCAAACAATTTGGGAGAAATTGGGGAAATTTTGAATTTTCCTCAATTCGGACCAACAACACTCAAATTTCGAAATTAGAGTTGATGTGATGATCAGTTCATCAAATACTCCTAAATACTTTGAAATTAGTCTCAATTGACAGCTAGCTGAAGGAATATTTTGAAAAAAAAACATGAAGAACATGAATAACCAATGGATATCGAAATCAAAGCTCTAACTCCATGATTTTTCATGCAAAACATGAAGAACCAATGGATTTATAACCATTTGACACTGATTTAACATAATTTCCAAAAAAAAAAAGATCAAAAATTGAAAATGCTCACCGGATCGAGCATGTGGGATATATTGTCACTACCTGTGCATTTCGTATCGCACAGGTGGGAAACAAAATATATCATGGGATATATAGGCCAACATACTTTTGGCTCGTATTCATCCTGAATGGTTGCCTTCTGACACCTCGAAGAAGCTCCATCCTCAGAATGTGGGACCGTTCAAAATCATAAAGAAGATTAGTGTCAATGCTTACGTTTCAAATCTTCCACCAAATTTACCCATCAGTCCTAGTTTCAATGTGGAAGATCTTTTAATCTATCACGGGCACCATGCTGACGATGGTATCGAAGAACAAGTTATCACACTTCCGACCGTTTTGCCACTTACAGACATGATCGTTGACGTTCTTGATGACCTAATCATTTCCATGCGCCAAGGTGGTTACCAGAAGTTTCTCGTTTGTTGACAAGGACCTCTCTCTGCTGCTACATGGATCACAACCACAGCCTTCCAGCGTCTGAATGCTAACCTCTATGAGCAATATCAGGCAATTAACTCACCAGAGTCAAGTTCTTTCAAGCAAGGAAGGATTTATGCAGGCTGATCTAGGCCCACGACCCATGGGCCAGGCACATGCCCATTAAGCCCAAGCCCAACAGTCGGCCTATCAGTAAGGAGGCCCGAGCTTCCTATTTAGGTAATTAGTCGACAAAAATATTAGCTAGTTGTGTATAATCCATTAGTCAAATATTTTTAATGCATTCTATCTCTTTTTATCTCTTTTTCATATTTGTAACGAGTCATTGTTATCAACAATGACATTGTGTTTCCTTATATACTTTTCAAAAGCTTATATAAGGGCCTATGATGAGTAGTATGAAGGCACCTTTGAATTGAATTAAATTTCTGGAATTGTTCTCTTCTTTTTGTTTGAGTTCTTGTGCTTAGATTGAAGGTGCTTGCACTTGGGCAGATCCTCCTCACTAGCCAGCTGCACCAAAATGGTTCACAAAAAGGGTTCTTCAAAAATTCTCACAAACATAGGCAGGACAAACCCCTATCCCCGTTCCTAGTCATTGTGGTGGTAAAGGCTCTTAATAGGATACTTGAAAAGTCCAAGGAGATGGGTCTCATTGAAGGTGTTATCGTGGAAAACACTAACTTTCGAATCTCTAACCTTCAATTTGCCGATGACACTCCTTTTTTGTGGGGCAAATCAAGCTTAAGTGGATAATTTACAAAAGATAGTCCATTGATTCGAGGCAATATCTGGTAAAAAAGTCTATTTTCATAAAAGTGAAATCTTGGTTTTAATCTCAATGAAGAGGATGCAAAGGGGTATCCCAATTCTTTTGGGTGCAAGAAAGGAAACTTCCAAACAATACCTCGGCCTTCCATAGTGTATTCAGAAACCAGCAAAGCACTTATGGAATGCAGTTTCAAAAAGAATTCAACATACTCTGGAGGTGGAAAAGGAAGGCCTTACCTTTGGGAGGTTACACAACATTGATCAAAGCGGGCGATGCTCTCCAATATGACTTTTAACTGTCTCTTTTTCAATTTCTATCTAGTGTTATAGGGAAGATTGAAAATTTCCAAAGAAATTTCCAAATCTCACCCCTAGTTGTCCTAGCACAACACCTACTACTATTCCCACCCCCTACTCATGCCACCAAGCTCTCGTCCAGACCCACAAAGCTATGCAAACTCCTCAACCCAATGCATTTGCTACTTGTGGCATGTTGCCTGCCTATAGTTGCCAACAACACTTCTGAATGCTAATTTGTCTTATTCCACCACACAATCCTCGAGGCATGCAACATCATCGTACTCAGCATCATCATCCTCCTTATTCAACTTGGACCAAGTCTCTATATAAGACGCAACAATTCCTCCCTAATCTCCTTTTCAAATTTAGCCCACTCCTCTCTACTCCCAACCCCAAAACACCACACTTCCTTCATCTATGTCTCAATCAAATCATTAAGACAATAGTTAACATTCCATTATGCCTTGTCAAATGTTCTTTCAATCAAGACATTCCACTCCTCAATACATGCACACAATTGTTACACTCTAACCTATATTTGTTCCCCTCTAGTGGCTGCCCATGTTGCCAGGTGGCATCATGCAGGTTTCCTCCTAACATCTTAGATTACCTATAAAATGAGAGAGGACCACTAGTGGAGAGAAAGGTGAGTTCCCAATTATTGTAGGCTTGCACGAGAGTCTACATTGAGCCCGTACCTTTTCACATTGGTCATGGGCGAGTTAACGAGGCATTTGTAGCAAGAGATCCCATGATGATGTTGTTTGCAGATGACATAGTTTTGATTGACAGATGAGGGAGAGTGTAAACTCAAAGCTAGATTTATGAGGTGCTTTGGAATCTAAAATATTTAAAATTAGTTGAGCTAAAACAAAGCTTATGCAGTGCAATTTTACTAACAATAGGAGTGGGAACTATAGAGAATGCTAGTGTATTGTGTATGTGGTTGGTGGCCCTTTTAGTGTAAGTGCATCTGAACACCTCCCTCTTCTCCTGCGGTGTACAATATGCTCTATTATAATAAAATATTATGTGTTAGGGCAAGCAAACCTAACACAACATCTTTCTCAAACTCTCCTCATTCTCTCTCAATCTTTTCCTCTTTTCTTCACATTATTATCATCAAATTATTCTTTACTTGGTATCAAAGCATAGATCCAGGCATTCCGCATCAAATAGATTGAGAGGCAACATGTCATCTTGCTGACGTCAGCAGCCGTACGGCTGACGCCAGCGTTGTACAGACACATGGGACTCCGTTTGAGCTAAAAGTTTATGGGTTTGATAGATCTTGATTTTAGAAGATGACATGATTTTCTCAGAATTTTTTGGACCTCCTTTCATGGTATTTTGGGCGAAACAGAGAAATTCGAAGATCGAGCCCATCTTCCGTTTTTCTTCAATCTACCTTAAATCAGTAAGCTTTTCTTTGGTTTCTTTACTCAAGATGGACCGAAATCTTCCTCCCAAGCTACCCATGGAGGATTTTTTACTTAAGATCAATGTTTGAGAGGTTTTTAACCTCAAACAGACGTGCGGCTAGGCCGTTTTTCACTCGGTTGGGACTTTTTTGACTGAGTTTCATGGTATTTTGGATGATTGCTATTTGTTTGAGGTTTATCTCTGATTATCTTGAAGGATTGAGTGAGATAGAGTTGTTTGAATCAATCCTTCTTGGTGTAGGGCCTCTCTTGGCATAGGTTTATCTCTCTTGGACTCTCCTATGGCTGACAAAGGTCCCTCATCTCTTAGCATAGGGTCTCTTAAATCCAACCGCTTGCAGATTACCTCCACTAAGTTGAATGGTGACAACTATCTTCCATGGGCACAATCTGTAAAAGTATTCTTAAGAGCCCGTGAGAAGTTGTCGTATATTTTGGATGATCCCCCAAACTCTACAGATGTTACCTACAAGACTTGGACAAAGGAGAATTATCAAGTTATTGCATGGTTGTTAAATAGTATGGATTCCTCGATTAGCCACTCAGTGATGTTTTTATCCTCGGTTAAAGGCATTTGGGATACGCTTCATAATATGTTCTCGGAATCTCAGAATTTTTCACGGGTATTCCAACTTATTCAAGAAATTGGTTAGTTCCAACAAAACTCTAGATCATTAAAAGATTACTATTCGACGCTTCGGAGTATGTGAGATGAGTTGGATATGTATTAGCCTCTTCCTTCCAAATGTTAAGAGGATCATGAACATGCCCATAAGCAGCGGGATAATACTCGTATCATACAGTTCTTAGCTGGGTTGAATTCCGATTATCTTCATGTTCGAGATCAGGTTGTTATGCAGGATCCTCTTCCTCCATTGACGACAGTCTATGCCATGTGTTAGCGTGCTATTGTCTCTACTCTTCCTTCTCATTCATTTGTGTCACCCGAGCGTTCGGCACATCTTGCTGGCGGTCAGTCCTCTCTTGGCCTTTGGGTATCATCCTTGAGTTCAGGGCGCATTTCTGGTTTTGATAGTCGTGGTAGAGGCCGTGAGGAAGATCGCAATCGTAGTGACTGTAGTCTTCATGCTCGTTGTGGACGTGGACGAGGACGTGATGATTCCCGCATTTGTTCACATTGTGGTGGAACTAATCACACAGTTGATTATTGTTGGCAGACACATGGTCATCCTATGTATGCCGCTGTTTCTATTGCATCCACAGTTGCTCCTAAGACAGTCTTCTACCCCGACAGCTGAGCATTCTACTTCAGGGGAGTCTCTTATCATTTCTCGGGCTGCAGATGATGCCCTTATGCGGCTTCACATTCGTGATATTCCTGAGCCATCTCACGTAACTTCGGCGCAGTTAGGTACTGCTCTTCTTGCGTCATCCTCTCCTACCTCCTGGGTCATAGACTTTGGAGCTTCCTCCCATATGACTGATAAGTCTCAATTCTTTTCTTATTCTCATTGTCGCAGATGGAACCCAAACTCCCATCTTTGGGATTGGTTCCATCCAGTGTTCGAAATATCGGTATCGCGCAATGTATCACACCCTTAGGATATAGATACGTATCGGTTATCGCATGGGATATGTCGTTTGTATCGCATAATTTATCACACTTTTTGGGAAACATGGGGAAACATTGGGAAAATGATTGAATTTTTCAATGAAACTTCAAGGATTTTAAAAAAAGACCTTAATACACACTTTTAAATAATAAAATCTCAAAAAAGAAGTGCAAATAATAGGTTTCCTTTGCATAGGGTCTAAGCTATGCGCTGTCCTATTGAACTAAGACAACTATATTCAGTATCCACCCCATCCATCTATTTTTCCATATCATTTTAGGACATTATCCAAAAATTGAAGTAGATCCAATAATTAGGTAGACCATACCATAGGTAGCAATGGTGATTGACCATTAGTGGGCCACAAAAGTTTTGGATCAAGCTGATAATTGTTTTTTCTCTTCATTCAAACTTATGTGAAGTTATCAGCTAATTGGATGCCTAATAAAATATAAGAAAAATTAAGGTGCACCCTAAGAAGTTTTTAATGGTACCGTGTTCAACTAATACTGTTTCCTTGAATATAGTCCACTTTATAATAGGATCTTCTTAATTATTAGGATCATGTTGTAAAATGATTTTAAAAAATAGATGGACGGAGTGGACACAGAATTCACACGTCAAGTTGGGCCCCACGGTACGGCTGTATGGTCTTGGGTGAGGCAGGATCTCACCTAATCCGCTCCTATAGTATTGAGTAAACTCTATTGGGCCCACCGTAAATGTACATGGTTTATCCATGCAATCCATCTATTTTTCCGACTCATTTTAGGGGTTGAGCACAAATTTGAAACATATCCAAAGGTCAAGTGGACCATACTGCAGGAAACAATAGGAATAATGATTTGCACTGTTAAAACCTCACTAGGGCCTACAATGATGTTTATTTTTCATCCAACCTGTTCATAAGATCACAAGGATATGGATAAAGGAAAAGAACAAATATCAGCTTGATCCAAAACGTCTTTCGCTCCCAAGGATTTTTTTAACGGTAGATGTTCAATTCGCACTATTTTCTGTGGTGTGGTCCACTTGAGCTTTGGATATGCTTCATTTTTTGGGCTAAAACCATAAAATTATATGGTAAAATGGATGGATAGAGTGGATAAAATATATGAATTATGGTGGGCCCCACAGAGTTTATGTAGTACACTACTCACTACGCTATCCGCTTCCCACCACACTACGAAGACGGGCAATGACGCTCCTGCAACTCGAGTGGTACAAACAGTTCAAAGTTACATGGCCCACAATAATGTATTTCTTATATCTAAACCGTTCATGCATTTGGAGAGATCATTTTAGATCATGAGCCCAAAAATGAGCTATATTCAAAGCTCAAGTGGACCACACCACAAATAGCAGTGGGGATGATTCTCACCGTTAAAACATTCGTAGGGCCCACCATAATGTTTATTTTCGATCCAATTTGTTCATCAAGTCACACAGACCTGGATGAAGAGGAAAAACAAATATCATATTGATCCAAAACTCATGTGACCCCAAAAGGGTTTCAATGGTAAACGTTTAATCTCCCACTCCTATTTGCAATGTGGTCCACTTAATCTTTGGATATGTCTTATTTTTCGGCTCAAGCCTTACGACGAGCTTGCCAAATGGACGAACGGTTTGGATATAACACATACCTCATGATGGGACCCACGGAACTTGGCGATGTCAACACACCAGTCAACTCGGTGGTGCAGTACACTAGCCAACTCAATTTCCATAAAAAAGGGCTCGGACGCCTTTTTTTTCGAAGCAGAGAAGGTTCCGGCCTTCCGGAACCCTAAAATCTCGCCGGAACCCTAAAATCTCTCCCAAATCTCACATATCTTCGGATTTTAGCAAGGATTTTGCCCAAATACTTGGATTTCTCCAGATTTCGATGGATTTCTCTTCCAAATCGGAGATTTTGTTTGCAATAACCTACGAACGACGCTTTGATTTGAATGGCCCACCAAAGGGAAGCTTCCGATCATGGCAATCTCTTGTACAGGTATCGAAATCCACCTGTTGAAAGTTTCTCTATATATTTTTTAAATTTTTCCGATTTTTTTTATAGATAATGACGCTATCCCGAACGATATTTGGTGTTTTTTTTTTTTTTACTTGGTATCTTTCGAAGGTTTCGTGTCGCCGGACCGCGATACCGATAATATCAGCCGATAGTATCGATATTTCGAACACTGGTTCCATCTCTCTTTCTTCTTCCTCATCTCTATCCTCAGTCTTGCATGTGCCTCGTTTTCCATTAAACTTATTGTCTGTTAGCTCTCTTACTATATCATTAAATTGTTCCATTACCTTCTTCCCTTCTTATTGTTTATTTCAGGACCTACAGACGAAGAGATTGATTGGTTGGGGGAATGAGCGAGGAGGCGTTTATCTTCTCGATGATACACCCGCTGCCAGTTCTAATACCCTTTCTCTGGATCAAGAGTCCATGACTCGGTGGCATTGCCGCTTAGGCCACCCATCAATAGCTAGATTGAGAATTTTGTTTCCCTCCTTATCTATCACTAAACTGTTATGCTGTGATATTTGTGAATTGTCTAAACATCATCGTGCTACGTTTCCTCCTAGCTCTTATGGGAGAAATCTTAACCTTTTCTTCTAGTTCACTCGGATGTCTAGAGACCAGCTCCGGTTACCTCCACTTTTATATTTAGATATTTTGTTACTTTTATTGATGATTATTCACGCATGACTTGGATTTATCTTTTGAAATCCAAAAGTGAAGTGTTTGATGCGTTTAAAGTGTTTTATCATGAAGTGTGCACTCAATTTTAATGTTCCATCAAAACCGTCCATTCTGATAATGGGGGAGAATACATGTCTACTATCTTTCTGTCCTTCTTACAAGAACATGGTATTTTGTCTAGGACGTCGTGTGCTTGCACGCCTCAACAAAATGGTATTGCAGAATGAAAGAATCTTCTTAAAGTTGCTTGCACCGTTCTGCTTGGTATGCATCTACTTAAACATTTCTCGGGTGATGCTCTTCTAACTGCTACTTTTCTTATTAATCGTATACCCTCATGTATCCTATCTTACAAATCTTCATTTACTATATTGTATCCTCATGATAATCCATTTCCTCTACGACCTAAAGTTTTTGGTTGCACATGCTTTATTCAAATTTTGGATGGAAGTAATGATAAACTTAGCCCCAGGACAATTAAATGTCTTCCTAGGGTATAATCGGAGTCAGAAAGGGTATAAATGTTTTGAACCATTGACTCGCAAGAAATATGTCTCTACCGATGTAACCTTCTTTGAGGATATTTCTTTTTTCTCAGCTCCAGGCCGATCCCTCTGTGATCCTCTTGCGAGTCAGGGGGAGTATGACTCTTATCCTCTTCCTCTTTCCACTAGTGATCATAGGAAAACTCCTCCCCCCTCCATTCAACATCCTATTGGTGATTTGGGTGAGCCTAAGCCTCTGCGGGTGTATCATCGTCGAGATAAATCTTCACACGCTAAGCCATTCACCCTTCCGTTTACTTTGGATGTTGGCTCAGGTGACTCTCCTACCTCGAGTTTAGATCTCCCCATTGCCTTGCGCAAAGGGACACGATCTTATACTCGACACCCCATTGGTAATTTCGTTTCATATGATCATCTTTCACCGTCTTTTCAGTCGTTTGCGGCTTCCCTTTCATCATAGACTATTCGTCGATCTCTCTCACATGCTCTTCAAAGTCCTGACTGGACGAAGGTGATGATAGAAAAAAGGTCTGCTCTTGAGAAGAATCATACTTGAGACCTTGTGCCATTTCCTTTAGGCTATAGACCTGTTGGATGTCGATGGGTTTATACAATGAAGTTTCTTCCAAACGGCTCCATTAATCACTATAAAGCCTATCTTGTTGCTACGAGTTACACACAGACTCATGGTGTGGATTACTTCGAGACATTCTCTCCAGTGGCTAAGCTTAATTTCATTCGCGTTGTGATCTCCTTGGCCGTTAATTTATCGTGGCCCTTGAAACCAACTTGATGTTAAGAATGCATTTCTCCATGGGGACCTTGCAGAGGAAGTTTACATGCATCAACCTCCTGGCTTTGTTGCTTCTCACAACCCTGCACTTGTATGTCAGTTGAAGAAGGCTCTTTATAGACTCAAACAATCCCCACGTGCATGGTTCGAAAAATTTAGTCAGGCTCTCTTAGAGTTCGGCTTTGTTCGTAGTCATGCCGATCATTCTCTGTTTATATATCGTCGATCGACGGGCATCATGATTCTCATCCTTACTGATCCCGGGATGTATTGACGACTTGTAGGTCGGCTTGTTTACCTAACTATTACTCGCCCAGATCTCTCATTTGCGGTGGGCGTTGTTAGCCAATTCATGCAAGCTCCCCGTACTTCCCATCTCAAGGCTATCTACCACAAACTTCGATATCTAAAATTAGCCCCGAGTCTTGGCCTCCGCTTTCAGTTGCATGGTCATTTTCATCTTTCTGGCTATTCCGATGCTGATTGTGCAGGTAATACTTTTGATCGCCGCTCTACATCTGGCTTTTGTACCTTCCTAGGCGGCAATCTTATAACATGGAAGAGCAAAAAACAGCCAGTTATTGCCCGATCCTCGGCTGAAGTAGAATATTGTGTTATGGCTCATGCGACATGTGAACTCGTGTGGCTTTGCAACCTTCTTGAAGAACTTCGCTATACTCCTTCGGATCCTATTCCTCTTCACTGTGACAACCAAGCAGCCATCTGTATTGCTCATAACCCGGTTTTCCACGAGCGAACCAAGCATATTGAGGTCGACTGTTAATTTATTCGGGAGAAAGTAGCTTATAAGGAAATCGTCACTCTTTTTGTTCGATCTGGGAATCAACTTGCTAATGTTCTTACAAAGTCCTTGAGTCGAGATGCTCTTCATCGTGTTCATGACAAGTTGGGCATGATCAACAGCTATGCTCCAACTTGAGAGAGAGTATAGAGAATGCTAGTGTATTGTGTATGTGGTCAGTGGCCCTATATGTGGTTAGTGGCCCTTCTAGTGTAAGTGCATGTGCACACTTCCCTCTTCTCCTGCTGTATAGTATATGCTCTATTATAATAAAATATTATGTGCTAGGGCAAGCAAGCCTAACACAACATCTTTCCCAAACTCTCCTCCTCTCTCAATCTTTTCCTCTGTTCTTCACATTATTATCATCAAATCATTCTCTACTGGAATGAGTAATTAATAAAGATTGCTGACAAAAAAATTTATCAAAATTACTACTTTCAATATCTTGGGTTGATAATTCATGACTGGAGAGATCGAGAAGGATATCACCCATAGAAATCAAGGAAGGTGGAAGAAATAGAGATGTGCCTCTAGAGTTTTATGTGATTGTTGTGTACCACTCAAACTAAAAGGGAAATTTTATAGGATGGCTATGAGACCAGCAATGTTGTATGGGACATAGTGTTGGGTAGTTATGGAACATGTTCATAGAATGATTGCAGTTGAAATGCGGATGTTGAGAAGGATGATTGGCAAGATGAGGAAGGACAAAATTAGAAACGAATGCATTCGAAGGAACTAAGGAGTAACAATAATACGTAACAAGATGAGGAGAAGTAGACTTAGATGGTTTTTGCTCATGTGCGGCGGAAACCAAGAACTACAAGGGTTAGGAGTGAATTTGTACTAGTTGAAAGCTATATAAAAGGGCAAGGGGAAGGCCCAAAAGGACAAAGGTGGAGGTAGTAATAAAAGACTTAATGACTTGTGGTCTAACTAAAGTTAGCTGGGATAAGGCTTAGATGATGATGATGCTGCTGCTTTCCAATTATAATAATTGACTAAATATTTACAACTTTTCACAAATACCTGGTGTTCTCTCCAATGAATATTTACTATATAAGAATTATTTAAATTCCTTTATTTAAAAATATATATACTTAATTAATAAATATGGTTTTAATGTGGTAATTTTTTTGTAGAAATAATGCACTAATTCATTCACTAAATATCTGTGTTTATTTTTAAAATTTGTTTTTTAATTATTTTTAATTTTTATGAGAAAATATTCTTTAAAAAAAAAGGAAGAAGAAGAAGAAGAAGTGGCCAATCTGTAGATCAGCCTACACTCATCGCCTGTAATTTTTCAACTATAAAAATGCACTTTTAAAGAGTGAAAACGAAAGAAATTCAGACATCCCCAATTTCTTCCCTTTTCCACCTTCGAAATTGAAAAATCTTGCTTCAAATCCATGTCGATGCATAATAATCATGCATAAATATGGATTAGCAGTTGTTTTCTTCCTAATATGTTGGAAAAAACAAACTTAAATACTGAAGATGAAAATTTCTCAACAAATCGATTCTGGATCGTTTTTGCTCTTGGATTACGATTTATACACCAAAATCGTGTTTTGTTGCAAAACAACTCGAGTTCACAAACATCGAGACCATCCAGAAAACAGGCAGGCAACACACGATGAAAAAGTTAGGATGCGACGTCCACCATTAGTTTTTTATAAGGCCCATATGGTGTTTATTTGTCATCCAATCCATTCATCTAATGTGCTTCTCCAGGATGAAGGAATTAACTAATAATAACAGAATTACAAAATCCAATTAGGCCACACCACGTGAATTTAGAGGTTTTTAGGTAAAATTTTATGAGGTGGCCTACCGGAGTGTTGAATTAGTATAATTTTTGGGGTCAAGGCTTAAACAAGGGGTGATGCACCTAATTGATGGGGTGAATTTCATGCACGTTAAGTTATTTTCCCCACCTAATTGATGCACGCTAAACCCTCAACCTCGGTAGTACCTAGGGGGCATGGAGGATTTTCCATTGCACCCTTGGGATATAGAAACATATTAGTTATCACATGGGATATATCGGTTGTATTGCGTAATGTATTGTTGTTGTTGGAAATATAGGGAAACATTAGGAAACAAGTGCACATATTAGGTTTTCTTTGTATGGGGTCCTAATCTATGCGTTGTCTAACAGAATTAATGCAAGTATATTGAAAGTCTATTTATATAATTTATAAATGTAAGAAAATGTGTGGAAACACAAGCAATACATTTAAAAGCAAAAGAAGAATCACCAGATCAGGTGATGTAGGACCGATGCATGAACCAAATAACATGTAAGATCAAGTAACATAATTAAGACAATTAACAAAAACACACAAACATTGCCATAATCATCATGAATCCCATGAAAACCAAAAGAACATCATGCATAATCCTAGCCTAAGTTACAAACATCACTACACAAGATCATTAAATAAAAGAAAACTAGGATATAATGAATGTAAGGACATGCAATTAGCATATGATATAGTCTATTTCAAAGTATAAGACCTAATACAACCTAGGGTAAAAATTAGGGTTTGGGTAATTTGGGAAAGTAGGAAAGTTAGGGATTTTAGATTTAGGGAATGGAAGAAAGAGGTGATATAAGGATGGTGGAAAACCAAAAAGGGCAAGGTGTGGCTGTATGGTCACACGTGTATCATGGGATGGATGAGTTTAGGTCAGCTAGGGTTTGGATGGCAGATAGATAAGGGAAAGATGAGTTTAGGAGAAGATGAAGGCTTAGGATGGGATAATCTAATAACTTGAAGAAAATATCTTGATCGAGGGGAAAGGAAATGATGATGTGAGGATAGATGGAGACCTCGCACCTCCGTTGATGAAGATTAGACTCACATCAATCTCTCTTCCAAATCACATGAAAGAAGAAGAAAGCAAGTGCTTTTTCTCTTCCTTTTTTTAATCGCAAAATCCAATAAGGGAGAGGGTCACACGCCCACCCTCTTTTATTGCTCCAAGAAAGTTCAAAAATTACAATAAACACTCTGTTTTGTGAATTTTGACAAAAATAGCCCTATTCTAACTAAAATCAACTAAAACACTCATAATAGTGTCCAAACATAACATAAACAAAACTAAATCCTATAAGCTGATAAAATTTTAGAAAAACTAGTGTGGACAATACACAATCAATGGGCCGATCATGTGATCCAATGGCCCGATCAACATGTCCCTCCAATCCAATGGTCTGGATTACTCCATAAAGCAGCCCATTTGCATCTTCCCAGCGTGGAGTCTTCCAGATGCTCGCACATGCACATGAGTTCTTCAATACGATCACGGGTACTCATCTAGCCACAATGAAATCGGTGCGACCCACCTCCTCTTCCGATACGTATGCAAAGGTATACGTGAAGTGATGTCCTCATCATCGGGTTACATACATGTTTGATGTTATGTTTGAACACAGATCGCAATTGAGTTGCGAAAAATTGAAAAAACAAAATTTGCATGGATTTGTAACAATTTGACAATGAAGATTTACAGAAAGGAAAAAAAAAAAAAAAGGATCGAAGATGCTCACCGGATCGAACATGTGGGATATATCCCACTACTTGTGCGTTTCGTATCGCACAAGTGGGATACAAGATATATCGTGGGATATATCAGCCGATATCGTCGATACTTAAAACACTAGATTTTCCCAAGTATTTGAGGAGTCAGTGTACTTGTATTATGAATTAGATTTTTTAAATTTTGATTCTGATTAGGATTTCAAAATTATAATCGAGCCAAATTTAATTAATGTCATTTTTTTAGTCACATGCCATTTTAATCGTGCTTAGTCGGATGAGTTTAAAAAAACACAATTTTTCCCGATATTTTGAGGAATATGCTGTTTTATACAATCAACAATTTCTCACATATTTTTCAAAGAAAAAAAAAAACTGTATAATACAGCAAATTGCTAACAGAGGCTGTGAAACTGATAATGTCAGCCAATATTTCTCAGCCAATATCATCGATACATGGATCACTGCATGTAAGCAAACGGGAGAATTCTTTGGCATATGCCCATGCTAGGCATCCTTTGGTCAATATGGAAGGAATAACGGAACTTTCATAAATAAACATCAATCTTCAGGTGACATTTTTGAAAAAGCAAAGACGGGTGATTTCCTGGGTCTTGGTTCTAAAGGTATTTGTCAGGGTGACAATAAAATATTTTCAAGGGGCTTGGGTTGTCATCTTTAATACCTTTGAGTAGATGTAGTATCACCCTTCCACCTTTTCACATTTTAGCTCCTTTTGAATGAATCCAGTTACCAATAAAATAAAATGACATTTCTAGTTGCCTCTGCATGTCTTGTGTAAAGCTCAAACCCATATAATTAATATTTAATTCTAAAATAATTTGATAATGACGAGATTTTTTTTTTTTCAATTATTGTATGGAGATGGACAAAAGGTGGACCATGAGAAGGGGAAAAAAAGGAGCTTGTATGAGTTTAGCTATGTGTCATTCATAATAGATAATGCTTTATGCGAGCAAGCTGCTTTAGAATATTAGTTATTGATAAAGAACTGTTATTCACAGAAATCCATACAAAAAGATGATAAGGTAGAAGCAGAAAATTTACTTGCACGATATGGATTCAGAGTCCTTAGTTGAATAGATACATATGACTTCAAATTGCAATACATGTGGATGCCAGTAACTACACTGAAAGTGCCAAGAGCTAAAGTCGTGGAGGATCCAATGCAGTTAGCCAAGACTATCCCAAGCATAATGCCAATAGACTTGCTCACCATTCCTTGAGCTTCACCCTTTGCGATTACCTGTCATAAAATTTTGAGAAAAAAGAAGAAGAAGCAGAAATCTGAACTTCGAACAGAACTTAGCTGAAACTTGGTAGTAGTGACCCAAACAGCATGGATCATGCAACTTGAAAATCAAAGACAAACATGTGAGAAAAGATGATGCTACAAGCCTATTTTGCCACCCTATCATGAGAGAACTTTACAGGTTTGGGACCACGACTTTAAGGAACTCCGTTTTCACCTCCGCAAAATTCCTTTGAGCAGCAAAACCTGCATAGAAACAACTCCTAGTAGAAGCCTGCGAAAAGAGGGTTCCACATTTAGACTATGCAATCATAACATACAATGAAACAATGACAATGGGTAATGTGGATATTGAAGCATCATGGCAAGGTTAACAGAGATGATAAGGTCCAGGTCCCACTAGCACAAGGAAAAGTTATGCTATATATTGAAACACAAGTCATGAAACTCAACCTGCCATGATCTCGTTTTCTGTAGTAAATATTAATGCTGAATTTAAGGATTGTTTTTTCAAGAGTTTTGACTGTAGCAACTTTGTTTTTGACATGTTACTCAAGCACTCAAGTACAGAGGAGAGTCGAATTCTCCATTGAGAATTCTAGCCCAACATCCATGCCTTCAGGGTATTTGTTGAACTGAAATAATTTGGTCAATTCACAAGAAGGTGAAAGTACAATCATCGTATGATCTTCTAAACGTTTGGGCATTCTTTGTGGCTAAATTGTGCATATGGCTTGTGGCATATAAAAATGGATGGTGATCATGGGTGTGGGATGCTCAACTGCCATTGGTGGATGCCCTTACATAAGCCTCGGCCTCTCTTGCTGTTAGCAGTACAGCTTGGTCCAATGTCGTGCTTAGATGTGAGGTCATACTACATATAGGTGCAGGACATGATTTTCTGGGTTGGTCTGGAACAGCACTTGGAAAGCCCACAAGAGAGAGAATCCAAGGCAACCGATGTAACCAGTCTATAGCCATAGATTTTGTGATCGCCACCATTTAATTAGGACAACAGACCCAAGATGTACTTTTAACTCACCAATGGATGTGTGAATGTCTGGGGGAATCACACTACAAAAACACAACCAGTTGTGTGGCTAAAGTTTTAAATATCGATGATATTGGCCAATATATCCCATGATATATCTTGTTTCCCACCTATGCGATACAAAACGCACAAGTAGAGCCGATGTATCCCACATGTTCGATCCGGAGAGCATTTTCAATTTCCGATCTCTCTCTCTCTCTCTCTCTCTCTCTCTCTCTCTCTCTCTCTCTCTCTCTCTCTTTTTGAAAATTTGTTAAATCAGTGTCAAACGGTTATAAATCCATTGGTCCATGTTTTGCACAAAAAATCATGGAGTTGTAGCTTTGATTTCGATATCCATTGGTTCTTCATGTTCTCCATGTTTTTTTCAAAAATTTCCTTCAACCAGCTGTCAATTGAGACTAATTTCAAAGTATTTAGGAGTATTTGATGAAATGATCATCACATACACTCTAATTTCGAAATTTGAGCTAGTTGGTCCAATTTGGGGAAAATTCAAAATTTCCCCAATTTCTCACAAATTGCTTGCAATGTTGCACTCCAAACATGAAATCAAGCATGTATGAGGGCTGATCTAATGATTTGTTATGTCCTTGTCAATTTTTGAAAAATAAAAATCATTTTTAATTATAAATTATTATTATTATTTTTTTTTGAAATTTCCCTTCAACCAACTATCAATTGAGACTAATTTCGAAGTATTTAGGAGTTGTTTAATGAAACGATCATCACATACACTCTAAATGTTATGCATTCAATTTGAATAAAGTTGCATTAGCTCAGTTAGACAGCGCATAGCTTAAGCCCCTATATAAAGGAAACATATTATGTGCACTTCTTTTTTGGGATGTTATAATTTAGAAGTGTGTATTAAGGTCTTTTTTAACAATCCTCGAAGTCTCGTTGAAAAATTCAACCATTTTCCCAACGTTTCCCAAAAGGTGCGATAAATTACCCGATACAAACGATATATCCTGTGCAATGATCAATACATATATGTATCCCAAGGATGCGATACATAACGCGATACCGATACCGGTGTTATCGATATCGCCAAGCTGGAGATACAGATAATATTGAGGATGTTTCGATAATATCAGGGATACCCCAACGATGAACTACACTGAGACCTTAGCTTGGAGCTCCTGTACTTGGTTCATCCCTTGATTTTCATGCTCCCAAACTTTAATTTTTGAACTTTTTTCTTTTTCTTTTTGAAAGGCAACTGATTTTATTGAGAAGCTGCACAAAAAGCGGAAACGAATACAAAAAGAAATGAACAAGAGAATTACAACCCCAAAAGGGCTATGACGACACACGGTCCAATTCCTTGAACCCAGAGGCCCACTCATCAAATTATCTTTTGATAAATACGATCCTTTGGTCCCACTCTATTCTTGAAGCAACATGTGTTCCTTTCTCCCCAAATTGCCCACAAAGTTGCCACCCCCACCAATCTTCAAATGATCTTACCCTCTTTATCAATATTGCCGTTACGCCATGCTGCCAAGAAGGTTGGAAGTGAGCCCGACATCACCCAAGACACATTAAGGGTGCTTAAGAGACAATCCCATATCTTCTTCGTGAAGGGGCAATGTAGGAATAAGTGGTCCACTAACCATCTCCTAAGCACAAAAAACATATGTGTGGGATAATCATGCCCTTGTTGGGGAGGTTTTCCACGGTTAGAACCCTATTCCTACCTACTATCCAAACGAACCACGCAACCTTTAGGGGCGCTCCATACTTCGAATACTAAAAGTTATGTCCAAATAACCCAAAGAGGGGGAAGAGAATGTTGTAAAATGACTTGACGGAGAACACCCCCGAATTGTGCATGGTCTAAACCATCAAGTCTTTCTTAGACTCTCCTGCAGTGATAGAGTTGAGCCTCTCGAGGAGGCAAAGCAAAGCCCCTAATTCATCGTCAAAAAGGCCTCTAGAGCAATGGGGGGCCCAGAAGGCCCCATGTCCCCTCTTCTCAAAGCAATCAGCGATCGAGATGTGCAAATCCAGGGCCAAAGTTGCCAGGGATGGGAAGGCCTACTTGAGCAAACAATCACCAAGCCAAGGATCTTCCCAAAAGCGAATCCAGGCGTTGTTTTCCCATCGAGAATGAGATGGCTTGCCTGAATTTCGACGTTGTAACTAAAATTGCTTTCCACATTCCCTGCTGGAGGAGTCTTTAATCCACCAACCCCTCGGGCTGGTTCAGTTCTTCAAAGCCAACACGGCAACACCTCTCTCCAAAGGCTTCTATCCTCCACCACGAACCACCATAGCCATTTACCCAAAAGTGCTTGGTTCATGAGCTCGAAAACCCTCAAACCCGCCCGTACCTCGGATAAAGGCTTGCACACCTCTGCCCATCTCAAGAGATGTAACTTTTTTCCTTTGCTCTTTCCTCCTCCATAGGAAGTCACATCTGAGCTTTTCGAGCTTGTCTACCACCAATTTTGGCCATTTAAATAACAACACATGGTATAGAGGCATGTTGGAGAATGCAATGTCGGCTCTTCCAGGATGAGAGTTTCCTCTCTGTACACTCTATGCCGGCTCTATGAACCTTATTCTTGCCAAGGATTGGAGAAGAATTCTCCCCCAACGTCGGATGAACTCTAAGATTGTGAGGTGTTGGAATGGGGAGAGAAGAACCCTTTTTTATAATGTTTTCAAGGGTGTATTTTGAGCTCTCCAACCAATGTGAGACTAAAGGAATGGCCTTAGGGTGCTGATCTCTATGCTGGTTCTATGAACCTTATTCTTGCCAAGGATTGGAGAAGAATTCTCTCCCAATGTCCGATGAACTCCAAGATTGTGAGGTGTTGGAATGGGGAGAGAAGAACCCTTTTTTATAATGTTTTCTAGGGTGTATTTGAGCTCTCCAACCAATGTGAGACTAAAGGAATGGCCTTAGGGTGCTGATCATCACGATGATTTTTTGATGCCATAACAGAACATATTTCAACATGATCCTCAAATTCCATAATCGGTTTCCCATCATTTTCAGCATTATCCTCGGATGAATGCACCTTTAAATTATCTGATTGCACGAGAATTTCTATCACTTGATTCACTTCAACCTCTCAACTACAAAACATTGATCAGCCTCAAACTGATTCTTTGATATCACAACCATATTATTTGTATGAGAAATATTTTGAAAGCAATCTCTTCCGCAGAGTTCCAAGCAGTGACTGGTGGGAAAGTCTTCTAGACCTATTGTTTCATAGCTACTCTCTCCTTACGTGGCATTGCAATTGAAAAATCTAGCAATTAGCAGTGGTTTAACCTCTTACTCTACATCATGAACAGAAGACTGGTCTTCTCTTGTAATCAATAATGATCCATTTAGATTTAGGGCTAATCACGATTCAAATGCCCTTCAGAAGATCCTTCTCCAAAATCCCTTCCACACAAACCCTAGAAAAATCCATTGTTGATATATTCGATGTCGCTAAATCGATCTTGATCAGTTTATCCACCATGCTGGTTATGGATCAAATGTACCCTTCATTATAAAGGTTCAAGGGAAGATCGGGGAGTTGAATCCAGATCGGAACCAACACATGCTCTTGACCTTGTAAAGACCAACGGGCTCCATCTAGACACCTCAATAGGAGCCTGCAATAGCATCTAATAATCCTTGCTTAAAAAATTAAGAAATCTTCTTGCAAAGAAGACCTAATCACTAGACACCTTGTATCCAAGCCAATCTTTCCTACGTACATGTCCCCTTTAATACTCCATTATGTTCTAATGGCAATGTGGATCTGCTTCAAAGGCCTTGCATAGATAAAATGACCAACAACAACCTGATTCCATGGGATTGACACTCATAGGATGCTTATTGCATAGATGAAATGACCAACAACAACCTGATTCCATGGAATTGATGTGAACACAACCTCTCGTACCTCCATTCTCATGGTACAGGGATATATATGTTATCACGAAGCAAAATATATGATGACTTCAGGATGTCGGTAAAAGACTTGGTTCCTGGCTGAATCTCATCAAGAGGTTTTGCAGATGACCAACCTCAAAAGTGAGAATCTACATGACGGGGATCAGTCATAAAGGGCAAGCAAAAAACCTTGAGTGTATCGCTCACAAACCATAAGCACCTCAATTCACATGATTCTTGGCATAAACTCGCAAAAGGCCATAAAATGCCCAAAGTTGTGAAAATAATAGTATTGATCTCACTTATGCATTTGAATACATTAGTTGAACATTTATCATAAAGAAAATTTTAGAATTTTTTATTATATAAAAATAGATGAATAATGCCCACTTTCCAACTCGGAAATGGCCCAAAATTTGTGAAATCAGATGAATAGTACACAGTTACTATTCATCTTCTCAAATGGGTTTTTTTTTTTTTGAAAGACGACGATAATTTTATTAAAAAGTGCCGAAACGCAAAGAATACAAGCCCAACTCCTCAACACTTAAAAAGAGAATGCAACCGGAGCCACCTTAAGAAAAACCACCCAATCGGCTACAAGCCTTTTGATCCTTGAAATAACTTCATTCTCCCCTTCGATAATATTACGAAAGCACCTACTTCCTAGATCCCCAAATGACCCACAAGATTGCCATGACTAGGAGCCACCATATTGCTTTCCGTATCTTTCGACCTCCCCCACCATGCCATGCCCAAAGCAACTCATTCACCGAATTTGGCATAACTCAATCCGTGCCCAACCAGGAAAGAAAGAAATTCCAAACTCTTGTGGAAAAAGGGCAATGGATAAAGAGATGGTTAATCAATTCCTCATTGCCCATGCACATTAGCAACAACTCTAGGAGGAGCTCCATAGAACTAGTGGCGGAAGGGGTGGCTTGGAGGCATACTAGAAGGCGTCGAAAACAAGTATCTGCAGCATGCTTTGACCGAGAACATTCATGACTTGCTCCCCGCCCACTCAATAGTGTCTACTTGCGAAGGATCCAGAACAACCGAATTAAGAAGCTCTAGCAGCAAAACAAACTCTACAATCTCAACCTCCGACATGTTCCTGCGGCAAGGGGGGCACCAAAACAACCTTCCCACCAACTATTGAGTAGCAATCCACCACTCGGACTTGCCTATCCGACACAAGCCTAGCTAGTCTTGGGAACATACCTTGGAGTTCGTGATTACCACACCAAGAATCCATCTAGAATCTGATTCGAGTACCCGATCTTACTTTGAAGATAACACCCCGACTCACCATTAGATGCATGCTCATTATTGCTTTCCAGACGCCCAAAGCTTTGTATAGAGATGAAACTTTGATAAACCATCCGCCCTCTTGGACACCATACTTGGTTGCGATCAAGATTCTCCATAATCTCCCCTCCTCAACGTTGAAACTCCAAATCCACTTCCCAAGCAAAGCTGAATTCATCAGAGATGTAAAGGCTTTATACCAGCTCCCCCTTCGTCTAGAGGCTTGCAATCCTTGTCCCACCTTAGAAGATGGAACTTTCTCCCTTCGCTATCCCCTTGCCAAAGGAAATCCCTCATTTTCTCTAGCTTATCCAGCACTGATTTTAGACACTTAAAGAGATACATGAAGTATAGTGGCATATTGGAGAAAGCCAACTTAATCAGAGTTAGGCAAGCCCCCAACAACATATACCTGTGTTTCCACTTAGAGAGCTTCCATTCAATTCTTTCTATCACCTTGTCCCAAAGATACTTTGGTGGTTTCCCCAAGCACAAAGGAAGACCCAGGTATTTAGACAGAAAGGATCCGGTTTGGCATCCGAAAGCAATAGCCAATGTGGACAAAGTCTCAGGATGTAAGTGCACCCCAAGCATCTTTGACCTCCCTGCATTCACCTTTAAGCCAGATGCTGCCTCAAAACAGGAGAATCTTTCTCAAATTTCGAACACAATCCGCCTTCGCCTCACAGAATAGGAGCGTGTCATCTGCATATTGGAGGTGAGAAATGGTACCAAGTAAATTCAACAATTGAAACCAAGAAAGCATACCATTTTCCTCACCTTTCTTGAGCATCTTGCTAATAGCCTTAACCACCACCACAAAAATATATGGCGATAGGGGTTCCTTGACGAAGACCTCAAGTGCCTTTGAAGAAACCTTTGGGGGATCTATTCACGATAATCGAAAAAGAGGCCAACTGCACACAAACTTTAATCCATCCCCTCCACTTTTTCCCACAACCCATTCTCCCAAGCATGTAGTCTAGGAAATCCAGATCTACATTATCAAAAGCCTTCTCAATGTCTAATTTACAAACTACGCCGTTCTTCTTCTCCTTGTAAATAGAATCAATACATTCGTGAGCGAGCAAGGTCGCATATAGAATTTTTCTTCCCGAAACAAAGGCTCCTTGATTTTCCAAGATCACCCTAGAGATACACTCCCTAAATCTGGAAGCGAGGATTCTTGCCAAAACCTTGTAAGGGCCCCCATTGAGACTAACTGGTATGAAGTCCCGCAGTCTTTGGCTCCCTCTTTCTTTGGGATTAAAGTTATGCAAGTAGCCCCAAGCTCTGAAGATAAAAAAAACAACCCTTCTTCGAAAATTCTACCATGAATTCCGTAACATCCTTCCCCATTATATGCCAAAAGTTTTGAAAAAATGCTATTGGAAAACAATCCGGCCTGGGGGATTTCTCCCTACACAAGGATCCCACAGCCGATTTTACCTCTTCTTCCAATATCCGTCTCTCCAAAAAAGTAGCATCTTTTGTAGATATTTGTTGGAACTGAATACCATCTAGTTTCGGTCTTCCCCAATTCTCCCAGAAAAGCAAATTCCAATAAAAGGAGGCAATCGGCTCACTAATCTGATATTTCTTTGAGATATGTTCCCCATTTACAACCAGTCCGGTTATCCTATTGGCCCTTGCCCCGGCGCTAGCAATGCTATGGAAGAATAGAGTATTTTTGTCTCCTTCCTTTAACCAAATCGCCCTCGATCTTTGGCGCCATCTAATGTCTTCCTCTGTAGCCTTGCTCGCAAGTCTTTGGGATAATTCCTCTCTTTTCTTTCTGTACTCTTCCGACAACCTTAGTGCCTCCTCTTTCAGGTCCAATTCATGAATTTCTTCAACTATCTTATCAAACTCCTCCTTCCTTTTAGCTAGGACCTCCTTGTTCCAAACTTTAAGCTTGTCTTTCAACATTCTCAACTTCCTAGCTAATCTGAACCCCACAAAACTTTCTACCAAGAAAGACATCCATCATTCTGCCACCAAGTCATGATATCCGTCCACTTCCAACCACGCCATTTCAAATCCAAAGGGTTTTGGACCCCAATCCTCTTCTTCAATGTTCAACACAATAGGGCAATAATCGGAGATATATCTCAAACCCCAATCCTCTTCTTCAATGTTCAGCATAGGTTTGGTTGAAAGTAGTCTCTAGAGGCTCCTATACCATTTTGTGGAAGAAAGAAACAGAAAATGAGGGGGCTGTAACAATCACAAACTTACTCATCATCAACGAACAGGCCATTATGGCCCATTCTTCCTTCTTGTGGCTGGTTCACCACCATATTGCATGTTGGGGGTGACTGATAGTCATAAGGTAAAGCCGTATCATGACTCTCTTTTTTTCCTAAATCATGTATATAACAAAGGTGACTTAGTTAGGTTTATTTACACAAAGAAAGGTTCCCAAGGAGAACCTATAATAAGCTAAAGTCCTGGAAGATTGGGCTATCCCTTGTAAGGAAAGTTGGGTAACAACTATGAGATCGAGTTGACAAATGACTTGGATATCTTTCTGACTTTCAAAGTGGCTGATTTGTCTAAGAATCATGGCAAGGTGTCCAATTTGCAATACAAAGTTATTGATATATGGCCAAAGCCGCTTAACAACTCCAAACAGAGGAAGAAATTGAACATGTAGCACATGAAGACTGCCTGCACCAGATGAAGCAGATACATGCAATATTCAGTGAAGAACAAGCCCCATTTTGGGTACACGTAGATCATGAGCAACAAATTGAAAGAGTTGGATGCAAACCGCTTAACAACTCCAAATGGAGGAAGAAATTGAATGTGTAGCACATGAAGCCTGCCTACACCAGATGAAGCTGATACATGCAATATTCAGTGAAGAACAAGCCCCATTTTGGGTACACGTAGATCATGAGCAACAAATTGAAAGAGTTGGATGCAAACCTCTACTACTTGTATGAAGAACCAAACTCGCTAGAGTCGAGCTCTCTCCAACACAGAGGGAATGATGCAGTCCCAAAGCCCAGCATGTTCTAAACTTTGGACCGTTTTTGCTGGTTTTTTAGGTTGAGTTTCTGGATTACCATTGTTATCTTCAGAAGATTCTAGTTGTTTATTTTGGTTGATTCTATATGATCTTGGGGGCTATTTCTGGATCTACACATGCTGTTTTATAATTTAGATATAGGAGAATTAGTTGTTACTACACAGTATCCCATTTGGATTAGATTAGATTAATTTGTAATCAATCTAAGAAACTATTGAATAAAAAATTTCATATGAATTCTAGGGTGAGTCCTTAGGGTCTATAACAAGGGTTGTTTCTAGGAGGTAAGGGACTACATATTTTCTGACTTTCTGAAGTTCTTATTCAAGTGATCGTAACAAGTGTGGAGATTTCAAGAAGTTATTTATCTCTATTAAAAAAATTTTGTGTGGTATGCTTACTTCATATATTATAGTGATTCGTGCACTAATTCTCTTTTAATCAATAAACTGATAACATCAATTATAACTCCAAGAACACATCCTAAATCATTCCAATTTAAGATAACTGTTATGAGTCTATCTGGACATGTGGTGGATCTGAGCGAGGCATAGAGGATTGCCCTATCCAAATTGTTTTCAGGAGGGAAAGGGATTCTAAGATACTGCCCTTTGAACATCATAATGCCCCTGCCCATGAAGATTTGGATAAAGAACGCATACTCTTTCAAATTCCTATACGTTCAGATAGAGACAGAAACATGAGTTGCCTTACATACAAATAGGCCCTAAACTATGACACGGAACCTTCTAGCATGTATAAGGCATGCTACTAGCCATGGAGGCATGATGGATGAGTTCTATGAGGATGAGGGCACACAGGATGCAAAGAAGAATGAACTACCATGAATGTGACCAGAAAGAAAATTCACTATATTGAGCATAAAAATATGTATGCCAATTCCTCCTGTGGTAGATAATGAAAAAAAAAAAAAATGGCTTGTTTATTAGATATTATAATAAAGGACAGGAGGAAATATACTAACAATGATGTGCAAACACTACGAAACGCTGCCTTCAGCATCAGAGTTTTATGGAGAGAGTTTTGTAACTTCAAAATAATACCTGAATCAGCGCAGCCGCTGAGCGACCAGCTCCAGCAACTGCTCCAATTAAGACAAAAAGGTGAGGAAACACAGGAGTTAATAGCTCCATTCCATAGGCAGAGTTCTCCAAAAGATCAGCAAAAAGTCTCCAGCCCTTGGGATGAACATCAAAATGACGGCCATATTTTGACAACAAAATTTTGCTGAGATATCCAATTCCATCCTTAAGAACCCAGTTGATTGCTGCCGCTGTTGGGATGGCACCTTTCCCCAATCCAACAGCATAAAGTAAAGCCTGGACAAGCAAAGTACATATAAGGGGAAATAACCGAATTCAGTTCATAGTGAATTTATATAAAGAAGAAAGGTAAAATGGGTTATCTCTCAGCACTCGGCAGTGAAACGTCTATCGTCATCATCATCTTAGCCTTCTCCCAAGTATTTGGGGTTGGCTTTACGATCATGAAGATGAGAAAAGGGAGTTGTCATGGTGTGCTGGGTAAAAGTTCGACAATGGCGCTGCTACATTATCGATCATGCTTTATAGGCGGAATTGGCATGCAATAGATATACAAGGAAGTTGGAAAGACAAAATGCTGCTTTGGAAGAAATGGAAGCAGAGTAAATGGACCTGGGTGGAAAGGACGCTGTTAATTTGGCTGGCAATGCCCTGGACCCCTCTCCAAAGAGAATATTCCAAGTAATCGCTGCTGACACTGTGGGGATAACCGTCTGGTAGCATAAGCTGCAAGAAAATACGGACGCTCTGCTGCCAAGGATTCAATCCAACAGCACCTCTGATGGAGGATGATGCCACATCAGCAGCAGCAAACAAGGCGTCCTCGGAATCATCAGAGAAAATCCTTGTCCACTTGCTTCCTCTCACTTGCCAGACAACGACCTCCTCATCCTCCTCAGGTATGCTTCTTGGGGGTGGTGGTTGTGATGTTGCGAGTGCAGGTGGCAGCAATTGCGAATGCCAAAAGCAACCCAGAAGAGAAAGGAGGGAGGCAGTGAATGGAAAGCCGGCCTTCTTATTGTCGTCGATTGCACGGGAGAAGAGGAAGAAGAGGAGGGGAGAACCCTCAAAGCCAAAGGGATTCCGGTTGTTGCCGTTGTTGTTGTTGTTGTTGTTGTTGTTATTGTTGTTGTTGTTGTTGTTGCTGCTGCTGCTGCTGTTGCATCCGTTACCACCCCCAATATGGGGAAGGAGATTAAAACGACATCGAGAAGAAGAGGTCGTGGAAGAAAATGATTTATAAAAGGAAAGGGAAGGCGACGAGGAGAATTTGGAGAGACGAAAGCATGGCTTGGCCTGGGAGCTTGTTTGGTGGGTGTCTGAAAGAGGCAACAACAGCCCTCTACCTAAAACGAAGGAGGCGGCCATGCCGCTCTTCTCCTACTGAGTGTGAGACGGGAGGAGAAATGGAGAGCGGATCATGTGTTACACGGGTAACACCACCGTAATGTGTGTTTCCTGACCGTGGGGCCCACCTTGATGTATGTGTTCTATATCCACGCCTTCCATCAGTTTTTCCAGCTCATTTTAGATACGACTTTAAAAATGAAGCAGATCTAAATCTCAAGCGGCCCACACCACAGGAAACAGTGGTGAATGACCATTAAAAACATCCCGTGGGCCACAAAAATTTGTCTTCCCTTCATTCAGGTTTGTGAAACCTTATCAACAGATTGAATTGCATATAAACATTGTTATGGGCCCTAAGAAATCTTTAATGGTGGGCGTCCAATGACCAATATTTCATGGGGTGTGGGCTACTTGAGATTTGGATCTGCTTCATTTTTTTTATATTTTTGACTCAAATGAGCCCAATATACGGTACATCCATCAAGGTAAGCCAGGAAAGCACCATATAATTTTACCTCTATATTATTTAAAATTTCAAATCATTCATTGTGTTTATACATAAATAATTAATTAACATTATATTTATTCTATTTTCAGTGAGATTTTTCAGATAATATCTCAAGAAAAAAACTACAAAATTTTCAATTCGTGGATGTGGTCTCAAGGAGTCTCATTGCTTTAGTAACCTCCTTCCCTATTAAATGGTTTAATGGGCAACTGCATATGATATTTTGAATTATTGATTGACCGGTTATGATCCCAAGGGTTTTATCATAACCTTACATGGATTGGAAGCTATTACCATCAGACATGAGTTCCTTGTGCATTGGTTAGGTTCTTAATAATTGAGTTAATACTTTGTCTTGTGTTCAGAGTCATAAAAGGGGCTTACTGGTGAAAGAGTGCAATCCTCTATTATTCATCAAACAGGGGTACTTTGATTGCTTGCTTTCCATTGATCCACATCACTTCTTCACTTTTTAAAAAAAACTGAAAGAAAAAATAATCCAACGTCAAAATATTATTAAAAAAAAAAAAATCAACTGAAAGAAAGGAGTTTCGATTCGAAATCTATTGATCGAGTGAAAACACAAGCGCTTCGTTCGAAAAACATCTCTCCCTATAAGCCAAAAGCATCAAAGCAAGCGAAGGGGTTTCATTTAACTGAGTGAAAAGGAGTAGATCCTCTGGTCACTATTTGCCAGATGTATCCCTCTTTGTTCGAGAGTCATTGTCCCATCTAGATACGAACCAAATCAGGTCAATTGCTAGCATAGAGATTTTTCCCAATATATATCTCACCTTTTACCCACCGGCGTTTCAAAACCACCCAAACTTTACTTTTCCCAACTAAACCACTACTGTACAAATACAGCATGGGCGAACAAAAATACCCTTCCAACCCGATTGACCGGGTGTGGACCCGGTCGAGCCCATCTTGTTGCCCATCTAACTGGAAACGGATTGGCTACTCCCCCTGCCACCAACCAATGGCTGGTGGTCGGTGCTCTGCAGGCCCCACCATGATCTATATATTTCATCCATGATGTCCATCTATTTTTCTAGATCATTTTATTGTATGAGACCAAAAATGAGGTATATCCCAATATTAAGTGGACCACATTACAGGAAACAGTGTTGAATGAACAGTGACCATTAAAAACTTTTTGGGGGGCCATAAATGTTTTTAATCAATCTGATCTTTGTTTTTTTCCTTTCATTTGGGTCTGTATGACCTAATCAACATATTGGATGTCAAATAAACAGTACAGTGGGCCTTAGAAGGATTTTAATTGTGGATATCCAATCACTATTGTTTTCCTGTGGTGTGGTCCACCCGAGATTTATATCCCTCTCATTTTTGGAATCAAGCCCTAAAATGATCTGTAAAAATGGATGAAACGTATACATCATGGTGGGACCCGCACTGATCACTAGCCACCGAGCTGGTGGAAGGGGGAGTAGCCAATCCGTTTTCCGTCGAACCCGGTCAACCAGGTCCACACCCAGTAGACCCCGTCTTGCTGTCCAATTGGACATGGATTAGCTACTAATAGGTTAAGTAGCAAGACTCTCTATTGAAGTGACGTCACCAAGTTATGTGGGTCCCACTATGATGTATGTTTTATATCCACACCGCTCATCCATTTGGAGAGATCACTTAGGAGGGTTTCAACAGTGGGCATCACTCTCTCCACTATTTTTTTGTGGTGGGGTCCACTTGAGCTTTGGATCTGAATTATTCCTTGGCTAATGCCTTAAAATGATCTCTCCAAATGGATGGATGATGTGGATACAAAACATTCATCATGGTGGGACCCACGTAACTTGGTGATGTCACTTCAATAGCGAGACTCACTACTCAAAGCAAGATCGGGATGCCCCAGCATTCTTCTCAACTCAAACATGACCAAGCACTTCATGAAATTGACCGAGCACTTTGG
This sequence comes from Magnolia sinica, assembly GCF_029962835.1. Lineage (NCBI taxonomy): Eukaryota > Viridiplantae > Streptophyta > Magnoliopsida > Magnoliales > Magnoliaceae > Magnolia > Magnolia sinica. The sequence continues at coordinate 92,106,097 of NC_080580.1, forward strand.
ATGCAACGAACTAGAAATGATGAACCCAGGCGGATCAAAGGACATAGGCGTAAGGCCTCCGCGATCATTCTGACCTTAGTAATTCGAATAAGACCAATGACATAAATGAAGACTGAACCTCACATGAAATTGACCGAGCCTCATATAAAATTGATCGAGTCTAACATGAAATTGACTGAGCCTAACATGAAATTGACTAAGCCTCACATGAAATTGACAGAGCCTCAAAATCAGGGGGCCCTATCTTGTGATTTATTTCAAAATAATGTCATATACATTTGCTTGCTTGATGCAGAGGGGTATCTTACACAGGTAGTTATCTTGTGAAATCTAAGTGCAGCTTGTCGGTTCTTGAAAGCTTTATCATCTTGACGTTAATGAGAGTGATTATATCATAATTGTTGAAGAGGAGAAATGTGAGCACCCAATATATAAATCTTTCCAATTGTCGTGTAAATCTTTTTGAAGAAATAAAGCAATGCAAATGTAATAGCATGATGGCCATCATCTATGATATTTAAGAAGCTAATCTAGTAGGACATATTACATAGGCCATGCCCAATTTCTCCCCATTTGAACAACCTATTCCTCTAACAAAATGGCAATTAATTGGACCCAATTCGGTGGTTAGGATAGTCCGATGTGGACATTTCTCAGCTCTGACCCTCTTGCATGGTCCCCACTATATGAACAATTTTAGTCATCGAAAGGTGGGCCTTTGCCTTAAGAAGCGGCCACAAGGTAGCCCTTGTTTTTGTGCTGGCTCGAGCCCAGACCCTAAGAAATCAAGGGCGTTCGTTCGTCTCATAGGGGTTTATGCTAATATATTAAAAAAGAGAATGTCTTGAGTCCAACTGGTTGGACCATAGTTTAAGGTCCACCCAGTAGACAACTCCTACCTATATTCATGCTGTCCATTGGTTTTGCTATCTTATTTTAGGGCATGGTCCCAAAAATGAAGTACATACAAATTTAAAGACCGCACCACAGGAAATAGTGGTCAATGAACAGTCATAATTAAAATTTTCCTACGGTCATAGGCCTGGATGAAATGGAAAAACAAATATCAGCTTGATCTAAAATTTTTGAGCCAACAAAGGATTTTAATTATCAACAACCATTGTTTTCGGCAGTGTCGTCCACCCGAAATTTGTATCTTCTTGATTTTTGGGACCATGCCCTAAAATAAGCTGCCAAACTAGTGGACAGCTTGGATATAATATTGAATGCATCTACGAGGGCCCTAGAGACAGGGTCTCACCCATATTACTGGTTTGGGGACACAACCAAGAGGTAATCCTTGATATTTGATGTGGCCTACTGAGATATATGTGAAAACTATTAGAGTGTAATCTCACGCTTAAGCATAGAGCCAAAAAAAGTAAGTTGGCTTGTAATTAAGGTGGGGCACACACGGAAGGAGTTGGGAGAGACATCCACCATTGATTTTTATAAGGCCACTACGATAATTATATAAAATCCATTCTAGCCATTTAGATGCTACACCAAAACTTAAACCTTTGACCCAAATTCAGGCCCATATGTCATTTAGGTGGGGCTACACCAATAGAAGTAGTTTGTAGGGTGAAAGTTGCCTTATATATTGTTTCTCTAATTGTGTGGTTTTACATTAAAAATGAATTGAGCTGATTTTTTGGTTCCTGGACCTAAAATAGGATGACACATTTGATAGTTAGGGTAAATTTAACATAAACAACATGGCGGGACCTTCCCAGGTATAAGTTTCTTTTGTATTATAGGATCTCTCCTTACAGTGGACATATGAGGGCTGGGCCACATTCCAGTTGGGTTGTACTGTACACGTTCCACACCTGCATTTTAAGCCTAAGCATGTCCTCATATCATATCACACATCATATCAAATGAGCTTCAATTAAAAAAAGGAAAGGAAATTTTACAAAATAATTGTTAATATAGTATTTACAGATACCTCTTTCAAAAAGGTTAGGCTATGTGAAATACACCGGTCACCTCATTTTAAGCCCGGGGCTCAAAAACTAGCCTCATCTATGAATCAACTGGACCACATGATTGAAACAATGTCCTAGGCAATCCCACTGTAAGGCCTATATCCTAGATCGTACCGTTTCGTAGGCTTTCGCGGTCCTCCGGGTTGAATTCCTGTGACCCGCGATCTGTTACCGGGATTTGCGCACGATCTTGAGTCATGTCCCGTATATCAGAGTCGGCATGACCCGAGACTTGTACCCTTGTGACTGCGCCATCGTCACGGTTTCGACGCCACGTCTCCCACTGTATCGTGGTCGGTTGGAAGGGGGTGCGGTCTTACCTGCTCGAGAGAAGGGGGCAATGCTAGGTTGAGTCTGACCAGCTCGAGGAATGAATCCACTATTGACAAGCCGAGCTCGATATTGGTAGGCAGATAGCAAGGTCTCTCCCACTCACCTTGTTGCGCGCGATAGGGCAGCAATCTGGTTTAGAGTGTAATAGACCCCGGTGATTTTCTAGAGAAGAACTGTAATGATATGTGGACTTATTGAGTAGGAGTTGCACACTCATGCATTCATTTCATTTACTATCCACTCGAGCTAGTGGTACGCAACTAATTGTTGTGTATCTTCGCATGGCCAGGATTTCGATTGGGGGCGCGACTAACCTGAGATCAAAGGTTTACCACATTGAGTCTGATTATCCAAATTTAGGTATGAGATTGGTTTGGATAGAAGTCCCTTATGATAGACCCCGTAGCCTATGATACTATGTACTATCATCTCAACTTCACACTCCAGCTTGGTCATTTCATTCACATTGCATCCTCAGCACATAATATTTGGCTTACTGTCTTCGCATTGCATAGCTGATCTACATTGCTACCTCAGTATATGATATTGGTTATCATATTTTTGCATCGCATAGTCTGGATAAGGCTGATGGTATTTATGGGCCTATCAGCTATTTTCGCATTATTCTGATATTGCATGATTTATAGGCTTGTCAGTATTTTCGCTTACTCTGATTACTCTGATATTGCTTACTTGACACTTACCTTGTGCACACACTTTCACCACCCACTAAGCTTTCTATAAGCTTATGCACGATAGATGCATGCAGGTGGCGTTAGGTTGCAGCAGTATGAAGCTTGGAGTGTGCAGCGGACTTATGGAGCTTTGATTTTCGACATATGTATTTCCCTTTCAGCACTGTATTTAACTATTTATATTAGTGGATATGTGATAATGATGTTGCCTTTATGATTTGGGTATACTTATGGTTATGCTTATTACGAGATAAATGTACATTGAAAAATCCTCCTTATAGGATTTTAGGATCGGAATCTGGCGTATAGGCGCTAGGAGCCGAGAATGGGGTACTACAGAGGCTGTCGGCACCGGATTCGGCGATCGGGGTTCTTGTTAGTTCGATCTCTTGGTTTGGGGTGTGACACCCACCCTCCAAAATCGTTTCCCTTTGTGTGGCCTATTTGAATCACGTATATGTTTGACTTTTAGGCCTTTGACCTAAATATCAGTTTAAAGTTTAATGATTGCATCGGCCATCATATAATCACGATGGTAGGCCTAACATGTCCAACTAATATTTTTATCCCTAGCAAAAAAGAGTTAGGGTGAGACTCGGGCTGGATTATTTTCGCCAGTCACAGCCTCAGGCCAACCTTCGTTTAACAATGACAGCTGGGCTTGGACGAAGCTTAACTTGCCTGACACGTTTACCCACAAGCATGGTGTGGTGATTTGTTAGGCATTGTAGGGCCCACCTTGATGTATGTTGTATATCCATGCTGTTTGTCAGTTTTCCCAGCTCCTTTTTGGGCATGGTCCAAAAAATGAAGTAAATCCAAATCTCAAGTGGACCACACAATATGGATTGAATGCTCACCATTAAAAACCTCATGGGGGTCACAAGTTTTAGATCATGTTGATATTTGTATCTTCCTGTCACCCAGGTGTGACCTTATCAACAGGTTGGATGAAAAATAAACATTACACTGCTAGGAAGGTTTCAATGATCAACATCATTATCCCACCGTTTCTTATGATGTGGTCCACTTGACCTTCGGATCTACTTCATTTCTTGGTTCATGCCCTAATATGAGCTGGCATAAGAAATGGAGTTGGACGGCATGGACATAAAACACATACATCACGGTGAGGCCCACAATGCCCCGCACATCACTAGACCACCACTTGGGTGGATTGAGATGGGCTTGACTCCACTGGGACCTAAAACCAGCAAGGCGGTTGGCACCTTGACCGCCCACCTCGATGTTGTATGCATTGCCAACTAATTTTATGGTACGAGCCCAAAAATAAAGTAGACACAATATCAAGACCACACCATAGGAAACAAAGCTCATTGAACGCTCAGGATTAAAAGCTTCCTAGGGTCCACTATAATGATTATTTGACATCAACCTGTTGACCTGTGAAGGGAAAACACAAATATCAGCATAGCCAAAACTTTCGTGGCCCATAAAAATTTTAATGGAATGACTTCATGTGTCATCCAAATCATTCATAAGCTATTTGGGCAGCCCACTTGAGTTTTGGATCTATATAATTTTTGGTTCATGTCCTATAATGATCCGGAAAAGTGGGTGGTCAGGTAGATTTCTAACGAACATCTAAGTGGGTCTAACTTACAACAGGGTGGGGCCTAATGTGATGTTTGTGAGTGCAGGGAACTTCATGAAATAGGGTGTCGTAGGTAATCTGTGTCCTGGGCAGTGTGGGCAACACCAACTAACTATGTTGCTTCTTTGGGCTTTTCTCATTGGGGTCCATGGTAGTTTGAAGATAGAAGATAACATTGTCAACCCGCTAGGATTAGGCTTGACTTAGGTAGGATTTTCAGCTGTTTGGGCCAGGCTTAATAGACAGGCTCATTCAAAATTTAAAATGTGCCTGGCCTGGCCTTTGCCCATTCAATCCTTTTTAATTTAGTTATTATTATTTTTTTCTTCAATGCTGAAGACGTACTTTTTATGAAAAATACTTCATGAGATCTTAATCAATCTCAAATATCTCTTGTTCTAAATGATACCACCTAATTGTTACTTGATCAGGTTTGATATTGTACCGGGTGTACTAGTCCTACCTTCCACACATATTATGGGAAGCAGATTGCGTACTGAATAAGTACGCTTAGCGTACTGGGTAAACTATGTGGGGTTATCCATGATAAGTGTATTTTATCCACTCCGTTCATCCATTTTATCACATAAATTTATGGCATAGTAACAAAAGTGAATTACATCCAAGACTCAAATGGACCACACCACATGAAACAGTGTGAATTGAATGTGTATACCGTTGAAAAATTATTGGGGGTCACAGAATTTTTGGATCAAGCTTATATTTGTTTTTTCCCTTCATCCATATCTGTGTGATCTTATTAACAAGTTGGATGACAAATAGACATCAATGTGGGGCCTAGAAAGGTTTCAACGGTGGAAATCATTATTCCCACTGTTTCGTGTGGCATGATCCACTTGAGATTTGGATATGCTTCTACTTTGGGCTCAACCCCTTAAATGAGCTCAACTGGTAGACTGAGTGAAAGATACCTTGTTTCAACACTAAGGTCTTGGTATTGATTCCCTAGTGGGGGTGGCTAACAGTGAAGTGTTAACTGATAGTGCGTGTACTAACAAGCCAAAAAAAAAAACACCCTTAAATGAGCTGGAAAAAGGGATGGACGATGTGGATAAAACACATATATTCACAGTGGGCCCAACTGACGATAAAAGCCTACCGAGTAACTCAATATGCAATCTGATTTCCATATTATGGGAACTCCATGCATATGTACAATTTGGCCATTAAATCTGGGATCAGGCACCAATAAGAAATATGTGTTATTTTCACTTCCATAATTGAGTAAAGCAACACCATATGTGGAGATGTTTGATGCCACCATTGTTTATGTTTTCTTGCAAATCCATGGCATTTAATTGGCTTCTGGATTCGTGGCTTCTACAAAGTCTACAAAGTCAATGTTACACCCGGTTTTAGTTAGCACTGGCACAGGATCCACCAAATGTCTGCCATACCCTATTTTGTTGTAATGGCCTTTTATTAGGCTAAGACCTAACCTAGCCCAACTTAAACCCAGCCTATTGCCACCCGTAGAGTTCCCTAGAGGTATTTTTACTAAGCCTCCACATGGGTAGATGACTTCATCTTATACATAAGTACCATTAGGGCACAATGCGCGAGATCAAGCTTCCCACCTGGTGTTTAAAAAATCAAGGCATGTTTCACTTCTTAGGTGGGACATATTTATAAGTAACAGTTGGTCCATGTTTAAAAAATAATAATCAAGGGCTTAGAAACTTGTCGGGGCCTGTGAACGCTGGAAATCGGCGTCCACGCTGATTTATGTTTAATTATGTGGGGTGATTGGGCTTATTTGGATTGATGATGTGAATAGTGTCACGCCCCAAACTCGAAAATCGGGCTCACAGAATTCCGATCGCCGAATCCGGCACCGACAGCCTCCGTAATGCCCCATTCTCGGCTCCCAAAATCCATATGCCAGATTCCGATCCTAGGATCCTACAAAGAGGATTTTCAATATAATTTTTTTTTGTAAAGGAGCATAACCAAGTCACAAACAACATCACCACATATCCACTACATAAAAAACTTTGACTACAATGAGGAAAAGGAAATACAAGATAATAAAAAAAAACTCTAAAATGATCTGTCTGCACTCCTGCCTTAGCGCTGCTGCAATCCAACGTCACCTGCACACAACGGTCGTGCATAAGCTTACGAAAAGCTTAGAGGGTATGTGTGTGTGTGCGTAATGCATGTACCAAGCATACAATATCAGAGTAAGCGGGAATGCCGGTAAGTCTATGAATGCTATCAGCCACACCAAGGCTATGTGATGCAAGACCTATGTAGCCAAATGTCATATGCAAGATGCAACGCAAGCATGCCAGTCCTCATATCAAGTACATATATCAATACAATTCCTCTCTGGGATATCACCGGGGTCTAGTATACTCCACACTGGCTACCACCTCCCTAGCCGCACATCCCAGCGATTGGAAGATACCACACTATCTGCCTGACCAGTAGCCTGTCAATACCTACCCGACTCGTCGATAGCGGACCCATTTGCAAGCTAGTCAAACTCAGCCTAGCGTACAATCCCCTCACTCGAGCGGATAAGGCCACACCCCTTCCAACCAATTATGACACAGTGGAAGACGCGGCCTGCTCATATTCGGCACTCGTACACTCATGTATCCACTCGGTCTAGACGTTGAAACATCTCTTGGTACCAAAAGGGTTCTGGGACTTTCACCAAAGGACATCCTATGTGCCCACAGTGCTAGAACTAAGATTTTTGATATCCAATCCGGCCATCCATGATGTGCCTGTGGAGGCCACGACCCTGATGTCGCTAGGGCGTATAGTGATCGTGTCACACAAATGCGAAATGCATGAGTCGTATCACCTAGTCATGCATCACTCTTGTGCGTATCGCACGATCATGTGGGATACTTCATCTCATAAGAAGTCCCATAAATGTCTCAGCCCAACGGTGTATGCTATGATCAAATACTCCTCATAACAGGCATACAAATTATACGTATGGGCATGTATCATGATGCTATACTAAGCATATTCTCACTGTGTCTTACTAGACTAAGTACACTAGCATGAATATTAGATATAGCAGGCGATGATTGGCCTTAACCGGTATGCTACTTACAAGAGTAGGGGTTGAACGATACGGCCCACTAATCATATAAAAGTCTATGTGGAATGGTCCATGTTAGACTATCATAACTTACTCAATGTATTAGAATATCATATATCCTAAGGCGGGGTCCCCTGCAAGGACGGTGGATCTAATCGACGACTCGAGACAAGCTTCAACAGCAGATATATCAAATCTGGTTCCACATATTCTTCTATTTACGGCAAGGGGTTATGATGTACCAAACAAAGGATGGGTCTCATAGGTGAGTCGAACGGGCATACAACAAGGTGGGCTCCAAGGTTCGGATTACTAAAAGTCGTGGTGGAAGGTATCATCATCAATGGCGGCTCAACGGTTTGGGTTAGTCCAATGGGTATTACTGACATAAGTGGGGGCTCAATGGTTTTGGTTAGCCCACTAGGTTAAGGGTGGAAATGGACTTAACAATGGGCCCTAGGAAAACTTACAATGGTGGACATTTAACCACCATTGTCCTAAGGTGTGGTCCATTTGGGATCGAAATTGGAATGATAACGGGGCTCTCGGTCCTCCAATTATTTAGGATATGGATGGACAGCGCATGCTCATCACTCATACTAGGTGGGCTTGCATAAGGCGGTGGGGCCCACGGCCTATGAATGGATAAATGGTGCATATATAACACATACATCATGGTGGGCCTCATCCCTCACAATGGGCCTTGCATATAGGCCTTACACATCTCAATGGGCCTCACACACAGGCCCCATATACATCAAAATGGGCCTCATTACATGGGCCTAATGGGGTAGCCCAAAATCCAGGAAAAACGGATGGGCAGCCTGTATATACAATAAGGTGGGCCCTGCTCTTACAACAGGTGGGCCCCTCCGTGTACAACAGGTGGGACCTGCACATCATGATGGGCCCCACTAGACGAACAACTTGGATATACAACGCATACACTACGGTGGTTCCCACCGTCTCAATGGATGGTGAGGATGGAACACATATATCACGGTGGAGTCCCCACACATATAGACGGTTAGGATGAAACACGTACCTCATGATTAGACCCACAAAACTTGCTGATGTCAATACATCAGCTATATAACTCGTGGGACCCACCTTCCCTACACTGGACGGTGGATGCAACACGTACATCAGTGGTGCTACGTGGATGGGCCACTAAGGTTTGGACCAAGCTGTTTTTTGTATTTTCCTTCCATCTAGTCCTAACAGTAGGCTGGACGGTGCAGATTCAACACATCCATCAGGTGGGTCCCACTGTCCAGAATGCTGGACGGTGTGGACAAGGCATATACATCAAGGTGGTGCTAATCTACACCGTTGTAGATGGATGGCTGGAAGAACACATGCATCATGGGTGGTGCTGATCTGCACCATTACAGATGGACGGCTGAAAGAACACATACATCATGGGTCCCACATGCTGGATTGGGCCCTACAGATGGAGGGCGTGGATGAAATAGATGGACGGTGTGAATAAAACCCAAACATCGGGGTGGGCGGCCCTACAGCTGCTGGATGGTGTCCAGCAACGTCCCACGAACGGTCCAGCTGACCGTTTGGACAATAAGATGGACAGCCTGGATGCATTCCACGTCAAAGTGGGGTCCACGTACATGTGGCCCACCAGCCTTTGGATCAAAGTTGATGTTGGTGTTTTCCCATCATCCAAACTGTCCATTTGGACGGTCAGTCTAGCAAGGTGGACAGCAAGGCCGTCCCACCTGCTGGATGGTCCGGATTACCCTTAGGTGGGCCAACAAAACAGGAAAAAGAGGGAGAGAGAGAGAGAAAGATATGTGCGGTGGAGAGGAGCTCCGCCACTATGAGCTCCTCTCTATCATATAATGTATACATCAAATGGGTCCCACCACATGTGGGCCCTTAAATCATAAGGATCAATGGTAAAAATTCCTTTTCCACCAACAATATAAGGTCCAGATGACTTTCTTAAAATGGAAACAAAATAAACATCATGATGGGGTCCATGGAGAATGACCCCATTATGGAATTCATATATGCATCAAGGTGGGCCATTGGTCACACCTAGGGCCCAAAGTGGGTCCCTACCATCAATTGGTAGGCCCCACTTGTCCCATGATCAAAAGTCCTACGATCACCTTCCGATTCCACTTCTTCTTGGTTATATGCCTTCCTTAGCTCCTTGGCTTCTTCATGATGGAGGTTGATGAGAATTGAAGGGTTGCATTGAGAGGTTTGAGGGTAGGAAGTGGGCCACACCCAGGTTCTCCTTAGCTCTTCTCTCCTTGGACGGTTGCTTCTCTTAGGTTGCTTGGGGAATGGGTAGAGAATGAGAGAGAGGATGGTTGTAAGAGAGAGGTGATTGGTGTGAGTGACATGAGAGTTGACTTTGGAGAGGGTTGCTTGTCTTGGGGAGAAAAAAAGCATGGGCTATTGATGGGATGTGTACTTAATTAATTGATGTGAAAGGTGGGTAGAGATTCTTTGGTATCTCTTGAAATTTGTGACGCACGGCGTTTCCTCGAGATATACGTGGGCCCATAAATCTTGGCCTGGGTATCGCATCGATGCACAAGACACGACATTGGAACCACAGTCGCTAGGGTACAAGTCTCGGTTCAACTCGACTCAGATCTACGGGATGCGACTTAGGGTTACGTGTAAACGCCATCTATAAGTCGAAGGTCACCGAAATTCGACGGGGATGATCGCGGGAGTCTAAGGAATAGAATGGACTAGGATACAAGCCTTACAAATAGACTTGGAGTCGCCACTAGCCACTTAACTCAAAATCTCGTAGTCAGCTAGAACTTGTAGGATATGTAAAGTCAGAGAATCTGAGGACTCTCTTGCCTTAAGTTGACTTCTGATCTGCGACCTGGGATTCTAAGTAGGGACCTCAGTTACAAAGAGGGAATGTGTTAGGCAACCTTTCTGCCCATATAGATGTGCGGTCTCTACTTCGTGTGGTAAGCTGATATTAGGGGATAAAATGGTAGGATATGAAGTACTAAAAATGGACTAGGTAGACTCGAATTTCTGATATGGCAAGGTCCGGAATTCCGCCAAGCCGCCAAGCATACGTCCAAAGAATGTCTAGAGGAGTTTTTGAATGGATGTGATGATGCTAAAATATAATTAAAAGAGGAGTAAGCTACTATGAGTTTCTGATGTGACAGGATCCGGTGTTCGGTAAGTCACAGAACATATATTCAATGGCAACTTAGAGAAGTAGGAGGGTTGAGAAGGGAAGTAATAATGCGATTGATAAATAATAAATGCTAATGATGATTACGTGATCTTTGGCTTACACTTGAAATGACTTGGATGTTTGGATGCATCATGGTTGGAAGGATTAACCTAAGTGGGATTGATAGACTAAAAGAGGGCTGGAGGAGGCAACAGGGGGCTAAAAAGATGAGAGCTTGAGAACTCAAGCACTCCCTCTCACTCTCACTCACTCTCTCTCTCTCTCTCTCTCTCTCTCTCTCTCTCTCTCTCTCCTTCTCCTGGTATGTAGTTATTGTTTTTTGTTGTTGAGAAATGAAGAGAGGTGAATGTTATTTATAGTCTTTTGGGATGACATTTCTGTAATTCTAAGGACCTCGAAAGGTGAATGATGATGTGGCAGCTTATGATTGGTTGAGAGAAGGGTAATGCTGCATGACATTCCTTTATAGGCTCTTGAGTTTGGTAGGATGGTAAATACAGTGGGTTTCAGGGTCAATTGTATGGGAGGGTTGACTTTGGGAGAGAGGAAGGGCTGTGTGCTCAGAGGACACATTTGTCGAGAGAAGGCAGTAATCGACTGTTTTTGCCCGAAAGTCCGCCAGTTGGCTTTGCGTATTGTTTTGGAGAGGGGGCGGTAGTCCGATTACCGCTCGGGTACAGTTGCTCCTGCAGTTTGACCGGTGGGCCTATTTCAGGCTCAGATAGTGGCCCAAAGCCATTTTTTGGATATTTGATTCAAAATGGCTCGAAATTGGCTCGATTATGACTTGAAAATGATCCGAGAAATGGATTGATTTTGGGCATGCTCTAGCTTGGGTAATGGCTCGAGTTAAGTTAGGGTTTATGGTAACGGAAGGGCTCGGGTTCGGCTAGGGTTTAGATCAAGTTTGGAAAATTGTTATGGTTTTAGGTAAGGTGTGGGGTTCAGGTTTAATTCCTAAGGATCGTCCATACTTTATCAAATTGCTAGCCTGAGTGGGGTGTCTACGGGGCCACAAAAGTTTTACATGAAGCTGATATTTGTATTTTTCTTTCATCAATGTGTAAAAGAAGAAGAAGAAGAAGAAGAAGAAATAGCAAGTGAACATTACATTAGGCCCTAGGAAGTTTTTAATGGGTCGTTTAATAACCACTATTTTCCTGTGGTGTGGTCCACCTAATATTTGGATGTACCTCATTTTTGGGCCCATGCCCTAAAATAACAATCCAAAATGAATGGACAAAATACATACATCATCATAAAAGTTTTGGACCAAATTAATATTTATGTTTTCCCTTCATTCATGTATGCATGACCTTATCAACTGGTTGGATAAAGTAGACATCACGGTGGACATTAGGATGTTTTTAATAGTGGGCATTTAATGACTATTGTTTTTCCTGATATGCTATACCTGAGATTTAGTAGGCCCCGAGCTGAAAAATAGGCAGACGGTATAGATGTCCAATTTATGCATTGAAGTTTCCTCACTGTCAAGGTTCCACGGTTTGGGGACGCAGCTTAGTCGTGTCCTATTTCTACTGAGGGCATTAGATGTGGGTGTATAATCGTACTCCAGTCCAATCCACATCTTCGTCATTTTTATGAAAAGAACATCTTACTTCTCATATTGCGAGATACACGCGACTGTCAACGATAGGGGTTGAGAGAAGGGGCAATGCGGTGAATTCCTAATAATCCGATGACTATCTTGAGACTTGAAAGATAGTCTTCTCCGTTACAGAGTCAACATATCTCTTTGGTCAAACCCGCTCCCCTTTGCTTCCTTACCCTTGCTTTAAAACAGCGGTGAATCCGTCACCCTACACGCGTCTTTCAGTCTACGTCAGTCACCAATTCGTCCAAATAATCATATCCTGAAATTTGCAATTATTGTCCAACGATCCTCACCGTTAAATGCTTTACAATCAGATTTAATGTACACGTGATGGTGTATGCAAACAACAATTGACTTGAGTGGGGCATGGTCCAAACAAAAATCAATGCTCATGATCGGACGATCCTAACAAAAATCAGTGCGTTGCAACCGCAACTAGGAACAGATCACCCGTTTTCGATATAAGAGCTGCTCAAAATGGATGGACGGTGTGGATGTAAGGCACATACATCATAGTGGGTCCCACAGATAGGGATCCACCAACCTCGGTAGATACGGGAATCCACCGAAACCACGCCCTCTATCAGAAAGAAAACAGACCGTCTAGTGATCGGGTGGGCGATTTTGTTTCGTACAATTGTATCCAATTAACGAACGTGTCTGTTTGATTTTTGAGATCTCTACACGTGGATAGCCTGATAGGGGGTTCTAACGTGTGCACGTGTGAGTGACGTGTACTTATCATTTTTATAGTCCATGGGCTGTAGCCTGTAGCTTACGTGTACCAACTTCAAATGCGGGTTCATCGTATACTCACTGGCGTCGAGCTTCCCAAACGGTGCATTATACAGCAGGGCCACATACACGGACATTTGCAGGCGACCTATCTTACTTTCCCCTTTAATCTGACGGTGGATCTAGACTATTCCTCTGGTGGGCCCCACTGTTGGCCCCACGTATAAAGAATAATAATTAAAAAAGAAAAGAAAAAAAAAACTATAAATGATCTGATATATTCATAGAGAGTATTTACTTATCCTCCAAACCGAATTTTAACGGTCAACATTTTTTTTTTTCTGTCATTACGAAAGCCATGCAGATGGATATGATCATCTGATCCGTTTATTTTCAATTCACGAATGCAGAGAACCAGATGATGGTAGCAATCCACAATATCTCTTTCCATATCTAATGTATAAGATGGCCTGCGTTCGGAATTTCATGTGTGGTACAGAAAGTAGCTAATGATTTTCCGAAACAAAAAATCCTTCACAGTGGGTCAACTCCATCAGCCTTAGGGAAATGCAATCAAAATAATAATAAAAATTCCAAGGTCCCACACAAACCCTTTTTATCTTTTACCTTTATTAACTGGATCCACACTTGTGGGTCCCATTATTTGGAAAGTTTAATTTTAGAGAATTATCAAATAACTCAAGCCATCTAACGATGAGGGAGAGGGATGCAGGCACTGCAGAGGAATGTACTCGAATTTGCAATCCAAATCCTAAATCCTTGCATCTCGTGTGGGGGCATTGGCTACTACGCTCATCAGACAGCTAGAGACAAACAATCATTTTAAGTCATAAGCCTAAAAAATATGCAGATCTAAGACTTAAGTAAAACCACACCGTAAAAAGCAGTGGAGATTGAAAGCTTGCAATTGAAAACTTCTCCAAGGAAACATAAGTTTTGGATCAAGCTGATATTTATGGTTTTCGAACTATAACCTTATGAGTAGGTTGTATGGCAAATAAATATCACAGTGGGTCATAGGAAGCTTTCAATGCAATCCCCTCTCCTTCCTGTTGTGTGGTCCACCTAAGTCTCTCCTTTTTGGACTCACGCCGTAGACTGATCTGTCAAAATGAATAAATTACAGTGGGTCACCAATCCCTGTCCGCATCTCTGTATCTCTACAGGGCTGATGTTGCTCCATCCACACTTGTGACCGCAATTGCTAATCCTAACCATACAACTAATTAATCATACATTGTTAAAAGGAGACCGTAGGTTATAGAATTTTATCCAATCAAATCAACTGGTTTGTTTGATAATACGAAAGTGTTTGTTGATTCGTACCTATTATATAGAAGGTTGAATGGACAATCATAAGACAGTGAGGCAAAGGACGACAAAAGGAACACAACTAGATGGCGGAATTTGAAGAACATCAATACAACATGTTAAGTGGTAACGGATGACTGTTTAATGGTCAGAACAACAATCTCTGATGCGGCCAAAGCATCATGAGAGCATCAATCTAAACCGGTGACCCATTTGTATGATGGAGCAACACCTAAACCGTTAGAGTGTTTTATTCGCATCACGCGATTTCGAAAGATTAACAATCGATATTTAGAAACAACGATCGAAGACTTTTAGCGTGCTTTCGGGATATCAAATGGTCTTCGAATGGGACGATTCTTTTTTCATTTGAAATCTTGTCAAGTTATCTTTCTAACGAGCTAAATATCGTCTAAATCCTACCTTTAATGAAGGAATTATGAGAGTTTTAGTGAAAACAGAGGATGTCAAAAAATTTCTATACCATTTACTCTCACACCACTTTTGGAGGCCCAAACAGTTTCGGAATGCGACGATTCCAGCGGGAATTGGAAGAGCACTGATTAACCTTTCTAATGAATTTAAAATAAACCCAATTCGACATATAACGATGGAGTTATGAATATTTTATTCGCATTACACGATTTCGAAAGATTAACGATCAAGATTGAGAAACGACGATTGAAGACTACTAGCGTACTTGTGGGATATTAAATGGTTTCCAAATCAGACGATTCTTTTTTCATTTGAAAGCTTGTCAAGTTAACTTTCCAGCAAGCTAAAAATCATCCAAATATGACCTCTAATGAGGGAATTATGAAGGTTTTTGTGGGAATATGGGATGTCAGAAAAATTTTAAACCATTTACTCTCACCCAACTTTTAGAGGCCCAACCAGTCTTGGAATGTGACAATTCAAGTGGGGATTTGAAGAGCATTGACTCACATTTCCAATGAATCTAAAATCGACCCAATTTGACATATAACGAGGGAGTTATGAGCGTTTTATTCGCATTACGCAATTTCAAAATATTGACGATCGAGATTGATCTCCATGTAAAGATTAACGATCGAGATTGGAAAATGATGATCGAAGGCGTCTATTGTACTTTTGGGATATCAAACAGTCTTTGAACTAGGCAATTTTATTTTCATTTTAAAGTTTGTCAAATTACCTTTCCAACGAACTAAAAATCGTGCAAATCCAATCTCCAATGAGAGAGTTTTGTGGGAACAAGGGAAGTCGAAATTTTTTTGTGTCATTTACTCTCACCCCACTTTTAGAGGGCCAAACAGTCTCGGAATGCGATGAATCCAGTGAGGATTTAAAGAGCACTAACTCACTTTTCCAATGAGCCTAAAATTGACCCAATCTGACATATAACGAGGGAGTTCTGGGCATTTTATTCACGTCATGCTATTTTGAAATATTAACGATCAAGATTTGAAAATGACAATCGAAGAATTCTACCGCGCTTTTGGGATATCAAACGGTCTCCGAATAAGGAGACTCTATTTTCATTTTAAAGCTTGTCAAGTAACCTTTCCAATGAGCAAAAATTGTCCAAATCTAACTTCGAATGAGGGAGTTATTAGGCTTTTTCGTGGGAACAGGGGATGTCGAAAAAATTCTGGACCATTTAATCTCACCCTACTTTTCGAGGCCCAAACGGTCTCTGAATGCGATGATTTCAGTTAGAATTGGAAGAGCACTAACTCACCTTTCTAATGAACTTAAAATAAACCTAATCTGACATATAATGATGAAATTATGAGCATTTTATTCGCATAACACGATTTTAAAAGATTAACAATCAAGATTGAGAAATGACGATCGAAGACTACTAGCATGCTTATGGGATATTAAACGGTCTCCGAATTAGGCGATTCTTTTTTTCATTTGAAAGCTTGTCAAGTTAGCTTTCCAATGAGCTAAAAATTGTCTAAATCTAACCTTTAATGAGGGAGTTATGAGGATTTTTGTGGGAATATGGGATGTCAGAAAATTTTTGGAGCATTAATCTCACCCAACTTTTGGAGGCCCAACCGGTCTTGGAATGCGATGATTCAAGTGGGGATTCGAAGAGCATTGACTCACTTTTCCAATGAATCTAAAATTGACCCAATCTAGCATATAATGAGAGAGTTATGAGCATTTTATTCACACACGCAATTTCGAAATATTAACGATCGTGATTGAGAAATGACGATTGAAGACTTCTAGCATGCTTTTGGGATAGCAAACGGTCTCCGAATCAGGTGATTCTTTTTTCATTTGAAAGAAAGTTACGTATCCAACGAGCTAAAAATTGTTCAAAATCCGACCTCTAATGAGAGAGTTATAAGAGTTTTTGTGGGAATAGGAAATGTCAGAAAAATTCTGTATTATTACTCTTACCCAACTTTTGGAGGCCCAAACGGTCTCGAAATGCAATGATTCTAGTGGGAATTGGAAGAGCACTGACTCAGATTTCCAATGAACCTAAAATCAACCCAATTCAAAATATAATGAGGGAGTTATTAGTGTTTTATTCACATCATGGGATTTTAAAAGATTAATGATCGAGATTGAGAAATGACGATCGAAAATTTCTAACGTGCTTTTGGGATATTAAACGGTCTCCAAATTAGGCGATTCTTTTTTTATTTGAAAGTTTGTCAAGTTAGCTTTCTAACGAGCTAAAAATCATCCAAATCCGACCTCTAAGAAGGGAGTTATGATAGTTTTCGTGGGAATAAGCGATGTCGAAAAAATTCTAGACCATTTACTCTCACCCCACTTTTAGAAGACCAAACTATCTCGTAATGTGACGATTCCAATACATTATAATAGGCTGGAATCACCATATGATTCTTCATTCAAAAATCAGTGGTAGTTACAAATTTATTGGACCTCACTTGTATCTTGCTATTTATCAATAGCAAGAGTCATGGTCCACACATTAGATAACTATTACTATTTATCAATAGTAATAGTTGTTTTTTTTTTTTTTTTTTTTTAAATGGTCTGGTCAACTGCATAATTAGACGTGGCAGATTTTCAATAGGTTATCCTGCCCAACCTATTTGGAAGGGTGGGATGTTGCATTAGATTAATAGGTTGAAAGTTATCCAATGTGTCGACCATAACTCTTGGTCCAACCCAGTTGAACCTGTTAAAAACGCTTTACTCCCACCCTTGATTTCTTATGGGGCCTTCCTGGATGTGTGAGTGAGATCCACTCTGACAATTAAACATGTAATCTCATCACATTAGTCCCAAGTGCAAAAAATTAGGTTGACATGTGATTAGGTGGGCCACACCAAAGGAGATAGTTGGAATAAAGACATCCCTTGACTTTTATGGGGCCCACCATGATGATTATACAAAAACCACTCCAAACATTAGATTCCAAACCAAAATTATATGTGAGTCAGGTGGGCCACCCAAAAGGAAACAGTCTAGAGGATGTGCATTGCCTTGTACACTATTTCAAATTGTATGGTCCACTGAATCATGGATGGCGCTGATTTGTGCGCCCTAAACCTAACATAGGTGATGCAACTGAATCAAAAGTCACACCAATTGGATAGGATTGTCCATCCTTAAAGATACGGTCCACCAAAGTTGTGCCCTACTTCGTATTGTATCTTCCAACAGGAGGTCATTGGTCGTTGACTCCAAGCCAATGATACGAGCTTAGGTGGGTTAGGTATTGTTTGGTATGTACGCACTATTCTCTAATTTAAAGAACTGAGGTTTCCTACTCCACTCATATGTAAGAGAGCCTGTTTATGCACCACGCATGATGTGTGTGCAATCTAATCCATGCATTTGATGGGCCCACCCATCATAAATGCTTAATTCGTCCCTAACTCAACTCAAAACCTAGCACTAAAGATCGCATGGGTACCTGAAAGGTTTTGTATTGGACAGGGCTCTTTCTCAAATTACTGTTTCCCCATTTCATGTCTAACTTTAAGGTAACCTAATTGTAATTTAGAGTTATATTTCTTCTATGTGAATGCTAAGGTAGATAAAATTACAATTTCATCATCATTTGTACTTTATTGAACTTGTCATTGCAATTCAAATGACCTAAATTCTCTATGTTCCACTTAGGGTTGATAATCCATGGCTCAAAAACCACAATACATACTTAATAGGTACTAAAACACGATCAGATCTGAGATGAACCATGTAAATGCTCGTATTTTCCTTGAACCCAACTTGAAAACTAGATCCGAAGACACGTGGGTACCTAATGGGTACCCAAACTCAATGAGGCTGGGTCTAGGTCTTCATTATGTTGATATCTCTACTGATAAATTTTGTAAATTTCCCTCTGACAAAACTAAACGCAGTTTATGTTCAACTCTTTGAAGTTACTTCAGATTTCCACGGAACATGTAAAAAGAAATGTCACTACTGTTGTAGTACATTTCTTAACCAAGACCATAAGAATAAGATAACTACCAACAATAGACTGTGCCCTAGATTTTATTGGAAATATCAGCCAAAGTTTCAAACCTGTCAACTGATTTTCTAATATCATGGCATACCTACCAAATGGACCACATTTATCTTAGGGACGAAACTTCTATACGGTGAGGTGCACCTGAATTGATGGCTTGGATATTGCGCCTTCCCACCATGCTGGCAATTGTGGAGACATGTGCATTAGCTAACTTGTATACATGTGTGGGGTCCTTACTCATGCCTTAGTGGTAGACTCACAGGAGCTTCAACACGAGGTTGGCTTGGGCTGGGATATTTGAAATTTTGATTTTGCAAGCCCAAGTTCGGCCCATTGACAACCGTACACTTAGCAATGATTCTTGATGGAATATTGGCATAAGTAGTTGCTGACGAGTGACCGGATCAAGAGTTTTTGGGAGTGCAAGCATGGCATGAGTGATCTTTTGGAACATGCGTGCAACCATAGCGGAAGATTCCTGGGTGTCTGGGATATTTAGACATAATCACAAATATCTAATCACAAATATCAGCAAGATACAAACTTCTTTGGGTCCCGGATTGTGTCCATGCATGGTCAGCCTTGTGGTGATGTACGATGCAGGCCATTTTGTCATGGATAGTTTTGTATATGCTATGTGGCCGGTGCAAATTGGATTCGAGTACTTGAAGGTTTTAACTAATAAAATCAAACAATGCTCCCATTTTATCCAAAAATAAAAAAATAATAATAATCCAAGATGGAAGAAAATGAACTAAAACCATAACACACTTGCCACAATTGAACGTGGCAGAAATCTCACCTATCTCACCAATAGTTAGATGGGTTTGTCTGTGAAGATGCCCTGGCCAATAAATAGTTAGACAGTCGGCGTCTTTTACTGGCGGTTGTGTTGGGCGCTGCTTCATGTAAGATTTACCGGCAGTTTATACACTTTTACCAGTGCTTTTCCGAGCCCCGAGAAAATCCGGAAAAGCGCCGGCAAAGGTTTGCCGAAGCACCGGCATATGCATGGGCCACTGTTTATATTTGATTGAAACTTTCATTCTTTTTTTGAAATTTTTTTTTTAAAAACTTTTTACATATTTAAAACTTAAAAGATTATTATGGTACATCGTATGGGCCTGAAAAGTTGCCACACTCGAACTAGCATTGTCACAATTGTCAACTCCTGAAACTGCACCTCCAGAAAATATGTTAGCTTTGCATGTCCTTTGTGTTGAGTCCATTGCAAAAACTAATGATGGAAGGCAGTTGCCAGCCATGCAGCCTTTTGTCTACTCAATTGCAGAAGTCAGGCATGGCAATGCCTGTAATTCGGGCCTGATCATGACCCATAATGGTCGTAAAATGGGCCTGTAATGAGGATTTGTGGGTTCCTCAAAGGAAAGATCCATCAAACCTGAGCTGGCCATAACCCATTTATTAGCCAGCCCTAAAAATAAATATTAAAATAATATTTACAATAATAAGTTAAATGGTTCCAAATACAAAAAAAAAAGAGAGAGAGAAATCCATCGATCCAGCTCCCATTCATCCCTGCCTAAAACTTGCAAAACAAAATAGTAAAAAGAAAAATTAATTACATCCCAGATAACCAATATATATATATATATATATATGTGTGTGTGTGTGTGTGTGTGTGTGCGCGCGCGCGCGCGAACTATGCTGTTTACATTCAAGAAGTGGGTATAGAGTGTGAAGCAAAGCAGCAACAAATTTGGGTGTGCGAGCACGGTAGAGTCTCTTTCAAAATGCAAGAGAGTATAAATAGGTAGGTAAGCAGATAGAGAGCAAGAGTCCGAAGCAGGGATTCGAAGTGGGAGCAACACCTATTTAGAAGGATCCTGCAACTCAGTCTAACATGTTAAATGATCCCCAATACATGCCAAACATGGCACTACATCCACAACAATTTGCTTGCCAACAGTGAGTGAGGCAATTTAAATTATTGATCTAGAGAACTTGACTAACACTCAAGAAACATAAATGCGAGTCCCATGACACAGCTGACTGGTCCCCAAGTTGCTCAGTCAACTCTTCCATCCAACCTATGTCTGGAAATATGGAGGAAAGGATTAGAAACAGTACCTCTTAAGATTCTTATTTCTCAAGGCAATCATGCCTGCAGAGGCCCAGGAAAGTGTCTTTGAGACTTGATGCTATATCATCGTCGATGCTGAGCTTTGTCTTCAAATCATTCGGTAGTGCCTGCGCAGATAATCTATTGTATCAAGATCAATTTACAATAGCAAATTGAAGCGGGAAACTAAATATTTAGCATAAGATGCTTACCATAACATCATTTACAAGCTTCTCAAGCTGAATCTGTTCAATATAAGTACGGGGAACATAAGAGCCCTCCAGACCCAATTCCTCAACGACAATGTCATTAGAGCTGGCAATAAAATTTACAGTACTAGATAGCTATACAACGTCAAAGATACAAACATATACTGCAACTGTACAGAAGATTTATTTTCATGAAAAAGAAGCATGGTAAAAAGACCCAGTATTGATTTTGTTGAAAGTCTAACAAGTGGTTTATGGATTTCAGATGCCTAGTAAAACCACTTGGTGCTGATTCTGTTGGAAGAATAACAACTGGGTTGTGCATCCTGACGCCTAAATTCAGTTTTGCCTTTTATGTAACTAGTAACAGCAGGCACTAATTGCTGCATTTCAGTTTTGGCTTTTGATTTTCATTATCACCTTGACGAAAAAGATTAGCAATCAGGTAACTTTGATATTGAGATCAATCCCACTGCCCTTTTAAAAACTTGCTCAGCCATGTAGCCCACAGATAGAATAGTCAGGATTGTTCTCTATCCATGAGATTTTTGGGGCATAGTCTATCCAAAGTTAATCAACAAACCAATGGCCTGGATTACCGAATCACGGGCCCCACTTGTTAGACGTGAAAAACCAAGTAGCCCCAGCAAACTCAAGGGAGGAGGGTCCTATACAGAATCCAAACAGGGCAAAACTTAGTGAAAGGAAGATACAGTTTGTACACATGAAAATTGACAAAGCACCCATCTGTTACATACCTCATTCACCAATTCAGAAAAAAAGAAAGAAGCCCCTCATCTAATTAAATGATTCTCCATCTGGGAGAACTAAGGGGGGCTTTTCATTCATATGAGAAGTTTAGACGATGTAGCAGCCAAAGTGGACTGTTCCAGGCGGTAGGCCATCAAAAAGTGCTTGGATGAGATTACTCATCAAATTGAGAAACTCTTCTTTCCTACAATCAATCCCCACACAAACAGCTTAACTCCACATGAAAACAGCTACCATAGGCACATGTTTACTAATGTACCAAAGCAACAGAGGCATGCAGAATGAGAACTCATACCTGATCACTTACAAGGTACTTAAGTTCTTCATGTTCCTAATAAATGCCAATGATGGGGTCCCGTTTGTTATGTTGCCAATTTGCCTATATGATCATCAGTTGGTCAATTAAACAATAATAATAAAAGATAAATGTAGTTAAATTGGAAATGACTAAGCAATGTGAATACACAGATCGGTTAGGGTTATACATGGTTATAAACAATACAAAGCTATATATCTTTAAAAGAGGTAAAAAAAACAGAGCTTTAATGAACAAGAGCCTGTGACATCCAGCCCCTCGAATAGGTTGGCCCAACCATGAGGATCGCCTAATTCACTAGGAAAAATCATATATAAGCCAGTAAAGTAAGGACAAGTACATATCATATAACACCAAATTCTACCGAGTTCCTAACAATCAGCAATATCATTGACTCATTTACTTTACAGTGGACATGAACTTTCAAGCTTGTCATGGATCCCAAAAATATCACCCATTTGCTAGTCCCATTACCATTTAATACCATGTTTGTAGTTCATAGAGTGGATAATAGGTGGTGATCATTGAGGATATCAGATAACTGAACAGTCATCAAGTCTGTTTAACAAAGAGGGGAAAGCATTTGAAC
Organism: Magnolia sinica; assembly: GCF_029962835.1. Classification (NCBI taxonomy): domain Eukaryota; kingdom Viridiplantae; phylum Streptophyta; class Magnoliopsida; order Magnoliales; family Magnoliaceae; genus Magnolia; species Magnolia sinica. The sequence goes on from NC_080580.1 coordinate 92,129,127, forward strand.
ATCCCATTGCTTACCGTCTAAAAGGAGTACTAGCTCCACACCAGATTGCATTTTTTGATAACATGCATTGTCAGTCATTCTATGACCATCACATATTTCACTTCATTCCACATTAACAATTGGTTATATATGTGCAGTTTTCACCACCCATAACAATGAAAAAGCATCCAAGACAGTTAAAGCCTGGTAAGTTTGATGTGGGTAAAATACCCTGATAGGTTATTTTCATCTATATTGATAAAAATAGTCATGGAATTGGTGAAAATGGAAGCAAGAAATACTGTCTACAGAAACTGCTTGCAAAATGAGCACCACAATCACATAGGATGAAATAGCTACAATGTTTGGCACATCAGTGATGTGATGTGATGTAAAACATTGCATTGATCATCCCCAAAAAAATTCTAAAATTTGATTTTCTCCAATTGATTGTGAGTTGTGACATATCCTTCCATCTAATCATACAGTTGCCAGGAATAAAATAAGAGATCTAAGGAAAAAAAAAACTCAAAAGCGAGTTTAGAAGGAATTATGTATAAAAATGCAAAAACCCTTGTTTTTTTTTTTTGGACTGCTAACAATTCCAAAAACAGATGCATCGAATCAGCAAAATAGTTTCACAAAAAATATAAATCTGAATTTTTCGTATGATCTAAAATCTGCCCAATCTGTTCACCTCCTCATATTCACATTCCATAGGGAGCACTGCAGCACTGCAACTTAACAGTGGGCCGCATATTGGCTGGCATATATAAAACACAATGGAATAATCTAAATAAATCCAAGACATAACAACCACCAAACTAAGATATAGAAGCAACACACAAAATTATAGAAATGAAAAAAAAAATCACTTCATTTCAAACGGATCCAAAAAAAAAACTCAGCAAAACAACAGGAAGGTTAACTTCATTAACAATCATATTAAAGTCAATTAAAATAAAACCTCATTACCAGTTAAGAACTCATTATATCCAAGACATAACAACCACCAAACTAAGGTTAACTTCATTAACAATCATATTAAAGTCAATTAAAATAAAACCTCATTACCAGTTAAGAACTCATTATATCCAAGACATAACAACCACCAAACTAAGGTAAAGATAGGCATGCCTCAGGGAATGGCTATTGATGAAAATTTCTCCGCACCATTTGCTCAAGCATTTCCCAATTGTTTTCTTTTTACTGTTAGCCATCTTGCTAGTCTCCAAGCACTCTACAGATGCCTGATATACATTAACCAATGTGATGTGGTCTCCCTCTAGGCTGGAAAAAACGCTTCCTCCCAGCTCTTGCTTGATCTCAAGGGAAAGTGGTTATCACCAATTAAAAACTATCTAGTTGTAGTAAACTCAAAAGCTATAACAGCTTCAGAAAATGGAAGAAAAGGACACGGCTCACCCTGACGCCCTTCTCCCTCCTCCTTTACCCGGGCTTGGTACCGGCAATGCAAGAAGTTGCATTGGCGGAGTTAAAAAGTGGCTTAAGCTCCATTTGGTTTGAGAAAAAAATATATTCATAAAGATTGATGTGAAGACCAAATGGAGCCTAAGACTACACTACAAATATGAAGCAAGAGAGACAAATTTACTAAAAGGTATGACAGGAACTCTTACACTACAAATATGATAACCAAGTGACCACCTGTAGAAAGAAAAGAAATGGAATGATTTTACAAAGTGTGTTGGTGCTAAAAGGATGGAGAACATATATAAATACTCACCAATCACATTCCATTCCATAACCCGTCTTCAGCAAAACCTCTGAAGCGATATAATCAGGGGCACCGACAGTAGAGTATGCCTGCACATTTCAAATGATGACAATTATAGGTGAAATTTTCCAGAAGAAATCCTATTGAAGCTCCTTATGGACAATTCAAATCAAATTACCATTAAAAGTCAAGTAATAGCCCAATTGTGATTTCCTTCCCTGACATTCATATTTACGGTTCCTCTGCTCTGAATGGCAATTATGTTACTTCCAAGTTGGACTCTAAAGCAACACGCTGCAATTTCAATGCAACTTCATCATTATGAAATGCATGGATGTTCACTACTTAATTCACTCCAACATTGACCACTGAGTATCCATGTTTTTCTTTCCTGTTATAGATGGTCCCAGCAGCAAACTATGAGAAAGCAAATGAAATGTAAAATTACAACACCCTAGTAATGCAACTTATCAAAATAGATGTAGTATGCACGAACTATTAGTGGTATGTAACACCCTTCAGCCATAGCAGCATCTATTTGAAATGCAAAATTTAGTTTAAAATGTACTAAGCATGCTTCACTTAACATATGATATCCGAAGTAGTATATTTCAATAGAATCCGATCAACCAGCCAAAAAGTGTCTAATGGGGCTGGCTATCAATAGATTCTAACCAAAGAAAGAAAATTTACGGTTCCTTTTGCTTTGGCTGTTTGTCCGTGCTTTTTTGACGCTCTTAATAAATTAGTGTTAGTTTTCAAAAAAATAAATCAATAGGTTCTAACCAGGTTACTCAAGTCACCTAGCAACACCCTAATGAACTGCCAATCAAAAAACAAGCAACATACATTAATGTACACCATTAAAGCTGAGTTAGAAGACTCCAAAGATGACCATGAAAACTAGTAGCTTTTTCATCTACAGCTCTCACTTTCTCTGAAAAGATAACCATTAATGCTAGTAGCTTTTTCGATCATTTCTGATCATTGTCAAGGTATTCAAAATCGGTTACGTAACGGCCGTAACGGCTGTTACAGAAAAATGTGCCGTAACGGACCCGTAACGGTCCAGTATTTCAAAAAATAAAAAACAGCCCTAATGGCCGATACAGGGGTTGTAATGGCCGTTACGGCCCATATCATAACGGTAACGGTGGTGGCCGTTACGGCCACTGTTACCGTTTTGGAACACCTTGATCATTGTACATGTTGAACCACTTTCCATGTTCCCAGCATGCTATCGCCGGATGCATTACCCTCAACACAATCCTCAACCTGACAAAGGCACCAGACAGTGGGTCCTGAGAACCTTCCACTCTCCAGAATTCCCTATCAGACCAACTGATCAAGTGGAATCTCCCATGGAGGTTCAACCAGCTAGGATTTTGAACCACTGTAGATTGTTTGTTTGCCATGATGCAGCTGAGAGATTCACTCCCTCCCAAGTCGCAGAAGGACACACCCCAGCTGCTCGACAGATTGTCCCACTAGAAAATGGCCCTCACCCAAGGGATGAGTCTCACCCAGGGGGATCAGTCGACCTTTCGAATGAAATTGCGACAACTCTTGAGCCACATCCAAGGGACTCTAGACAGACCCTCAATAGTGCACCGTTTGGCAATATACGACCGACCCTCTCTCTCTCTCTCCCCCAAAAAAAAAAGAAGCTAGCTGGGACTTTGAACCACTGCAGATTGGGTGTTTGCCATGATGCAGCTGAGAGATTCACTCCCTCCCAAGTCGCAAAAGGACACACCCCAGCTGCTCGACAGATTGTCCTATTGGAAAATGGCCCTCACCAAGGGATGAGTCTCACCTAGGGGGATCAGTCGACCTTTCGAATGAAATTGCGACGACTCTTGAGCCACATCCAAGGGACTCTAGACAGACCCTCCATAGTGCACCAGTTGGCAATATACGACTGACCCACCCTCGTCCACCCCCCCCAGCACCGCACCTAAATGTTATACATCAGCCCCTTCCAGATCAAACCAATGAACTCCCTTTTCAACCTCAATCTCTACCAGCCCCATCTTTTGTCCAAGGTACTACGCCTGACTCTCCTACCCTGCCATCTCGACAAGAGGCCTTGTCCATTAGGGGTGCCATGATTCATCCAGATTCCTCTCATGCCTTATCAGAAGATGTCGTTGCCCAGATATTTACCACTAGAGATAACCGCAGCTACACCCCTGCCAGATGGAGCTGGCTAGATGATGCTTTCTCTTGCTGTTGGGACCTTCATCCTCCTCAGTCCGTCTCAATCCCAGATTTATTGGTGTCTGATTTGGCCCCTGACCTATCCTCTCCAACTACTATCATCTGTCCAGCAAGGGTAGGCTTAGATCTATGGGATGCGGGAACTCAGGAATGAGATAGCGACCTGTCCCCTTCCTCTGTTGATTTGAGGCCTCGCTCTTAGGATATTCTAGTGTATTGTCGATTGAGAAGAAAAACTTTACTCAGGAAGAGCCTCCGCCAAGCGAGACCTAAGAAAAGGGCTCCTATTGAAGGATGGGAAACTGATGTCTAGTATTCTATCCTGGATTGTTCGTGGCGTTGGAAATATGCCAACCTTAAGATACCTGAAAAGCTTGGTGAGGAAAATGAAGGTAGCTATTCTCATCCTCCAGGAACCGATGATTAGACAATCTGGAAAGCTATATGTGGCAGCCAAGTTGGGATTTCAATTCACGGTTGAAGAAGTATCAACAGAAGGCAAGATCTGGATTTTATTCAACAAGTCATTCCACATTTCGACTATTGCAACCTCCAAACAATGTCACTCTCCAGGACTCAGATGAAACTAAACTCTCAGCTGTGCATCATCTCTGCGGTGTACGCTTCATGCAACAGATATGATAGAGCCCTACTAATGGGACGAAATTCGCAACATTCCCGATTATCCCTGGGATCGTGGCTGGTATGTGGGGACCTCAACACCACCATTAATGCAGAAGAGAGAATTGGCAGCTCGACAGCAGATGGTAGAAGCATGGAAGACTTTCGCAATGCCATCGATGACTCTGGTTTGATTGATGTAGGTTTCTCTGGCTCTATGTTCACTTGGTGCAACAACAGAGCAGGCTGCAGCCGTTCCTAGGCTAGACTGGACAAAATGTTGCTCAACATGAACTAGATTCAATCCTTCCCCCGTAGCAAAGTCGACCACTTGCCCTGGTTACACTCAGACCACTCCCCATTGCTCCTCTGTTTTGAGGAAGAATCAGCCAAAGCCCCAAGATTTTTTAAATTTCAGCGTATGTGGACTTCTCCCAAAGACTTTCTCGACGTTGTTAGGGCCCAATGGGAGCTCCCCACGCAGGCTACTCCTATGCTGAACCTGTTTGACATGAAGTACATTATGAGGCTAACTTGTAATGCAGGGGCATTTTCACACTGGGCTCGAGTGGGGTCGCCTGTGGGATTGGGCACACTCGAGGTGGGTGACCCATGTGATTTGGGGCTCACAGGGGAGGTCTCGTGTTCAAGACTCTTCACCAGGGGTGATTAATGCGCATTTCACATCGGGCTCGAGTGGTGTAGCTCATGGGATGCGGGGACACACTCGGGGTGGGCGGCCTATGTGATTTGGGGACTGCGAAGGGGTTTTGGCCGAGGTCTTAAACCCATGAGATGTGGGGCCCGGGCTATGAGATAAAAGGATTAATTTGCCATACTCTAACGGTTCGAGCTTTTAGAGCAAGTGGTTAATTGTCCTGCATCAAATTGGTATCAGAGCAGGAGGTCTCGTGTTCGAGACTCCTCACCGAGGGTGATTAATGTAGGAGCATTTTCACACTGGGCTCGAGTGGGGTCGCCTATAGGATGCAGGGGCACACTCGGGGTGGGTGACCCATGTGATTTAGGGCTCACGGGAGAGGTCTCGTGTTCGAGACTCCTCACTAGGGGTGATTAATGTACATTTTACACCAGGCTCGAGTGGGCTAACCCGTGGGATGTAGGGACACACTCGGAGTGGGCGGCCCATGTGATTTAGGGCTCACGAAGGGTTCGGCCGAGGTCCTAAACCCATGAGATGTGAGGCCTGGGCTATGAGATAAATGGATTAATTCGCCATACTATAACAGTTCGAGCTTTTAGAGCAAGTGGTTAATTGTCCTGCATCAACTTGGAATTCAGCAGTGTTTGGTAATGTTTTTCATAATGTTCAGAGGGCTGAAGACGCAGTCATCAAGGTTGAACATAACCTTCTCAACTCTAGGTTGGAGGAGGACAAAGAGAGGCTAAACATAGTAGTAGCTGAGCTGAAGAACGCCCATCTCCAGGAAAAAATTTTCTGGAAGCAGAAATCCAAAGTTTCATGGTTGTAGGAGGGAGACTGCAACACTCAGTTCTTTCACGATTTGGTTATGATCAAGAGGAGAACCTCAGCGATCAGGTCGATCAAACTCCAATCGGGGGATTCCCTCCATTCTCCTGAAGACATGGAAGAGGAAGCGGTCAGATTTTTCAAAGACCTCTTCACATCGGAGCCCATCCAAGATAATGACAGTCTATTGGATTGCATTCCTAGCCTTATCTCGACTTCTATGAATTCAGATCTTGCTAGACCTCTGACCTCGAAAAAAGTTAAGGCAGCCGTCTTCGCGATCCTGGCCGATAATGCTCTTGGGCCGGATGGATTTTCTGGGGCTTTCTTTTCCTCCTGCTGGGAAATTATCAGCCAAGATATCTTTGGAGCAGTTTTTGAATTCTTTGAGGGTGGAATTATTCCGAGGGCTTTCCGATGTACTCTAATATACCTCGTTCCAAAGAAGAAAAATCTGGAATCCTTTAGGGACTTCGGGCCGATCAGTTTGTGTAACTGCATCCACAAAATCTTCTCAAAAATCGTAGCAAATAGGCTATCTTGGATCCTCCCCAATATCATCTCAGAAGAACAAGGTGCCTTCGTGAGAGAGAGATCGATAGCGGAAATTGTGTCCATTGCCAGTGAGATGGCTTTTGAAATTAACAGGAAGGTCCATGGAGGCAACATCATCCTCAAGCTGGACATGGAGAAGGCATACGACCGCTTGGAATGGAGTTTCATTTCCCAGGCTCTTTTAAGGTTTGGTTTCGATCCGAAATGGATTCTTTTGGCTCAACCATGTTGGCAAGACTGCTGGTTCTTGGTCCTTTTTAACGGAAGATCGTGTAGCTTCTTCAAATCTTCTCGCGGATTACGTCAAGGAGATCCGCTAGCCCTATCAATCTTTGTTATTGCGACAAAGGTCCTCAGTACAGACCTAAAGCACCTATTTCTTTCTGGATCATGTCAGCCCTATAAACTTCCCAGGAATTGCCCCGTCATATCTCACCTTTTGTTTGCTGATGATACTATAATCTTTTTGAGTGGCAGGGTCTCCTCAATTCGCTCGGTGCTATCATTCATCAAATCCCATGAGGCTAACTCGGGCCAGAAAACTAATGCATCTAAAAGCTACTTCCTCATGCCTACGAAATCCTCTGCGGCCAGAGCTCATCGAATCAGCCAAATTACAGGCTTTCAACAAGCGTCATTTCCGTTTATCTACTTGGGCATACCGATATCCAAGGGCAGAATCCACACTCCTCAGCTCCAACCCCTTGTCCAGAAAATTGAAAATAGAGTCACGGGTTGGAAGGGGAAGCTTCTCAACCAGGCAGGGAAGCTAGTCCTCATTAAGCATGTTCTATCTAGCTTCCCCCTTCACCTGCTTTCTGCTATTAACATTCCAAATAAAGCTTGTCATCAGATTAAAAAAGCCTTCGCTAGATTCTTTTGGGGGAACACAGAGACTAGCATCAAGCACCGTTGGACCAAATGGACCGACATTTACTACCCTGAGGCTAAAGGTGGGCTTGGAGTCAGACGGATTTCAGAGGTCATGCAGGCTTTTTGTTACAAGATGAGATGGCAGCTTCTTGCAGTCGATTCTCTATGGGCCTCTTCATGGCCAAATACATGCAGAAATTCTTGATCAGCCAGGGATCCGTTGCTCAGGGAACCTCGCCTCAGTGGAAAGATTTGGGGAAAACTCTTCCCTTCTCTATTCTCAATTCTCGATGGATGATTGGAAAAGGTAATGTAAATTTCTGAACGCATAATTGGACTGGTAGAGGGCTGCTCATCGGTGCTTCCTCTATCCACATTCCAGAATCTTGCCACTTAGCCTTGGTATGCGATTTTCTCAGTCAATCCGGCACGTGGAACCTCTCCGATATTTCAGGAAACATTTCTCCTGCAACAGTCAGATCCATCCAGGAGAGTGGTATCTTGCCTTCGAGTAGGGAAGACTGTCTAGTCTGGAACCTGACCTTCTCAGGTAAATTTTCCTTGAAGTCTGCATGGATCGACGAATGAGCCTAATCATATGAACGATTTGGATCCACTGAATGGCTCAAGCATATCATTGATTTTTATCCATCAAAATGGCCAATGTCAAAGGTTTGGGATCACTAGAAATGAACTGAATCAATTTGAATCCTTGTAAAAAGAAACCTGATTGATTCAATTATTTATAGAACATAAGAGGGTTTAGGGCATGGATCAACTTAGCAAACCCATTGCCATGGATCATGAAAAGCAGCTTCAATCATATGTTGAGTTTGGATCATGAAAAGCAGCTTCAATCGTATGATGAGTTTGGATCGCCGAATGAGCCTAATCATATGAACAATTTGGATCCACTGAATGGCTCAAGCATGTCAATGATTTTTATCCATCGAAATGGCCAATGTCAAAGGTTGGATCACTAGAAATGGGCCAAATCATAAGAACAATTTGGATCCACTTAACGGCTAAAGCATGTCAATGATTTTTATCCATCGCAATGGCCAATGTCAAAGGTTTGGATCACTAGAAACGGTATATGATTTGGATTGTTGTGAAAAGAAACCTGATTGTTTGAATTGTGTATAGAACAAAAGAGGGTTTTAGGGCATGGATCAACTAAGCATATCCATTACCATGGATCATGAAAAGCAGCTTCAATCATATGTTGAGTTTGGATCGTGAAAAGCAGCTTCAATCGTATGATGAGTTTGGATCGCCGAATGAGCCTAATCATATGAACAATTTGGATCCACTGAATGGCTAAAGCATGTCAATGATTTTTATCCATCGAAATGGTCAATGTCAATGGTTTGGATCACTAGAAATGGGCCAAATCATATTAATTTGGATCGTCGTAAAAAGAAACCTGATTGTTTGAATTGTGTATAGAATAGAAGAGGGTTTTAGGGCATGGAGCAACTTAGCATATCCATTGCCATGGATCATGAAAAGCTGCTTCAACAATACGATGAGTTTGGATGATGAAAAGTGGCTTCAATCATATGTTGAGTTTGGATCGTGAAAAGCAGCTTCAATCGTATGATGAGTTTGAACGCCAAATGAGCCTAATCATATGAACAATTTGGATCCACTGAATGTTTAAAGCATGTCAATGATTTTTATCCATCAAAATGGTCAATGTCAAAGGTCTGGATCACTAGAAATGGGCCAAATCATATGAATTTGGGTCGTTGTAAAAAGAAACCTAATTGTTCGAATTGTGTATAGAACAAAAGAGGGTTTTAGGGCATGGATCAACTTAGCACATCCATTGCCATGGATCTTGAAAAGCTGCTTCAACCATACGATGAGTTTGGATCACGAAAAGCGGCTTCATTCATATGTTGTGTTTGGATCGAAATGGCCAATGTCAAAGGTTTGGATAACTAGAAATGGGCCAAATCATATTGATTTTGATCTTTGTAAAAAGAAACCTAATTGTTTGAATTGTGTATAGAACAAAAGAGGGTTTTAGGGCAAGAATCAACTTAGCATATCCACTGCCATGAATCATGAAAAGCAGCTTCAACCATATGATGAGTTTGGATCATGAAAAGCAGCTTCACTCATATGTTGAGTTTGGATCATGAAAAGCAGCTTCAATCGTACGATGAGTTTGGATTGACGAATGACCCTAATCATATGAACAATTTGGATCCACTGAATGGCTCAAGCATATCATTTATTTTTATCTATCAAAATGGTTGATGTCAAAGGTTTGGGATCACTAAAAATGAGCCGAATCAGATTAATTTGGATCCTAGTAAGAAGAAACCTGATTGATTGATTTGTTTATAGAACAGAAGAGGGTTTAGGGCATGGATCAACTTAGCATACCCATTGCCATGGATCATGAAAAGCAGCTTCAATCATATGTTGAGTTTGGAGCATGAAAAGCAGCTTCAATTGTACGATGAGTTTGGATCACCGAATGAGCCTAATCATATGAACAATTAGGATCCACTCAATGGCTCAAGCATATCAATGATTTTTATCCATCGAAAAGGCCAACGTCAAAGGTTTAGATCACTAGAAATGGGCCAAATCATTAGAACAATTTGGATCCACTCAATGGCTAAAGCATGTCAATGATTTTTGTCCATCGAAATGGCCAATGTCAAAGGTTTGGATCACTAGAAATGGTATATGTTTGGATCGTTGTAAAAAGAAACCTGATTGTTTGAATTGTGTATAGAATAGAAGAGGGTTTTAGGGCATGGATCAACTTAGCATATCCATTGCCATGGGTCATGAAAAGCAGCTTCAATCATATGTTGAGTTTAGATCATGAAAAACGGCTTCAATCGTATGATGACTTTGGATCGCCGAATGAACCTAATCATATGAACAATTTGGATCCACTAAATGGCTAAAGCATGTCAATGATTTTTATCCATCGAAATGGTCAATGTCAAAGGTTTGGATCACTAGAAATGGGCCAAATCATATTGATTTGGATCGTTGTAAAAAGAAACCTAATTGTTTGAATTGTGTATAGAACAGAAGAGGGTTTTAGGGCATGGATCAACTTAGCATATCCACTGCCATGGATCATGAAAAGCAGTGCCATATGATGAGTTTGGATCATGAAAAGCAACTTTAGTCATATGTTGAGTTTGGATCATGAAAAGCAACTTCAATTGTACAATGAGTTTGGATCGCCGAATGAGCCTTATCATATGAACAATTTGGATCCACTTAATGGCTCAAGCATGTCAATGATTTTTATCCATCGAAATGGTCAATGTCAAAGGTTTGGATCATTAGAAATGAGCCGAATCATATTAATTTGGATCGTTGTAAAAAGAAACCTAATTGATTGAATTGTTTATATAATGGAAGAGGGTTTAGGGCATGGATCAACTTAGCATATCAATTGCCATGGATCATGAAAAGTAGCTTCAATCATATGTATGAGTTTGTATCATGAAAAGCAGCTTCAATCGTATGATGAGTTTGGATCGCCGAATGAGCCTAATCATATGAATAATTTGGATCCACCTAATGGCTCAAGCATGTCAATGATTTTTATCCATCGAAATGGCCAATGTCAAAAGTTTGGATCACTAGAAATGGGCCAAATCATTAGAACAATTTGGATGCACTCAACGGCTAAAGCATGTCAATGATTTTTATCCATCGAAATGGCCAATGTCAAAGGTTTGGATCACTAGAAATGGTATATGATTTGGATCGTTGTAAAAAGAAACCTGATTGTTTGAATTGTGTATAGAACAACAGAGGGTTTTAGGGCATGGATCAACTAAGCATATCCATTACCATGGATCATGAAAAGCAGCTTCAATCATATGTTGAGTTTGGATCGTGAAAAGCAGCTTCAATCGTATGATGAGTTTGGATCACCGAATGAGCCATATCATATGAACAATTTGGATCCACTAAATGGCTAAAGCATGTCAATGATTTTTATCCATCGAAATGGTCAATTGCAAAGGTTTAGATCACTAGAAATGGGCCAAGTTATATGAATTTGGATCGTTGTAAAAAGAAACCTACTTGTTTAAATTGTGTATAGAACAGAAGAAGGTTTTAGGGCATGCAACGACTTAGCATATCCATTGCCATGGATCATGAAAAGTTGCTTCAACAATACGATAAGTTTGGATCATGAAAGGTAGCTTCAATCATATGTTGAGTTTGGATCGTGAAAAGCAGCTTCAATCATATGTTGAGTTTGGATCGCCGAATGAGCCTAATCATATGAACAATTTGGATCCACTGAATGGCTCAAGCATGTCAATGATTTTATCGATCGAAATGGCCAATGTCAAAGGTTTGGATCACTATAAATGAGCCGAATCATACTAATTTGGATCATTGAAAAAAAGAAACCTGATTGATTGAATTGTGTATAGAATAGAAGAGAGTTTAGGGCATGGATCAACATAGCATATCCATTGCCATGGATCATGAAAAGCAGCTTTAACCACACGATGAGTTTGGATCATGAAAAGCAGCTTTAACCATATGTTGAGTTTGGAACATGAAGAGCAGCTTCAATCGTATGATGAGTTTGGATCAGTAGATATGGGCCAAATCATATGAATTTGGATCGTTGTAAAAAGGAACTTGATTCTTTGAATTTTGTATAGAATTGAAGAGTCCTACAAAATTAATGAAATGGATCACTGAGAACCAGCCTCAAATATTAGAAATAGATTGTTCAACTTATCATATCCATTGGGATGAGTCATGGAAAGAGGCTTCAATCATATGATGAGTTTAGATCACTAACAGTAGCACGATTCATATGATGCATTTGGATCGCTAAATGGGACGAATCATATAAGAAGTTCAAATCCGCTAAAATGCCCCAGACACGTAAATGGTTTCGATCCATTGAAATGGCCCAAGCATGTCAAAGGTTTGGATCACTAGAAATGGCCCAGATCATACGAACAGTTTGGATCATTAGTAACGTTGAAGAGGGTCCTACAAAATTTTGGGCATGGATCATGAAAAGCCGCTTATCCATTGCCAAGGATCATGAAAAGCCGCTTATATCATATGATGAGTTTGGATCATGAAAAGCCGCTTTAATCGTATGATGAGTTTGGATCATGAAAAGCAACTTAAATCATATGATGAGTTTGGATAATGAAAAGCACCTTCATTCGTATGATGAGTTTGGATCGCCGAATAAGCCGAATTATGTGAACAATTTGGATCCACTAAATGGCCCAAGCATGTAAATGTTTTTTATCCATCGAAATGGCTCATGTCAAAGGTTTGGATCAATAGAAACGGGCCAAATCATATGAAATTGGATCGCTGTAAAACAAAACCTAATTGTTTGAATTGTGTATAAAACTGAAGAGGGTCCGTCCTACAAAATAATAATGTGGATCAATGAGAACCAACCTCAAATATTATGAATAGATGGATCAACTTAACATATCTATTGGGATGGGTCATGGAAAGAGGCTTCAATCATATGATGAGTTTAGATCACTAACAGCAACACGGATCATATAAAGCATTTGGATCACTGAAGGGGCTGAATAATATAAGAAGTCGAATCCGCTGAATTAGCACAATCACGTCAAAGGTTTTGATCCATTGAAATGGCCCAAGCATGTCAAAGGTTTGGATCACTAGAAATGGCCAGATCATATGAACAATTTGGACCATTGGTAAAGCAGAAGGGAGTCCTACAAAATTTAGGGCATGGATCAACTTAGCATATCCATTGCGATGGATCATGAAAAGCAGCTTTAATCATATGATGAGTTTGGATCATGAAAAGCAACTTCAATCGTAGGATGAGTTTGGATCGCCGAATGAGCCGAATTATATGAACAATTTGGATCTACTGGATGGCCCAAGCATGTCAATGTTTTTTATCCATCGAAATGGCCCATGTCAAAGGTTTGGTTCAATAGAAATTGGCCAAATTATATGAATTTGGATCGTTATAAAAAGAAACTCGATTCTTTGAATTGTGTATAGAACTGAAGAGTCTTCCAAAATTAACGAAGTGGATCAGTGAGAACTAGCCTCCAGTATTACTAATAGATGGTTCAACTTAGAATATCCAATGGGATGGGTCATGGAAAGAGGCTTCAATCACATGAAAAGTTTAGATCACTAACAACGGCACGAATCATATGATACATTTGGATCACTGAAGGGGCTGAATAATATAAGAAGTCGAATTCGATGAATTGGCACAATCGCGTCAAAGGTTTTGATCCATTGAAATGGCCCAAGCATGTCAAAGGTTTGGATCACTAGAAATGGCCAGATCATATGAACAATTTGGACCATTGGTAAAGCAGAAGGGAGTCCTACAAAATTTAGGGCATGGATCAACTTAGCATATCCATTGCGATGGATGATGAAAAGCAGCTTTAATCATATGATGAGTTTGGATCATGAAAAATAGCTTCAACCATATGATGAGTTTGGATCATGAAAGGCAACTTCGATCATATGATGAGTTTGGATCGTGAAAAGCAACTTCAATCGTGTGACGAGAATGGATCATGAAAAACAATTTGGATCCATTGAATGGCCCAAGCATGTCAATGTTTTCTATCCATCGAAATGGCGCATGTTGAAGGTTTGGATCAGTAGATATGGGCCAAATCATATGAATTTGGATCGTTGTAAAAAGGAACTTGATTCTTTGAATTTTGTATAGAATTGAAGAGTCCTACAAAATTAATGAAATGGATCACTGAGAACCAGCCTCAAATATTACAAATAGATTGTTCAACTTATCATATCCATTGGGATGAGTCATGGAAAGAGGCTTCAATCATATGATGAATTTAGATCACTAACAGTAGCACGATTCATATGATGCATTTGGATCGCTAAATGGGACGAATCATATAAGAAGTTCAAATCCGCTAAAATGCCCCAGACACGTTAATGGTTTTGATCCATTGAAATGGCCCAAGCATGTCAAAGGTTTGGATCACTAGAAATGGCCCAGATCATATGAACAGTTTGGATCATTAGTAACGTTGAAGAGGGTCCTACAAAATTTTGGGCATGGATCAACTTTGCATATCCATTGCCAAGGATCATGAAAAGCCGCTTATATCATATGATGAGTTTGGATCATGAAAAGCAGCTTCAATCATATGATGAGTTTGGATCATGAAAAGCCGCTTTAATCGTATGATGAGTTTGGATCATGAAAAGCCGCTTTAATCATATGAAGAGTTTGGATCATGAAAAGCAACTTAAATCATATGATGAGTTTGGATAATGAAAAGCACCTTCATTCGTATGATGAGTTTGGAAATAAGCCGAATTATGTGAACAATTTGGATCCACTAAATGGCCCAAGCATGTAAATGTTTTTTATCCATCGAAATGGCCCATGTCAATGGTTTGGATTAATAGAAACGGGCCAAATCATATGAAATTGGATCGCTGTAAAACAAAACGTAATTGTTTGAATTGTGTATAAAACTGAAGAGGGTCCGTCCTACAAAATAATAATGTGGATCAATGAGAACCAACCTCAAATATTATGAATAGATGGATCAACTTAACATATCTATTGGGATGGGTCATGGAAAGAGGCTTCAATCATATGATGAGTTTAGATCACTAACAGCAACACGGATCATATAAAGCATTTGGATCACGGAAGGGGCTGAATGATATAAGAGGTCGAATCCGCTGAATTAGCACAATCACGTCAAAAGTTTTGATCCATTGAAATGGCCCAAGCATGTCAAAGGTTTGGATCACTAGAAATGGCCAGATCATATGAACAATTTGGACCATTGGTAAAGCAGAAGGGAGTCCTACAAAATTTAGGGCATGGATCAACTTAGCATATCCATTGCGATGGATGATGAAAAGCAGCTTTAATCATATGATGAGTTTGGATCATGAAAAATAGCTTCAACCATATGATGAGTTTGGATCATGAAAAGCAACTTCAATCGTAGGATGAGTTTGGATCGCCGAATGAGCCGAATTATATGAACAATTTGGATCTACTGGATGGCCCAAGCATGTCAATGTCTTTTATCCATCGAAATGGCCCATGTCAAAGGTTTGGTTCAATAGAAATTGGCCAAATTATATGAATTTGGATCGTTATAAAAAGAAACTCGATTCTTTGAATTGTGTATAGAACTGAAGAGTCTTCCAAAATTAACGAAGTGGATCACTGAGAACCAGCCTCCAGTATTACTAATAGATGGTTCAACTTAGAATATCCATTGGGATGGGTCATGGAAAGAGGCTTCAATCACATGAAAAGTTTAGATCACTAACAACGGCACGAATCATATGATACATTTGGATCACAGAATGGGCCGAATCATAGAAGAAGTTCAAATCCGCTAAATTGCCCAAGCACGTTAGAGGTTTTCATCCATTGAAATGGCCCAAGCATGTCAAAGGTTTGGATCACTAGAAATGGGCCAGATGATATGAACAGTTTGGATCATTAGTAACGTTGAAGAGGGTCCTACAAAATTTTGGGCATGGATCAACTTTGCATATCCATTGCCAAGGATCATGAAAAGCCGCTTATATCATATGATGAGTTTGGATCATGAAAAGCAGCTTCAATCATATGATGAGTTTGGATCATGAAAAGCCGCTTTAATCGTATGATGAGTTTGGATCATGAAAAGCCGCTTTAATCGTATGATGAGTTTGGATCATGAAAAGCCGCTTTAATCATATGAAGAGTTTGGATCATGAAAAGCAACTTAAATCATATGATGAGTTTGGATAATGAAAAGCACCTTCATTCGTATGATGAGTTTGGATCGCCGAATAAGCCGAATTATGTGAACAATTTGGATCCACTAAATGGCCCAAGCATGTAAATGTTTTTTATCCATCGAAATGGCCCATGTCAAAGGTTTGGATCAATAGAAACGGGCCAAATCATATGAAATTGGATCGCTGTAAAACAAAACCTAATTGTTTGAATTGTGTATAAAACTGAAGAGGGTCCGTCCTACAAAATAATAACGTGGATCAATGAGAACCAACCTCAAATATTATGAATAGATGGTTCATCTTAACATATCTATTGGGATGGGTCATGGAAAGAGGCTTCAATCACATGAAAAGTTTAGATCACTAACAACGGCACGAATCATATGATACATTTGGATCACTGAAGGGGCTGAATAATATAAGAAGTCGAATTCGATGAATTGGCACAATCGCGTCAAAGGTTTTGATCCATTGAAATGGCCCAAGCATGTCAAAGGTTTGGATCACTAGAAATGGCCCAAGCATGTCAAAGGTTTGGATCACTAGAAATGGCCAGATCATATGAACAATTTGGACCATTGGTAAAGCAGAAGGGAGTCCTACAAAATTTAGGGCATGGATCAACTTAGCATATCCATTGCGATGGATGATGAAAAGCAGCTTTAATCATATGATGAGTTTGGATCATGAAAAATAGCTTCAACCATATGATGAGTTTGGATCATGAAAAGCAACTTCAATCGTAGGATGAGTTTGGATCGCCGAATGAGCCGAATTATATGAACAATTTGGATCTACTGGATGGCCCAAGCATGTCAATGTTTTTTATCCATCGAAAACGCCCATGTCAAAGGTTTGGTTCAATAGAAATTGGCCAAATTATATGAATTTGGATCGTTATAAAAAGAAACTCGATTCTTTGAATTGTTTATAGAACTGAAGAGTCTTACAAAATTAACGAAGTGGATCACTGAGAACCAGCCTCGAGTATTACTAATAGATGGTTCAACTTAGCATATCCATTGGGATGGGTCATGGAAAGAGGTTTCAATCACATGAAAAGTTTAGATCACTAACACCGGCACGAATCATATGATACATTTGGATCACAGAATGGGCCGAATCATAGAAGAAGTTCAAATCCGCTGAATTAGCACAATCACGTCAAAAGTTTTGATCCACTGAAATGGCCCAAGCATGTCAAAGGTTTGGATCACTAGAAATGGCCCAGATCATATGAACAGTTTGGATCATTAGTAACGTTGAAGAGGGTCCTACAAAATTTTGGGCATGGATCAACTTTGCATATCCATTGCCAAGGATCATGAAAAGCAGCTTTAATCATATGATGAGTTTGGATCATGAAAAGTAGCTTCACTCATAAGATGAGTGTGGATCATGACAAGCAACTTCAATCATATGATGAGTTTGGATCGTGAAAAGCAACTTCAATCGTGTGACGAGAATGGATCGCTGAATAAGCCGAATTATATGAACAATTTGGATCCATTGAATGGCCCAAGCATGTCAATGTTTTCTATCCATCGAAATGGCGCATGTTGAAGGTTTGGATTAGTAGATATGGGCCAAATCATATGAATTTGGATCGTTGTAAAAAGGAACTTGATTCTTTGAATTTTGTATAGAACTGAAGAGTCCTACAAAATTAATGAAATGGATCACTGAGAACCAGCCTCAAATATTACAAATAGATTGTTCAACTTATCATATCCATTGGGATGAGTCATGGAAAGAGGCTTCAATCATATGATGAGTTTAGATCACTAACAGTAGCACGATTCATATGATGCATTTGGATCGCTAAATGGGACGAATCATATAAGAAGTTCAAATCCGCTAAAATGCCCCAGACACGTTAATGGTTTTGATCCATTGAAATGGCCCAAGCATGTCAAAGGTTTGGATCATTAGTAACGTTGAAGAGGGTCCTACAAAATTTTGGGCATGGATCAACTTTGCATATCCATTGCCAAGGATCATGAAAAGCCGCTTATATCATATGATGAGTTTGGATCATGAAAAGCAGCTTCAATCATATGATGAGTTTGGATCATGAAAAGCCGCTTTAATCGTATGATGAGTTTGGATCATGAAAAGCCGCTTTAATCATATGAAGAGTTTGGATCATGAAAAGCAACTTAAATCATATGATGAGTTTGGATAATGAAAAGCACCTTCATTCGTATGATGAGTTTGGATAGCCGAATAAGCCGAATTATGTGAACAATTTGGATCCACTAAATGGCCCAAGCATGTAAATGTTTTTTATCCATCGAAATGGCCCATGTCAATGGTTTGGATCAATAGAAACGGGCCAAATCATATGAAATTGGATCGCTGTAAAACAAAACCTAATTGTTTGAATTGTGTATAAAACTGAAGAGGGTCCGTCCTACAAAATAATAATGTGGATCAATGAGAACCAACCTCAAATATTATGAATAGATGGATCAACTTAACATATCTATTGGGATGGGTCATGGAAAGAGGCTTCAATCATATGATGAGTTTAGATCACTAACAGCAACACGGATCATATAAAGCATTTGGATCACTGAAGGGGCTGAATAATATAAGAAGTCGAATCCGCTGAATTAGCACAATCACGTCAAAGGTTTTGATCCATTGAAATGGCCCAAGCATGTCAAAGGTTTGGATCACTAGAAATGGCCAGATCATATGAACAATTTGGACCATTGGTAAAGCAGAAGGGAGTCCTACAAAATTTAGGGCATGGATCAACTTAGCATATCCATTGCGATGGATGATGAAAAGCAGCTTTAATCATATGATGAGTTTGGATCATGAAAAATAGCTTCAACCATATGATGAGTTTGGATCATGAAAAGCAACTTCAATCGTAGGATGAGTTTGGATCGCCGAATGAGCCGAATTATATGAACAATTTGGATCTACTGGATGGCCCAAGCATGTCAATGTCTTTTATCCATCGAAATGGCCCATGTCAAAGGATTGGTTCAATAGAAATTGGCCAAATTATAAGAATTTGGATCGTTATAAAAAGAAACTCGATTCTTTGAATTGTGTATAGAACTGAAGAGTCTTACAAAATTAACGAAGTGGATCACTGAGAACCAGCCTCGAGTATTACTAATAGATGGTTCAACTTAGCATATCCATTGGGATGGGTCATGGAAAGAGGCTTCAATCACATGAAAAGTTTAGATCACTAACAGCGGCACGAATCATATGATACATTTGGATCACAGAATGGGCCGAATCATAGAAGAAGTTCAAATCCGCTAAATTGCCCAAGCACGTTAGAGGTTTTCATCCATTGAAATGGCCCAAGCATGTCAAAGGTTTGGATCACTAGAAATGGCCCAGATCATACGAACAGTTTGGATCATTAGTAACGTTGAAGAGGGTCCTACAAAATTTTGGGCATGGATCAACTTTGCATATCCATTGCCAAGGATCATGAAAAGCCGCTTATATCATATGATGAGTTTGGATCATGAAAAGCAGCTTCAATCATATGATGAGTTTGGATCATGAAAAGCCGCTTTAATCGTATGATGAGTTTGGATCATGAAAAGCCGCTTTAATCGTATGATGAGTTTGGATCATGAAAAGCCGCTTTAATCATATGAAGAGTTTGGATCATGAAAAGCAACTTAAATCATATGATGAGTTTGGATAATGAAAAGCACCTTCATTCGTATGATGAGTTTGGATCGCCGAATAAGCCGAATTATGTGAACAATTTGGATCCACTAAATGGCCCAAGCATGTAAATGTTTTTTATCCATCGAAATGGCCCATGTCAATGGTTTGGATCAATAGAAACGGGCCAAATCATATGAAATTGGATCGCTGTAAAACAAAACCTAATTGTTTGAATTGTGTATAAAACTGAAGAGGGTCCGTCCTACAAAATAATAACGTGGATCAATGAGAACCAACCTCAAATATTATGAATAGATGGATCAACTTAACATATCTATTGGGATGGGTCATGGAAAGAGGCTTCAATCATATGATGAGTTTAGATCACTAACAGCAACACAGATCATATAAAGCATTTGGATCATATAAGAAGTTCAAATCCGTTGAAATGGCCCAAGCACGTCAAAGGTTTTGATCCATTGAAATGGCCCAAGCATGTCAAAGGTTTTGATCTCTAGATATGGCCCAAGCATGTCAAAGGTTTGGATCACTAGAAATGGCCAGATCATATGAACAATTTGGACCATTGGTAAAGCAGAAGGGAGTCCTACAAAATTTAGGGCATGGATCAACTTAGCATATCCATTGCGATGGATGATGAAAAGTAGCTTTAATCATATCATGAGTTTGGATCATGAAAAATAGCTTCAACCATATGATGAGTTTGGATCATGAAAAGCAACTTCAATCGTAGGATGAGTTTGGATCGCGGAACGAGCATCATTATATGAACAATTTGGATCTACTGGATGGCCCAAGCATGTCAATGTTTTTTATCCATCGAAATGGCCCATGTCAAAGGTTTGGTTCAATAGAAATTGGCCAAATTATATGAATTTGGATCGTTATAAAAAGAAACTCGATTCTTTGAATTGTGTATAGAACTGAAGAGTCTTACAAAATTAACGAAGTGGATCACTGAGAACCAGCCTCGAGTATTACTAATAGATGGTTCAACTTAGCATATCCATTGGGATGGGTCATGGAAAGAGGCTTCAATCACATGAAAAGTTTAGATCACTAACACCGGCACGAATCATATGATACATTTGGATCACAGAATGGGCCGAATCATAGAAGAAGTTCAAATCCGCTGAATTAGCACAATCACGTCAAAAGTTTTGATCCATTGAAATGGCCCAAGCATGTCAAAGGTTTGGATCACTAGAAATGGCCCAGATCATATGAACAGTTTGGATCATTAGTAACGTTGAAGAGGGTCCTACAAAATTTTGGGCATGGATCAACTTTGCATATCCATTGCCAAGGATCATGAAAAGCAGCTTTAATCATATGATGAGTTTGGATCATGAAAAGTAGCTTCACTCATATGATGAGTGTGGATCATGACAAGCAACTTCAATCATATGATGAGTTTGGATCGTGAAAAGCAACTTCAATCGTGTGACGAGAATGGATCGCTGAATAAGCCGAATTATATGAACAATTTGGATCCATTGAATGGCCCAAGCATGTCAATGTTTTCTATCCATCGAAATGGCGCATGTTGAAGGTTTGGATCAGTAGATATGGGCCAAATCATATGAATTTGGATCGTTGTAAAAAGGAACTTGATTCTTTGAATTTTGTATAGAACTGAAGAGTCCTACAAAATTAATGAAATGGATCACTGAGAACCAGCCTCAAATATTACAAATAGATTGTTCAACTTATCATATCCATTGGGATGAGTCATGGAAAGAGGCTTCAATCATATGATGAGTTTAGATCACTAACAGTAGCACGATTCATATGATGCATTTGGATCGCTAAATGGGACGAATCATATAAGAAGTTCAAATCCGCTAAAATGCCCCAGACACGTTAATGGTTTTGATCCATTGAAATGGCCCAAGCATGTCAAAGGTTTGGATCACTAGAAATGGCCCAGATCATATGAACAGTTTGGATCATTAGTAACGTTGAAGAGGGTCCTACAAAATTTTGGGCATGGATCAACTTTGCATATCCATTGCCAAGGATCATGAAAAGCCGCTTATATCATATGATGAGTTTGGATCATGAAAAGCCGCTTATATCATATGATGAGTTTGGATCATGAAGAGCAGCTTCAATCATATGATGAGTTTGGATCATGAAAAGCCGCTTTAATCGTATGATGAGTTTGGATCATGAAAAGCCGCTTTAATCATATGAAGAGTTTGGATCATGAAAAGCAACTTAAATCATATGATGAGTTTGGATAATGAAAAGCACCTTCATTCGTATGATGAGTTTGGATCGCCGAATAAGCCGAATTATGTGAACAATTTGGATCCACTAAATGGCCCAAGCATGTAAATGTTTTTTATCCATCGAAATGGCCCATGTCAATGGTTTGGATCAATAGAAACGGGCCAAATCATATGAAATTGGATCGCTGTAAAACAAAACCTAATTGTTTGAATTGTGTATAAAACTGAAGAGGGTCCGTCCTACAAAATAATAACGTGGATCAATGAGAACCAACCTCAAATATTATGAATAGATGGATCAACTTAACATATCTATTGGGATGGGTCATGGAAAGAGGCTTCAATCATATGATGAGTTTAGATCACTAACAGCAACACGGATCATATAAAGCATTTGGATCACTGAAGGGGCTGAATAATATAAGAAGTCGAATCCGCTGAATTAGCACAATCACGTCAAAGGTTTTGATCCATTGAAATGGCCCAAGCATGTCAAAGGTTTGGATCACTAGAAATGGCCCAAGCATGTCAAAGGTTTGGATCACTAGAAATGGCCAGATCATATGAACAATTTGGACCATTGGTAAAGCAGAAGGGAGTCCTACAAAATTTAGGGCATGGATCAACTTAGCATATCCATTGCGATGGATGATGAAAAGCAGCTTTAATCATATGATGAGTTTGGATCATGAAAAATAGCTTCAACCATATGATGAGTTTGGATCATGAAAAGCAACTTCAATCGTAGGATGAGTTTGGATCGCCGAATGAGCCGAATTATATGAACAATTTGGATCTACTGGATGGCCCAAGCATGTCAATGTTTTTTATCCATCGAAATGGCCCATGTCAAAGGTTTGGTTCAATAGAAATTGGCCAAATTATATGAATTTGGATCGTTATAAAAAGAAACTCGATTCTTTGAATTGTGTATAGAACTGAAGAGTCTTACAAAATTAACGAAGTGGATCACTGAGAACCAGCCTCGAGTATTACTAATAGATGGTTCAACTTAGCATATCCATTGGGATGGGTCATGGAAAGAGGCTTCAATCACATGAAAAGTTTAGATCACTAACAACGGCACGAATCATATGATACATTTGGATCACAGAATGGGCCGAATCATATAAGAAGTCGAATCCGCTGAATTAGCACAATCACGTCAAAAGTTTTGATCCATTGAAATGGCCCAAGCATGTCAAAGGTTTGGATCACTAGAAATGGCCCAGATCATATGAACAGTTTGGATCATTAGTAACGTTGAAGAGGGTCCTACAAAATTTTGGGCATGGATCAACTTTGCATATCTATTGCAAAGGATCATGAAAAGCAGCTTTAATCATATGATGAGTTTGGATCATGAAAAGTAGCTTCACTCATATGATGAGTGTGGATCATGACAAGCAACTTCAATCATATGATGAGTTTGGATCGTGAAAAGCAACTTCAATCGTGTGACGAGAATGGATCGCTGAATAAGCCGAATTATATGAACAATTTGGATCCATTGAATGGCCCAAGCATGTCAATGTTTTCTATCCATCGAAATGGCGCATGTTGAAGGTTTGGATCAGTAGATATGGGCCAAATCATATGAATTTGGATCGTTGTAAAAAGGAACTTGATTCTTTGAATTTTGTATAGAACTGAAGAGTCCTACAAAATTAATGAAATGGATCACTGAGAACCAGCCTCAAATATTACAAATAGATTGTTCAACTTATCATATCCATTGGGATGAGTCATGGAAAGAGGCTTCAATCATATGATGAGTTTAGATCACTAACAGTAGCACGATTCATATGATGCATTTGGATCGCTAAATGGGACGAATCATATAAGAAGTTCAAATCCGCTAAAATGCCCCAGACACGTAAATGGTTTTGATCCATTGAAATGGCCCAAGCATGTCAAAGGTTTGGATCACTAGAAATGGCCCAGATCATATGAACAGTTTGGATCATTAGTAACGTTGAAGAGGGTCCTACAAAATTTTGGGCATGGATCAACTTTGCATATCCATTGCCAAGGATCATGAAAAGCCGCTTATATCATATGATGAGTTTGGATCATGAAAAGCAGCTTCAATCATATGATGAGTTTGGATCATGAAAAGCCGCTTTAATCGTATGATGAGTTTGGATCATGAAAAGCCGCTTTAATCATATGAAGTGTTTGGATCATGAAAAGCAACTTAAATCATATGATGAGTCTAGATAATGAAAAGCACCTTCATTCGTATGATGAGTTTGGATCGCCGAATAAGCCGAATTATGTGAACAATTTGGATCCACTAAATGGCCCAAGCATGTAAATGTTTTTTATCCATCGAAATGGCCCATGTCAATGGTTTGGATCAATAGAAACGGGCCAAATCATATGAAATTGGATCGCTGTAAAACAAAACCTAATTGTTTGAATTGTGTATAAAACTGAAGAGGGTCCGTCCTACAAAATAATAACGTGGATCAATGAGAACCAACCTCAAATATTATGAATAGATGGATCAACTTAACATATCTATTGGGATGGGTCATGGAAAGAGGCTTCAATCATATGATGAGTTTAGATCACTAACAGCAACACGGATCATATAAAGCATTTGGATCACTGAAGGGGCTGAATGATATAAGAAGTCGAATCCGCTGAATTAGCACAATCACGTCAAAGGTTTTGATCCATTGAAATGGCCCAAGCATGTCAAAGGTTTGGATCACTAGAAATGGCCAGATCATATGAACAATTTGGACCATTGGTAAAGCAGAAGGGAGTCCTACAAAATTTAGGGCATGGATCAACTTAGCATATCCATTGCGATGGATCATGAAAAGCAGCTTCAATCATATGATGAGTTTGGATCATGAAAAGCCGCTTTAATTGTATGATGAGTTTGGATCATGAAAAGCAACTTAAATCATATCATGAGTTTGGATAACGAAAAGCACCTTCATTCGTATGATGAGTTTGGATGGCCGAATAAGGTTTGGATCACTAGAAATGGGCCAGATGATATGAACAGTTTGGATCATTAGTAAAGCTAAAGAGGGTCCTACAACATTTTGGCCATGGATCAACTTAGCATATCCATTGCCAAGGATCATGAAAAGCAGCTTTAATCATATGATGAGTTTGGATCATGAAAAGTAGCTTCACTCATATGATGAGTGTGGATCATGACAAGCAACTTCAATCATATGATGAGTTTGGATCTTGAAAAGCAACTTCAATCGTGCGACGAGAATGGATCGCTGAATAAGCCGAATTATATGAACAATTTGGATCCATTGAATGGCCCAAGCATGTCAATGTTTTCTATCCATCGAAATGGCGCATGTTGAAGGTTTGGATCAGTAGATATGGGCCAAATCATATGAATTTGGATCGTTGTAAAAAGGAACTTGATTCTTTGAATTTTGTATAGAACTGAAGAGTCCTACAAAATTAATGAAATGGATCACTGAGAACCAGCCTCAAATATTACAAATAGATTGTTCAACTTATCATATCCATTGGGATGAGTCATGGAAAGAGGCTTCAATCATATGATGAGTTTAGATCACTAACAGTAGCACGATTCATATGATGCATTTGGATCGCTAAATGGGACGAATCATATAAGAAGTTCAAATCCGCTAAAATGCCCCAGACACGTAAATGATTTTGATCCATTGAAATGGCCCAAGCATGTCAAAGGTTTGGATCACTAGAAATGGCCAAATCAAATGAAATTGGATCGCTGTACAAAATTAATGAAATGGATAACTGAAAACCACCCTCAAATATTACAATTAGATTGTTCAACTTATCATATCCATTGGGATGTGTCATGGAAAGAGGCTTAAATCATATGATGAGTTTAGATCACTAACACAGCACGAATCATATGATGTACTTGGATCGCTAAACTGAAATGGCCCATTGAAATGGCCCAAGCATGTCAAAGGTTTGGATCACTAGAAATGGCCCAGATCATATGAACAGTTTGGATCATTAGTAACGTTGAAGAGGGTCCTACAAAATTTTGGGCATGGATCAACTTTGCATATCCATTGCCAAGGATCATGAAAAGCCGCTTATATCATATGATGAGTTTGGATCATGAAAAGCCGCTTTAATCGTATGATGAGTTTGGATCATGAAAAGCCGCTTTAATCGTATGATGAGTTTGGATCATGAAAAGCCGCTTTAATCATATGAAGTGTTTGGATCATGAAAAGCAACTTAAATCATATGATGAGTCTAGATAATGAAAAGCACCTTCATTCGTATGATGAGTTTGGATCGCCGAATTATGTGAACAATTTGGATCCACTAAATGGCCCAAGCATGTAAATGTTTTTTATCCATCGAAATGGCCCATGTCAATGGTTTGGATCAATAGAAACGGGCCAAATCATATGAAATTGGATCGCTGTAAAACAAAACCTAATTGTTTGAATTGTGTATAAAACTGAAGAGGGTCCGTCCTACAAAATAATAACGTGGATCAATGAGAACCAACCTCAAATATTATGAATAGATGGATCAACTTAACATATCTATTGGGATGGGTCATGGAAAGAGGCTTCAATCATATGATGAGTTTAGATCACTAACAGCAACACGGATCATATAAAGCATTTGGATCACGGAAGGGGCTGAATGATATAAGAAGTCGAATCCGCTGAATTAGCACAATCACGTCAAAAGTTTTGATCCATTGAAATGGCCCAAGCATGTCAAAGGTTTGGATCACTAGAAATGGCCCAGATCATATGAACAGTTTGGATCATTAGTAACGTTGAAGAGGGTCCTACAAAATTTTGGGCATGGATCAACTTTGCATATCTATTGCAAAGGATCATGAAAAGCAGCTTTAATCATATGATGAGTTTGGATCATGAAAAGTAGCTTCACTCATATGATGTGTGTGGATCATGACAAGCAACTTCAATCATATGATGAGTTTGGATCGTGAAAAGCAACTTCAATCGTGTGGCGAGAATGGATCGCTGAATAAGCCGAATTATATGAACAATTTGGATCCATTGAATGGCCCAAGCATGTAAATGTTTTTTATCCATCGAAATGGCCCATGTCAATGGTTTGGATCAATAGAAACGGGCCAAATCATATGAAATTGGATCGCTGTAAAACAAAACCTAATTGTTTGAATTGTGTATAAAACTGAAGAGGGTCCGTCCTACAAAATAATAACGTGGATCAATGAGAACCAACCTCAAATATTATGAATAGATGGATCAACTTAACATATCTATTGGGATGGGTCATGGAAAGAGGCTTCAATCATATGATGAGTTTAGATCACTAACAGCAACACGGATCATATAAAGCATTTGGATCACGGAAGGGGCTGAATGATATAAGAAGTCGAATCCGCTGAATTAGCACAATCACGTCAAAAGTTTTGATCCATTGAAATGGCCCAAGCATGTCAAAGGTTTGGATCACTAGAAATGGCCCAGATCATATGAACAGTTTGGATCATTAGTAACGTTGAAGAGGGTCCTACAAAATTTTGGGCATGGATCAACTTAACATATCCATTGCGATGGATGATGAAAAGTAGCTTTAATCATATCATGAGTTTGGATCATGAAAAATAGCTTCAACCATATGATGAGTTTGGATCATGAAAAGCCTCTTTAATCATATGAAGTGTTTGGATCATGAAAAGCAACTTAAATCATATGATGAGTCTAGATAATGAAAAGCACCTTCATTCGTATGATGAGTTTGGATCGCCGAATAAGCCGAATTATGTGAACAATTTGGATCCACTAAATGGCCCAAGCATGTAAATGTTTTTTATCCATCGAAATGGCCCATGTCAAAGGTTTGGATCAATAGAAACGGGCCAAATCATATGAAATTGGATCGCTGTAAAACAAAACCTAATTGTTTGAATTGTGTATAAAACTGAAGAGGGTCCGTCCTACAAAATAATAACATGGATCAATGAGAACCAACCTCAAATATTATGAATAGATGGATCAACTTAACATATCTATTGGGATGGGTCATGGAAAGAGGCTTCAATCATATGATGAGTTTAGATCACTAACAACCGCGAATCATATGATGCATTTGATCACTGAAGGGGCTATAAGAAGTCGAATCCGCTGAATTAGCACAATCACGTCAAAGGTTTTGATCCATTGAAATGGCCCAAGCATGTCAAAGGTTTGGATCACTAGAAATGGCCCAGATCATATGAACAGTTTGGATCATTAGTAACGTTGAAGAGGGTCCTACAAAATTTTGGGCATGGATCAACTTAGCATATCCATTGCCATTTAATCATATGATGAGTTTGGATCATGAAAAAAAAGTTTGATGAGTTTGGATCATGAAAAGCCTTAATCATATGATGAGTGGATCTATGTACACTTAATGATGAGTTTGGATCGCCGAATAAGCTGAATTATGTGAACAATTTGGATCCACTAAATGGCCCAAGCATGTAAATGTTTTTTATCCATCGAAATGGCCCATGTCAATGGTTTGGATCAATAGAAACGGGCCAAATCATATGAAATTGGATCGCTGTAAAACAAAACCTAATTGTTTGAATTGTGTATAAAACTGAAGAGGGTCCGTCCTACAAAATAATAACGTGGATCAATGAGAACCAACCTCAAATATTATGAATAGATGGATCAACTTAACATATCTATTGGGATGGGTCATGGAAAGAGGCTTCAATCATATGATGAGTTTAGATCACTAACAGCAACACGGATCATATAAAGCATTTGGATCACTGAAGGGGCTGAATAATATAAGAAGTCGAATCCGCTGAATTAGCACAATCACGTCAAAGGTTTTGATCCATTGAAATGGCCCAAGCATGTCAAAGGTTTGGATCACTAGAAATGGCCAGATCATATGAACAATTTGGACCATTAGTAACGTTGAAGAGGGTCCTACAAAATTTTGGGCATGGATCAACTTTGCATATCTATTGCAAAGGATCATGAAAAGCAGCTTTAATCATATGATGAGTTTGGATTATGAAAAGTAGCTTCACTCATATGATGTGTGTGGATCATGACAAGCAACTTCAATCATATGATGAGTTTGGATCGTGAAAAGCAACTTCAATCGTGTGGCGAGAATGGATCGCTGAATAAGCCGAATTATATGAACAATTTGGATCCATTGAATGGCCCAAGCATGTCAAAGGTTTTGATCCATTGAAATGGCCCAAGCATGTCAAAGGTTTGGATAACTAGAAATGGCCAGATATGGGCCAAATCATATGAATTTGGATCGTTGTAAAAAGGAACTTGATTCTTTGAATTTTGTATAGAACTGAAGAGTCCTACAAAATTAATGAAATGGATCACTGAGAACCAGCCTCAAATATTACAAATAGATTGTTCAACTTATCATATCCATTGGGATGAGTCATGGAAAGAGGCTTCAATCATATGATGAGTTTAGATCACTAACAGTAGCACGATTCATATGATGCATTTGGATCGCTAAATGGGACGAATCATATAAGAAGTTCAAATCCGCTAAAATGCCCAAACACGTTAATGGTTTTGATCCATTGAAATGGCCCAAGCATGTCAAAGGTTTGGATCACTAGAAATGGCCCAGATCATATGAACAGTTTGGATCATTAGTAACGTTGAAGAGGGTCCTACAAAATTTTGGGCATGGATCAATCATATGATAAGTTTGGATCATGAAAAGCCGCTTTAATCGTATGATGAGTTTGGATCAGGAAAAGCTTTAATCGTATGATGAGTTTGGATCATGAAAAGCCGCTTTAATCATATGAAGTGTTTGGATCATGAAAAGCAACTTAAATCATATGATGAGTTTGGATAATGAAAAGCACCTTCATTCGTATGATGAGTTTGGATCGCCGAATAAGCCGAATTATGTGAACAATTTGGATCCACTAAATGGCCCAAGCATGTAAATGTTTTTTATCCATCGAAATGGCCCATGTCAATGGTTTGGATCAATAGAAACGGGCCAAATCATATGAAATTGGATCGCTGTAAAACAAAACCTAATTGTTTGAATTGTGTATAAAATTGAAGAGGGTCCGTCCTACAAAATAATAACGTGGATCAATGAGAACCAACCTCAAATATTATGAATAGATGGATCAACTTAACATATCTATTGGGATGGGTCATGGAAAGAGGCTTCAATCATATGATGAGTTTAGATCACTAACAGCAGCACGAATCATATGATGTATTTGGATCGATGAATGTGTAGAATCGTATAAGAAGTTCAAATCCGCTGAAATGGCAAAAGCACATCAAAGGTTTTAATCCATTGAAATGGCCCAAGCATGTCAAAGGTTTGGATCACTAGAAATGGCCCAGATCATATGAACAGTTTGGATCATTAGTAACGTTGAAGAGGGTCCTACAAAATTTTGGGCATGGATCAACTTTGCATATCTATTGCAAAGGATCATGAAAAGCAGCTTTAATCATATGATGAGTTTGGATCATGAAAAGTAGCTTCACTCATATGATGAGTGTGGATCATGACAAGCAACTTCAATCATATGATGAGTTTGGATCTTGAAAAGCAACTTCAATCGTGCGACGAGAATGGATCGCTGAATAAGCCGAATTATATGAACAATTTGGATCCATTGAATGGCCCAAGCATGTCAATGTTTTCTATCCATCGAAATGGCGCATGTTGAAGGTTTGGATCACTAATAATGAGCCAAATCATATGAATTTGGATCGTTGTAAAAAGAAACTTGATTGTTTGAATTGTGTATAGAATAGAAGGGGGTACTACAAAATTAAAGAAGTAGATCACTAAGAACCAGCCTCAAATATTACGAATATATGATTCAACTTAACATATCCAATGGGCTGGGTCATGGAAAGAGGGCTTCAATCATATGATGAGTTTAGATCACTAACAGCAGCACGAATCATATGATGCATTTGGATCGCTGAATGAGCCGAAGCATATTAGAAGTTCAAATCCGCTAAATTGCCCAAGCATGTTAAAGGTTTTGTTCCATCGCAATGGCCCACAATGTCAAAGGTTTGGATGACTTAAATGGGCCAGATGATATGAACAGTTTGGATCATTAGTAAAGCTAAAGAGGGTCCTACAACATTTTGGGCATGGATCAACTTAGCATATCTATTGCAAAGGATCATGAAAAGCAGCTTTAATCATATGATGAGTTTGGATCATGAAAAGTAGCTTCAATCATATGATGAGTCTGGATCATGAAAAGCCGCTTTAATCGTATGAGGAGTTTGGATCATGAAAAGCCGCTTTAATCCTAAGAAGAGTTTGGATCGCCAATTAAGCCGAATTATATGAACAATTTGGATCCACTGAATGGCCCAAGCATTACAATGTTATTTATCCATCGAAATGGCCCATGTCAAAGGTTTTTGGATCACTATAAATGGGCCAAATCATATGATTTTGGATCGTTGTAAAAAGAAACTTGATTCTTTGAATTGTGTCTAGAACTGAAGAGGGTCCTACGAAATTAACGAAGTGGATCACAAGATGGTTCAACTTAACATATCCACTAGGATGGGTCATAGAAAGAGGCTTCAATCATATGATGTGTTTAGATCACCAACAACGGCACAAATCATATGATGCATTTGGATCACCGAAGGGGCCAATTGATATAAGAAGTTCAAATCCGCTAAAATGCCCCAGACACGTAAATGATTTTGATCCATTGAAATGGCCCAAGCATGTCAAAGGTTTGGATCACTAGAAATGGCCCAGATCATATGAACAGTTTGGATCATTAGTAACGTTGAAGAGGGTCCTACAAAATTTTGGATCATGAAAAGCAGCTTTAATCATATGATGAGTTTGGATCATGAAAAGTAGCTTCACTCATAACGAAAAGTAGCTTCACTCATATGATGAGTTTGGATCATGAAAAGTAGCTTCACTCATATGATGAGTGTGGATCATGACAAGCAACTTCAATCATATGATGAGTTTGGATCGTGAAAAGCAACTTCAATCGTGTGACGAGAATGGATCGCTGAATAAGCCGAATTATATGAACAATTTGGATCCATTGAATGGCCCAAGCATGTCAATGTTTTCTATCCATCGAAATGGCGCATGTTGAAGGTTTGGATCAGTAGATATGGGCCAAATCATATGAATTTGGATCGTTGTAAAAAGGAACTTGATTCTTTGAATTTTGTATAGAACTGAAGAGTCCTACAAAATTAATGAAATGGATCACTGAGAACCAGCCTCAAATATTACAAATAGATTGTTCAACTTATCATATCCATTGGGATGAGTCATGGAAAGAGGCTTCAATCATATGATGAGTTTAGATCACTAACAGTAGCACGATTCATATGATGCATTTGGATCGCTAAATGGGACGAATCATATAAGAAGTTCAAATCCGCTAAAATGCCCCAGACACGTAAATGGTTTTGATCCATTGAAATGGCCCAAGCATGTCAAAGGTTTGGATCACTAGAAATGGCCCAGATCATATGAACAGTTTGGATCATTAGTAACGTTGAAGAGGGTCCTACAAAATTTTGCGCATGGATCAACTTTGCATATCCATTGCCAAGGATCATGAAAAGCAGCTTTAATCATATGATGAGTTTGGATCATGAAAAGTAGCTTCACTCATATGATGAGTGTGGATCATGACAAGCAACTTCAATCATATGATGAGTTTGGATCTTGAAAAGCAACTTCAATCGTGCGACGAGAATGGATCGCTGAATAAGCCGAATTATATGAACAATTTGGATCCATTGAATGGCCCAAGCATGTCAATGTTTTCTATCCATCGAAATGGCGCATGTTGAAGGTTTGGATCAGTAGATATGGGCCAAATCATATGAATTTGGATCGTTGTAAAAAGGAACTTGATTCTTTGAATTTTGTATAGAACTGAAGAGTCCTACAAAATTAATGAAATGGATCACTGAGAACCAGCCTCAAATATTACAAATAGATTGTTCAACTTATCATATCCATTGGGATGAGTCATGGAAAGAGGCTTCAATCATATGATGAGTTTAGATCACTAACAGCAACACGGATCATATAAAGCATTTGGATCACGGAAGGGGCTGAATGATATAAGAAGTCGAATCCGCTGAATTAGCACAATCACGTCAAAAGTTTTGATCCATTGAAATGGCCCAAGCATGTCAAAGGTTTGGATCACTAGAAATGGCCCAGATCATATGAACAGTTTGGATCATTAGTAAAGCTAAAGAGGGTCCTACAACATTTTGGGCATGGATCAACTTAGCATATCCATTGCCAAGGATCATGAAAAGCAGCTTTAATCATATGATGAGTTTGGATCATGAAAAGTAGCTTCACTCATATGATGAGTGTGGATCATGACAAGCAACTTCAATCATATGATGAGTTTGGATCTTGAAAAGCAACTTCAATCGTGCGACGAGAATGGATCGCTGAATAAGCCGAATTATATGAACAATTTGGATCCATTGAATGGCCCAAGCATGTCAATGTTTTCTATCCATCGAAATGGCGCATGTTGAAGGTTTGGATCAGTAGATATGGGCCAAATCATATGAATTTGGATCGTTGTAAAAAGGAACTTGATTCTTTGAATTTTGTATAGAACTGAAGAGTCCTACAAAATTAATGAAATGGATCACTGAGAACCAGCCTCAAATATTACAAATAGATTGTTCAACTTATCATATCCATTGGGATGAGTCATGGAAAGAGGCTTCAATCATATGATGAGTTTAGATCACTAACAGTAGCACGATTCATATGATGCATTTGGATCGCTAAATGGGACGAATCATATAAGAAGTTCAAATCCGCTAAAATGCCCCAAACACGTTAATGGTTTTGATCCATTGAAATGGCCCAAGCATGTCAAAGGTTCGGATTAATAGAAATGGGCTAGATCATACGAACAGTTTGGATCATTAGTAATGTTGAAGAGGGTCCTACAAAATTTTGGGCATGGATCAACTTAGCATATCCATTGCCAAGGATCATGAAAAGCCGCTTATATCATATGATGAGTTTGGATCATGAAAAGCCGCTTATATCATATGATGAGTTTGGATCATGAAGCTTCAATCATATGATGAGTTTGGATCATGAAAAGCCGCTTTAATCATATGATGAGTTTGGATCATGAAAAGCAACTTAAATCATATGATGAGTTTGGATAATGAAAAGCACCTTCATTCGTATGATGAGTTTGGATCGCCGAATTATGTGAACAATTTGGATCCACTAAATGGCCCAAGCATGTAAATGTTTTTTATCCATCGAAATGGCCCATGTCAAAGGTTTGGATCAATAGAAACGGGCCAAATCATATGAAATTGGATCGCTGTAAATCAAAACCTAATTGTTTGAATTGTGTATAGAACTGAAGAGGGTCCTACAAAATAATAATGTGGATCAATGAGAACCAACCTCAAATATTATGAATAGATGGATCAACTTAACATATCTATTGGGATGGGTCATGGAAAGAGGCTTTAATCATATGATGAGTTTAGATCACTAACAGCAACACGGATCATATAAAGCATTTGGATCGCTGAAGGGGCTGAATGATATAAGAAGTCAAATCTGCAGAAATTGGCACAAACACGACAAAGGTTTTGATCCATTGAAATGGCCCAAGCATGTCAAAGGTTTGGATCACTAGAAATGGCCAGATCATATGAACAATTTGGACCATTGGTAAAGCAGAAGAGAGTCCTACAAAATTTAGGGCATGGATCAACTTAGCATATCCATTGCGATGGATCATGAAAAGCAGCTTTAATCATATGATGAGTTTGGATCATGAAAAATAGCTTCAACCATATGATGAGTTTGGATCATGAAAAGCAACTTCAATCGTAGGATGAGTTTGGATCGCCGAATGAGCCGAATTATATGAACAATTTGGATCTACTGGATGGCCCAAGCATGTCAATGTTTTTTATCCATCGAAATGGCCCATGTCAAAGGTTTGGTTCAATAGAAATTGGCCAAATTATATGAATTTGGATCGTTATAAAAAGAAACTCGATTCTTTGAATTGTGTATAGAACTGAAGAGTCTTACAAAATTAACGAAGTGGATCACTGAGAACCAGCGTCAAGTATTACTAATAGATGGTTCAACTTAGCATATCCATTGGGATGTGTCATGGAAAGAGGCTTCAATCACATGAAAAGTTTAGATCACTAATAACGGCACGAATCATATGATACATTTGGATCACAGAATGGGCCGAATCATAGAAGTTGTTCAAATCCGCTAAATTGCCCAAGCACGTTAAAGGTTTTCATCCATTGAAATGGCCCAAGCATGTCAAAGGTTTGGATCACTAGAAATGGGCCAGATGATATGAACAGTTTGGATCATTAGTAAAGCTAAAGAGGGTCCTACAACATTTTGGGCATGGATCAACTTAGCATATCCATTGCCAAGGATCATGAAAAGCAGCTTTAATCATATGATGAGTTTGGATCATGAAAAGTAGCTTCACTCATATGATGAGTGTGGATCATGACAAGCAACTTCAATCATATGATGAGTTTGGATCATGAAAAGCAACTTCAATCGTGTGACGAGAATGGATCGCTGAATAAAATGAATTATAT